>NC_086161.1:965312-1286250 GCF_035149785.1 Candoia aspera
TCTGAGCTGAGGTGCAATTCCTGCCCTTGTCAAAGCCACATTGGTGACAACCAAAGGCCAGGCACCGAGTGCTTGGAGCCCCTGCCAAGGATGGGCTGCTTGTCCGTCCTTCTCAAATCCAGGCTCTTAGCCATCAGGAAGAGGCAGCGGAAGAGCATGGACTACCAGATCCTATGCTGAGGTGTCCTCAGCAAACTGTGGTTAAACATGTGAGCTGACCCAGTTTAAACATCAGTTTGTGTTGTGGCAATGCGCTTTTCGACACTTGCCCCATCCCCTTGCTATGGACCCCAGTGGTGAATGGTGGAAGGTCCCCTGGGCCAGCACCGAGTCACATCTGACCTTTGGGGGATGTCGCTTTCACGACGTTTTCTTGGCAGACTATAGCGGGGTGGTTTGCCATTGCCTTCTCCAGTTGTCACCTTCCCCAGCAAGCTGGGTACTCATTTTTATTTACTTTATTTATTATTTATTATTCAAATTTTGTTACCATCCATCTCCCCCAAAAGAGGGACTCTGGGCGGTTTTACCAACCAATTTTACTAACCTTGGAAGGATGGAAGGCGGAGTTGACCTGAGCCGGCTACCCGAGAATCCAGCTTCAGCTGGGATCGAACTCAGGTCACGGGGAGAGTTTTGGTTGCAGTACTGCTACCTGCCCCTCTGTGCCACACAAGGCTTTTTTTTTTTGGACCCCAGTGGACCCCCATGTAAAATTGGGGAGATTGAAATGGAGTGGTCTCAAACTCAACCCTTTCTTGGAAGGCGTCCTCAGTGACCTTTGTGCAAATCATTGTTAAGTGTTGTGTATTTTTTTAAGGAAAGCTGGGATTGTCCAGAATTGTCTTTCCAATCTTTTAAATATGCATAGAGTGTCTGGTGATGATGACCATGGATAAAGACTTGGCTCCTCCTGCAGAAACATGGAATTAGAGCTAATCTTTGCCTGAGAAGGAAAGCGAGGGGCACCCTGCGTCTTGGCTTCAGTCCCACTACTTGTAGAAGCCTCTAAGCCAGGGCAGCTGAAACAGGCCAGCCCGTAACGGTGTGCTGCAGACAGGCCTCTGCATCCTGTGCTGCCTGAAGAAAGCCGTCTAGCTCAGGAGCCGCCCTCCGGTCGCTGGGGAGAGCACCTTCTTCATCAGTCCACAGGCAACCAAAGCTGCTCATGCATTGCCAGCTCAATGCACACACGCGCGCGCAAGCTCACAACTGCATGTGCTGCATACTGTATGGGCACGTACACATCTTGCTGTATAGACAAATTGAATCCACTCCCTTCCAGGCAGAAAACATGCGTTTTACTCTTTAAATCCAGACGGCCCAAAGACAAGACACTTTTCCTTATTTATTTTTTATGAAACACTAATTGGAAAGGAACAGCGAGAAAAGGCATTAGATACTTGAAACATACACAAGCAAACACCCTCCACCAGACGGGGCTCTTACATGCTAATTGGGTACTTAAGTGATCCTCTAAGATTCCATATCAAACAATACCGAATTCCACAATAGGGATCTGCATCTTAATAGCATACTGGAAAGAATGAGGGGTGAGTCATCTTTTCATTCATGCTAAGAGATTGTCCCCCCCAACACCCCTTCCTTTCTTTGTGCTTCATTATTTCTTATGTAGCTTTGTGGTGTCCACGTAATCGGCATAATCAGCGGGGATTCTGGGCCTTTCTGTGCCCTTCAGAGGCATTATACTGGTGCCTTGCTGTGCAAGGTGGAAAGCCTTGTTTCACAGCCAGTGCAGGAGAATAAAAGCGGAGCTTCTGAGTGGAATCTAAGCAGATTTAGAAAAAGGAGGAGGTCTTTTCCTGGTCTTGGGAAGACACTGAAGTTGACACAAGGCAAGCTTCTTTGGACAACATAGTCCAAAACAAGGAATAAAAAGGTAACCATCCTCTGCATCTCAAATATTAGAGAAATCTGAAAAAGCCTCTGAGGAAGACCTCCAAGAACAACCATGGCCATGTGGAGAGAGCCAGTCCCCCAGGCATTGTTGCACAACAGCTTTCGTTTGAGGTGGCTTGAGCATCATTTCAGCTGAGCTGGAGGCTGGTCATTTCAGGAGAATTTGTTTTCTCCCATTCAAATCTCTTTTGTGCCCCCTCTTCTTGAAGAGGATGCTAGAGAGTCCAAGAGACATCCTTGAAGAGAGGCTAGAGGATCTCCCGAGGACAGCAAGGTGCACCTGCGTGGTGCCCAAGTAAAAGGCTGACTTTCAGCCAAAGTGGGGTGGGCATGGGCGGTCCCTGTGCTTCCTCTTTTCTCTGCCCTTCCAGGATGGTCCTGCCCAACTGCCTTTACAGCAGCAGGGGGGGAGCAGTCCTCCCGTGGCTCCTTCCAACAGAATGATTAACTCCTACCAAGACAGCTTCAGAACTTCACGCAGAGGTTCATGCTGTCTAGGAAAAGTGGGGGGCCATAGCTGCTCAGTGGGTAGCATTAGGAAAGTGCCCTATTATGGCATCAGAGGTGACCCACATTGGATTGAATTAGTATGTACCTTTTTTAATACATAGGTTTCTACCTGAGGCATTTATAGAAAGGCCAGCCTCAGCTGAGATTTGTAATTAGTGCAGAACTCACAGATGGTCAGCCGAGTCCACCTTCCCCCGATGACTGCAAGGGCTATGCGCTGCCTCCAGTTTTGGAGTTGCTGAGCCTTTTGCTGGGCAGGGCTGTGTGGGCTTCCTCAGGAAGGACGCAGCGGCGTCCTGGTGGGAGAGTGAGAGCACCTGCTCCTGTGGAGAGGGAGCGAGGCTGGCTCTCCTCCATTGGTCAGGTGTAGCTGGGACATCTTCCGGACAGGACTGTCCACTGGAGGGGCCTGTGGCTGAGCAGAGCTTTCCTCACAGTAGCACCGTCGGAAGTAGAGGCCTGCTCAGACCGGCTCCAGAAACAGTTGGAAACTCATTTGTACTTTCTTTACTTTCAATGGCCAGTCAAAAAAATCAAGATGGCAGTGATGGCAGTGAGATTGAAAGTCCACCCATTTTGTAATGGAAATAAAAAGTAGGCAGAGCCTTGATCATACGGTTGTAGCCACCATCCCAACTTTCTGACCATACCTTGCGGATGCCTCTGCCCGTGGCGGAGGAGGCACCCTGGAGGGAAAGATCAAGTTGATGGCAGTGACCAGTGGCTCAGTCTTCTACAGGAAGAGAGGCCTTTCCGAGTCCCTTTGGAAGACTGAACGAGGGCCTGCTGAGTCATTCCCAAGGAGCCCTCAGCTTTCAAGTTGCTGCATCCTAGCTGAAGACTAAGGGAGGAGGGATAACCAGCTACTCAGGGAGGAACAGCATTGAGCTGCAGGTTCTCATATCTCAGTCTTTGTTGCCATAACCTGATATTTATTTTATGGATTCAGGAACTCAGATCTGGGACCCTGAAGACCCATCCCAATGCACTCAGCATGAATGATTGAACATGGCACCAATTTGCATGAAGAAGCACAGTATCTTTTAAACTCACTTTGGAAGTTAATTGGAAGGTTTTGATTGTGTTTGTGTGTGTGTGTTTTCCGAGGAGAGGTGAAGAGGCTCCACTGGTCATGGGGGAGAGAAGGAGCACCGGGCAAGACCCAGGATTTCCACCCCCTGACAGCTCCCCACCTCCACCCTTCTGGCAAGACAGATCGTCCAAGATGACTTGACTGCTCTCTTCTGCATTCAGCTTCCCTCAAGGTGCCAGGCGCCTAAGAGGAGCTAATTAACCTTGAGGTTTAAGGAAGAGGAGGGTGTTTTGTTTGTTTGTTTGACTCGAGTTGAAGATTACTGTAAAATTTTAATTAAGTTATGCAAATTGGTTCCCCACTTAGGGATGATAATATAGTATCTGGTGCTTCTGTGTCTCTATGTAGGCACATGCTCACACATCTATACAAGCCCACATAGCCTTGAAGGCACAAGGTGACCTGAATGCCCAGTCATGGCAGCCAGATATGATTGGCACAGGTAATGAGCTCTGAAACGCTCTACAGGCGGCTTTGCAGAGATAATGGCAGCATTAGACCTACCCCCAAATAGTCATTCTTCAAGCAGAGGCTGGTTAGTCATGGACATTTTAATCTCTACTCCTGCACTGAGCAAGGGGTTGGACTTGATGCCCACAGTGGCTACAGACAGACTGACCGACTGACTGTCTGCATCCAGAAGCCCACTTGTTAATAAGCCATGCATGGAACTGTGCTTTGTTTTGTCTTCATCTTTAAAATGTAATTTATCTCAGCCCACTTACTTGGGTCCTCTGCAGCTGAGAAGACTCCCTGCTGCTGTTTCCAAGAGGCTCTCACACACTCCCCTTGCGGCACACTGGATATTGATGGCCTGACTCCTTCATGGAGTTTGCTCCCTTGGCCTGTGGAGATACTGTCGAACAGAAAGGAGGCCTTCTTCTTAAGGAGGCCTTGATTCGTTCGTGAAGTGATCAAGGGCTGTGGCAGCCATTATACAAAGTAGAATACAGTAGGTACACTTTTCGTAAGTCTATCATCAACGCTACTGGGGAGGCATGGCACTGGGCTGCTCCAGTGCCAGCGGAGCATGGACTGCTGCTTTGGGTGAGTCAGACCCACCCCTGGTCCATTTCACCCGGTGTCTTCAGTGACTTACAGCAGGCAGGAACCCCGGTGGGTATTGTGACAGCGACAGGCCATGTTAATGTCCCCTGAAATCCCCTGCAAGACTTCAACCCCACAAGGCCGACCCTTTCTGGAGGGGAGTGTTTAGAAAGAGAAGAGGCCGGGCATTTGGTTTCATCCAGCCTGACATTTTTTTCAGGGTGTGAGGGAGGGAGGGGAGGGGGCCTCCCAGCCTCCCCTTTCTCTCAGTTCCCCAAAAGCCCCCTGTTGCTTTTCTACAGATCAGGGCTGCTCTCTAGTGCTGAACCCTCCAAATGGACTTTTGGTGCCATTCTAATTTCAGCCCATTAACCCCAGTCCTGCCTTTGGGGCACGTCCTGCCAGATTCTGGGCTCCCCACATGCCTGTGGAAAGTGCCATCTGGGCCAACAGCTCATCCCTCCCCTGACTTCGAATCATCGCGAAGCACTTTATGGGAACCACCCGGGTGCTGGAGAAGCCCAGGGACTTCCCACTGCCGGGCCTGTGGCTTGCAATCCTCAGGCTCAGCGGGCAAATCCACAGTGAGGCAGATGCTGTTGGCACATCCTTTCCTCCCTTGCCGCAAGAGAGTTCATAGATTCATTCTGGCTCTCCTGTGCCCTGTAACTTTAAAAGGAAGAACGGAAGAACTTATTTTATTTCTACAAAAAACCATCCACTTTAAATACCCTTTTTATTACATTATCTGCATAGTAATACTAATAATAGATCTTGCTGACAGTTCTAATGAGGCTGGAGAATATAAGGTTTCCAATAAAGTTAATTGTTGCCTTTAATATTCTCATACATTTATACATGGTAAATCTTTAAAGGAAAAATGCCATGCTCATTTTTCTCCCATTAAAGATTCAGGAGCCATCCAATTGGGGTCTGGCGTGGAGAACGCCAGCATGCAGGTCGACCAATCACATCTTGGCCTGCTGCGTCCTTCTCTGGCGCATGCGAGCACAACTTCAGCCCCATGTCCCCTGGCACCAGCGAGGGTGGGAGCCTCGGATGCCTGCCTGGAGCTGCCCCCGGGAGAGCCGGGCCTCCTTGGGGCTGGGCAGGAACCGGACCGTGGGCACCTTGTGGGACAGTCTCCTGGGAAGGGAGAGCGCTTCCCCTGCAGAATAAGTTTTGCTACAGAATGTATGTCTTCCTTTCCTTTCCTTTCCTTTCCTTTCCTTTCCTTTCCTTTCCTTTCCTTTCCTTTCCTTTCCTTTCCTTTCCTGACTCTCTCCTCCCTGGATTTTCTCACGACTGCTCAGCTTCCCAGCCCAATATTCCTACGTGGCAGAGGTCAAGCGGAGTGGGTGAGTCAGCACTCACGGCCTGGTTTCGGCCAGGAGGAGGCTGGGGAGGAGCAGCGGTTGGACAGGCAGAGCACGGTGAGTTTCTTCTGCGCAGCTGGGTGGTGGCGGCTCTCCCGGAGCCTGGAGCCTGGTGCTGGCAAAAGGCCCCTTGGCAGACTGTGGGGGTGGGAGCTGGGGGAGGCAAGGAACGGCTCTCAGCAGACCCCGCCCCCTGTCATGCGGCAGTGATTTTGTCAGCCCCCAGGATGCCTCAGCAAGCCCTCCTTCTCCTGAGGGCTGCAGAGGAGGTGGTGAAGAGGAGGCCCCCTCTTTACCACCTTGGCTTCCTGTTTAGCTGTCCCACTTCATCCCCAGGCCCTGCTCCTGAAGCCCGGAGCTGATTTATTTGCACAGCCCCTGACTGGGTTTGCCTGGATTTATAACAGCCGGTCGGGTAATTAAGTGTGCTTTAGGCAGACAAACAGTTTTTTCACACTGTAATTGCCAATTCCCTATAAATAATGCAAGGGGAATTACTGCACTCAGGACACTCCCCTCCCCTCTTCCTCTTCCTCCTTTGCTTAACTGAATGAAGCTCCTTCATCAAGTGCACACACTTCCTGAAGACAATTTCTATGGCTGCTCTTCACAGACAGGCAAAGTGTTACAGTATGATTGTGGCTGTGATTGTGGCAAGTGTAATCCAGTCCCTTCTCTCAGCCCAGCCCACCTCACAGGCCTGCTGTTGTAGGGAAAATAGGAGGAGGAAAGAGTATTAGGTATGTTCCCCACCTTGAGTTATTTATAAAAATAATAAAGGCGGGATAAAAATAAAATAATAAATAAATAAATAAATAAATAAATAAATAAATAAATAAATAAATAAATGTCGCTTGTAGGCCTGGTGCCCAGCTTCTTGGCAGAGCACAGAAGCAGAATGTATGGGGGTGGGGTGGCTTTCATTGAAAAATAATGACTTTTTTTTAGCCGAATTCTGTGGGGCCTTGTCGAGCGCAGTCCGTCTTTGGTCCCTGAAATGACTTCCGCATCCTTTGAGGCAGGTCGCAGCTAAAATCAAAATGCCTCGATGACGGCTGCCCTCCCTCGGGGCTCACTTGGCCGGAGCTCTGTGTTCCTTGCACATGTCTGCGCTTGCACGGCTGGAGAGCAGCCACTGCCCTTACAGTGAGCCCAAGGAGAACTGAGACTCCCAGGCTCTGGGCTCAGAGCTGCACATCTGGTGGTGGGGGCTGGGATCACGCCTGGGGCACCAACCGGACCTGTGTGTGGGGCAAAGAAGGCTTTTCTCAAGGGTGAAGAGAAACAGGAATGTGCCGAGGGGAAAGCGTGAAGCCGCTGGGGTGGCAGAGAGAATCTCCCGTGAGTTTCCGGCTTTGGCTGTTAGTCTTGCTCCCCAGCTGAAAGTCCGTGCCAGAACACAGAAGGGGTGTATATTGAAAATCACTTTGTAGCACAGACTCTGAATGTTCAGTTCATTCAGAAATGGCAAGGCCCGCTGTTTCGGTGCGACCAAACTTTTAAAGCACAATTCTGTGTGTATCCAAACAGAAGTAAATAGCATTGCATCAATTACATCCAAACAAGTGAACTTAGAACTGCAGCCTTAATTTTTTTAAAACACACACACACAGACACACAAACCACATATTCGGATCCAGACATATCTCTCTGGCCTCCTCCCTCCTCCCCTACTTTTGCTGTTTAAGAAAAAATATTTATATTTTTAATGTACATATAATATAAATAAAGCCTCAGTATAAAAATGTCTTCAGCAAAGGATCGTTACCTTGCCATGGTGCTGGAGCTTGAGCACCTCAATGATGCCATGAGCTAAACCGTGAAGGGCCACCCAAGACGGGAAGGTCATGACAGAGAGGTCAGACTAAATGCGATCCCTGGGGAAGGTAATGGCAACCCACCCCAGTATTTTTGCTGTGAAAACTAAATGGATCAGTACAACCAGAGATATGTCGGTATACCATCGGAAGATGAGACCCCCAGGTCGGAAGATGGTCAAAATGCTACTGGGGAGGAACAGAGGATGAGTTCAACTAGCCCCAGATGTGATGACGCAGCTAGCTGAAAGCTGAAAGGACGGCCAGCGGCCGACGGTGCTGGTGGTGAACGGCGAATCCGATGCTCTAAGGATCAACACACCATTGGAACCTGGAATGTAAGATCTGTGAGCCAGGGCAAATTGGATGTGGTTATTGGTGAGATGTCAAGATTAAAGATAGGCATTTTGGGCGTCAGTGAACTGAAATGGACTGGAATGGGCCACTTCACATCAAATGACCACCAGATCTACTACTGTGGACAAGAGGACCACAGAAGAAATGGAGTAGCCTTCATGATTAATAGTAAAGTGGCTAAAGCAGTGCTTGGATACAATCCAAAAAACGATAGAATGATCTCAATTCGAATTCAGGGCAAGCCATCTAACATCACAGTGATCCAAATATACACCCCAACCACAGATGCTGAAGAAGCTGAAGTAGAGCAGTTCTATGAGGATCTGCAGCACCTACTGGACAACACGCCTAAAAGAGATGTTCTTTTTATCACGGGAGACTGGAATGCTAAGGTGGGCAGTCAGATGACACAGGTAAGCATGGCCTGGGAGAACAAAACGAAGCAGGACATAGGCTGATAGAATTTGGCCAAGACAACTCACTCTGCATAACGAACACTCTCTTCCAACAACCTAAGAGATGGCTTTATACATGGACTTCACCAGATGGACAACACCGAAATCAGATTGACTACATCCTTTGCAGCCAAAGGTGGTGGACATCTATACAGTCAGTAAAAACAAGACCTGGAGCTGACTGTAGTTCAGATCACGAACTTCTTCTTGCACAATTTAGGATCAGACTAAAGAGATTAGGGAAGACCCACAGATCAGCTAGATATGAGCTCACTAATATTCCTAAGGAATATGCAATGGAGGTGAAGAATCGATTTAAGGGACTGGACTTAGTAGATAGGGTCCCGGAAGAACTATGGACAGAAGTTCGCAACATTGTTCAGGAGGTGGCAACAAAATACATCCCAAAGAAAGAGAAAACCAAGAAGGCAAAATGGCTGTCTGCTGAGACACTAGAAGTAGCCCAAGAAAGAAGGAAAGCAAAAGGCAACAGTGATAGGGGGAGATATGCCCAATTAAATGCAAAATTCCAGAGGTTAGCCAGAAGAGATAAGGAATTATTTTTAAACAAGCAATGCATGGAAGTGGAAGAAGACAATAGAATAGGAAGGACAAGAGACCTCTTCCAGAAAATTAGAAACATTGGAGGTAAATTCCAGGCAAAAATGGGTATGATCAAAAACAAAGATGGCAAGGACCTAACAGAAGAAGAAGAGATCAAGAAAAGGTGGCAAGAATATATGGAAGACCTGTATAGGAAGGATAACAATATCGGGGATAGCTTTGACGGTGTGGTCGGTGAGCTAGAGCCAGACATCCTGAAGAGTGAGGTTGAGTGGGCCTTAAGAAGCATTGCTAATAACAAGGCAGCAGGAGACGACGGCATCCCAGCTGAACTGTTCAAAATCTTGCAAGATGATGCTGTCAAGGTAATGCATGCTGTATGCCAGCAAATTTGGAAAACACAAGAATGGCCATCAGACTGGAAAAAATCAACTTATATCCCCATACCAAAAAAGGGAAACACTAAAGAATGTTCAAACTATCGAACAGTGGCACTCATTTCACATGCCAGTAAGGTAATGCTCAAGATCCTGCAAGGTAGACTTCAGCAATTCATGGAGCGAGAATTGCCAGATGTACAAGCTGGGTTTAGAAAAGGCAGAGGAACTAGGGACCAAATTGCCAATATCCGCTGGATAATGGAAAAAGCCAGGGAGTTTCAGAAAAACATCTATTTCTGTTTTCTTGACTATTCTAAAGCCTTTGACTGTGTGGACCATAACAAATTGTGGCAAGTTCTTAGTGGTATGGGGATACCAAGTCATCTTGTCTGCCTCCTGAGGGATCTGCATAACGACCAAGTAGCAACAGTAAGAACAGACCACGGAACAACGGACTGGTTTAAGATTGGGAAAGATGTACAGCAGGGCTGTATACTCTCACCCTACCTATTCAACTTGTACGCAGAACACATCATGCGACATGCTGGGCTTGAGGAATCCAAGGCTGGAGTTAAAATCGCTGGAAGAAACATTAACAATCTCAGATATGCAGATGATACCACTTTGATGGCTGAAAGTGAAGAGGAACTGAGGAGCCTTATGATGAAGGTGAAAGAAGAAAGTGCAAAAGCTGGCTTGCAGCTAAACCTCAAAAAAACCAAGATTATGGCAACCAGCTTGATTGATAACTGGCAAATAGAGGGAGAAAATGTAGAAGCAGTGGAAGACTTTGTATTTCTAGGTGTGAAGATTACTGCAGATGCTGACTGCAGTCAGGAAATCAGAAGATGTTTAATCCTTGGGAGAAGAGCAATGACAAATCTCGATAAAATAGTCAAGAGCAGAGACATCACACTGACAACAAAGGTCCGCCTAGTTAAAGCAATGGTGTTCCCCGTAGTGACATATGGCTGCGAGAGCTGGACCATAAGGAAGGCTGAGCGAAGGAAGATCGATGCTTTTGAACTGTGGTGTTGGAGGACAATTCTGAGAGTGCCTTGGACTGCAAGAAGATCAAACCAGTCCATCCTCCAGGAAATAAAGCCAGACTGCTCACTTGAGGGAATGATATTAAAGGCAAAACTGAAATACTTTGGTCACATAATGAGAAGACAGGACACTCTGGAGAAGATGCTGATGGTAGGGAGAATGGAGGGCAAAAGGAAGAGGGGCCAACCAAGGGCAAGGTGGATGGATGATATTCTAGAGGTGACGGACTCATCCCTGGGGGAGCTGGGGGTGTTGACGACTAAAAGGAGGCTCTGGCGTGGGCTGGTCCATGAAGTCACAAAGAGTCAGAAGTGACTACACGAATAAACAACATAAAAATGTCAGGGAAAGTTCAAACCTATTCATTATCCATTTCGCACAGGTGAGAATTTCTTCCGGGGTTTCTGGTTGTGACTTGAGTCACCTTCCTTTTAATGAGCCCTGACGTAGGAGGCAATGGATGCTAATGCAGCCACGTGCCTCTGTCTGAGCCTGGCTTTACTATATACAGCATCCAGGTCGCATTCTGGGGAAATCGTCTTTTTACCAAAGGTGCCATAATAATAATGAAGAAGCAATTTGTTTCAGCAAACTGCCTACAGTAATGAAGCTTAATTATAACCGTGTTATTAATACTGCTGCTTAAGGTAATTCGCTTCTGAGCGGGGTGCAGAACAGTAAACTATAATTTAAGCAAGAATCGAGGCCTAATTTAAATCAGCGCACTGACTGTGGAGAAAGGCAGGGAGAACAATGGTTACCTCACGATGCACACTGCTCCCCTGCGCAGCTCATCAGGGCTTCCAGGTGAAGACCAGGGACTGTGGCTTCCCTGTTTGTCCAGCCCAGCTCTTTCTGAACCTCAGGTGGAGCCGGTGTCTTTGGATTCCCCCTGGCCCAGTGAACAAGGGGAAGGGCATATTTACTCAGGACATGGGTGTTCTCGGGAACCTTCGCTCAAGGTGGTTGACATGAATGAAAATAGACAAATCATGAAATGATGACATACAGCAACATAACCAAGCTGCCACTTAACAGCGGCCTAGTTGCATCTGTCAGGCTATTCAGCCTTAGGACTGGGAGTCACCAGGACAAGAGGACCTGGGAGAGAACATCTCACCCTGCTTGAGAAAGTCAGCTCAACTCAGCCCTGCCAGTTGCTCAGGAGTCCCTGGCCAAGGCCATTTGCCCTGAAAACCACTGGTGCTGGAGAAATGGGTGCATCCCTTTGAGCTGGCGCATCCTCTTCCCGTCTTCACAGTGGCCCTCTGGGTGGCTTTGTGCTCCCCTCTCACTTTGGAACACAGCTATCCCCCATCAGCCACGGTTTGTGTTCAGTTTTCCAAAAACATGGCATCCAACAACTGAAAGGCTGGACTGATTGAGAAAAGCATTTCTGGTCTGCTTCGTCCAGGTGCAACGGCTGGCCTGATTATTTTTTTTTTAACCTGAAAGTCCCTGCCCAGTTTTATGCACAATATCAGTGATCTGAGTTGAAACTGCTTGGATTGACTCCCGGTTCTGTGGACAGCAGTAAGAAGGATGGATTCAGATGACCTTGTGGCAGTGGGAAGGGCAGACTTAGCCTCCACACTTCCTGTGTAGATTAAAGACGACCTTCAGTGCCTTCTTCTCTCTTGCCAACCCTCCCCAAGAGATCCTCTCATTTACCAGGAGCTCTCCTTGGTCCTGAATGGAGGAGGAGAACAATTCTATATGAATTTAAACTGCACTAAAAGGAAATAAAAGCAATGTGACACCAGTAAGCTACACACTGCAGTTCAGGCCAACTGGCTATTACAAAAGAGGAGGTGCTTTCTGAATTTTTATTTCACAAAACATGTGTGAACTGATTGCACATGAAAGTACAAATAGCATTTTAGGGCAGACTGCACAACTGGAGTCCAATAAAACACACACAGCACGTTAGCTATGAATTGTAACCTAACAACTCATTGTTCCCTGCTCAGAGTTTCACTTTCCAGGATGGCAGCAATGTCAGACTTATTGAACCTTCCAGGGAGCTGCCCTTATGACTGGTTATCTTGGATTCCTTGCGGTGGGGCACATTTATATGGACGTGAAGAATTCCCCTTGGGGGGAGGTGGGTGGTGGCAAAATTTGATAGATAGACAAACAAACAAACAAACAAACAAGGGCTTGGACAAAATATTGAGGATTTCAGTGGCAATATGATGACTCAGTAGAAGGTTGCTATTGAGAGCTGAAAAAGGGGCAGAGAAAGACCAAACCGCTAGAGGACTGATTCCTATTGGAATCAATAGGGAAGCTCTCTAAGATGTCAGAGAGTAAGGCAAACAAAAGAGGGTATTTCAATCCTGTAAGGCTCATGAAGCCAGTGATGATGAGGATGCAGTATTTTGATTCCGGGCAGTGAACAATAAAGCAGAGATTTAAAATATTCGAACAACAATAAAAGGGAGTAATCAAAACAAGGCTAATGATAAATACATGCCTAAGAAAATGTCCTCATTCAATTTTGGCTGAAGGCACCCTTTAACAGTTCAGCTGCAAGAGGGAAAGGCCAAATGTATTCCAGAGTGTGGAGTGTCTACTGATAAGCAATGGTAGCCTTCTCCTCCAAGAATTTCTCTGGGGTAAAGGTTTCCCTTGACATAAAGTCCAGTCATGTCTGACTCTAGGGGCGGTGCTCATCTCCGTTTCTAAGCCTTAGAGCCAGCGTTGTCCCTAGGGACACTTCCGAGTCATGTGGCCAGCATGACTCACGGAACGCTGTTACCTTCCCGCCGAAGCGGTACCAATTAATCTACTCACATTTGCATGTTTTCGAACTGCTTGGTGTGCAGGAGCTGGGACTAGCAACGGGAGCTCACCCCGCCGCGCGGTTTCGAACCGCCGACCTTCCGATCGACAGCTCAGTGGTTTAACCCGCAGCGCCACCGCATCCCTAGAATTTCTCTAGTCCACATTTAAAACCATGCAAAGTGATATCCATTGCCATCTCCAAGGGCAGCAAATTCTGCAGTTTAACTATATTCTCTTTCCTGAACATTTTATTTCAGTGGATTGCTCCAAATTCTAGCGCTGTGGGAGAGAGAAAAAAATGCATGCACCTGCATTTTTCATACTGTGATGGTTTTTTTATAGCTCTTCCATGTCTCCATGTCTCCCCTCCTCTGTGCCCTAAATTGAAAGGCCCCAAGAAGTGCTGGGGAAGTGCTCTAGCTCCAGAATTATTTTTGGTTGGCTCTTTTGCAGCGTTTTGAAGTTTACACTATCCTCTTTGCGGTGCAGTGACCATGGACGTACAACAGAGTTGGGCTCTTGGTGTTCTCTGAGTTTGTTTTCCTACAGACATCTTGTTACCAAATTAGGTAACATCATCAGTGCATCCCTATTACTGTACACAACAGAATCCTTTGATTGATGGAGGAGATGAGTTGGGCAACAGGAATTTAGGGAAAGCATGTTCCCTATATCCTTACCATCCCTGCCTCTCCTTTCTCTTGCCTTCTCTTGGTCATTCCCCTTTCCCCATCCCTACTTTTCCCTTGCCCCTTTGCGACCCTTCCTCTGCCTTTGATGACTCAAAAGATGACATCAAATTATATTCATCCTTCGCTGGTAATAAGATTTCCTCACTTCAGGAGGAAATGCATAGAGAAGGCAACTCTGCAGCTGCCCTTTCATATCTCCTTGTTTAGAGCGGGTTGTCAAGTCTCTTCTGCTTGAATCCAAGCATGCAGAATTCACTCACCCTTGCAGGTTTCGTGGGTAGCTCAGCTGAAGGAGTGATGAAGCCTTTGCTGCTGCTAGTGGTTGTTCTGGTAAAACGTGGAAGAAAGAGCATGGAACCTCAGGACAGACAGACAAACACAGATACACGAAGACGCACAAACACACGCACACACAAACACACACACAGGTTATGCAAGAGTTAGTGCAGTGAAACAAAAGAGGGCTTCTCCATGCAAATTCCACTTGACTGAAGTCTCCTGCAGGTGGCTTCATTCCATGTTATCTGAGTTCCAAGGAGGCATCCAGTTCTGAGGAACACAAGTGATAAAGTCATTTGCAGCCTCCCACGCAAGAGCCACGTAAAGCAACAAAGGCACTCCCTCCTCCCCGCCATTTGTTCAAAGGCAGCCTTGAATCCAGCACTGGAACAAAGTAAGAACATCCTCAGAGGAAAAGGAACCCAAGGATGTGCCCTTGGAAGTCTTCCTGAAGAACAGCCCCCCCCCCTCTCAACCTTCTTCTTATTTAGCAAGCCAGTGTTTGGGGAGGGGGGGTTTAAGTGCCTGGACAGAGGTGAGGCGAGTGGGAAAAACCTGCCCAGCTTCCTACCATCATTGGGTGGTCAGGACTTGATGCTGAAGCAGTCGCTCTTCCATAAGAAGTAACTATCTAGGGAACTGAATGTGTGAGCCTGGACTACTGCTGAGTTGCAGTCCTCAGTATAGAAATAGGGAAACCTGGAAAGGACTGCTGTGATCTGACCTTCCCCACCTGATTTCCTGGAGATGCAGCTTTTAAATTCCCATCCCAAATTTTCTGGAAGCTGCCAAGCTGGGGGGTGCAGGAACCCAAGATTAGGCCTCCGCGATCGTCTTGTGGAAGGAAGTAGGAGGCTCTGCAGAAGCCCAGGCCTGGGGTATCAGTGCTGTTTCCTTGGGATGCAGCTCGCTCTGCCTCTGTGTGTTTTCTCTGCATTCATTTAGCTCCCATCCAGGGGTGGGGACCCTCTTGCCAGATGCCATTTCCCTGCAGCCCTTGCTGTGGTACCACACACAGGATGAGGTCTGACCTCAGCCTGGACAGTTGGGATGAAACTGCCAGGATATTCTGAACTGAGAAAAGCAGGAAGAGGTTTCTGAAGTGCCTATATCACCTCCTGAAACACCTGCAATTCCCTTTGCTCCTGTCACTCTCATCAGTATGCTCAAAGATGTCATGAGCTCACTAACCTCTGACAAAGCCCTGCAAAACAGCTTGGAGTTCAACAAGCCAAGATCCTGAGGAGATGCGCCATCTCCTCTTCACAACAAACTTCAGCTCCTGGAGACAATGCAGCACCCCTGCCTTTCAGAGGGGGGTGGGTTCTTCTGCAGGACCAGAATGTCATCCCCCTCCCCATCAGGCTCAGGATAAGGATCATGACTTGCAGATGTTCAAATTCAACCTTGTTTTGATATTGATTTTTCTGCCAAACACCTGACCAACATGTCTCCCTCTATATTTCTGCCATTGATGTTAGGCTAGCTTCACCTTCACTAACATCACATGCAGAAAAGAGGATATGCAAGTATGAATTTGGCACCTTAGAGATTTATTTATTTTATTCATCTTAGATGCCACCTGACTCAATTGGCTCTGGGTGGCTTACGTCTGATAATGGTCAGCCAGTGAATTTTGGAGCTGGCCTTTGGAAAGAAGACCTACAGCTAGGGAAGTTCCATTCTCTGACCACGTTCCATGAATGCTTCACAAACGACACTCTGGGTTCATCTAGGCACAGGCTGCTGGTCAACACTTTCTGTCTCCCTGTAGCAGAGCGGCAGCAGTGGTCACCATGGAATATGTCCCTGGGCCACGTCTGTCTCTGTGGAGTTGCCTTTTACTGTGCCATTGCCGTATTTATTCAGCATACTATTTTCTGAGCAGAAAATGAATAAATCTGCCAGTGTGTCCGCACACACTTGCTTTCTCTTTCTTTCCCCCTCTCTCACACATGAATGTACGTAATCAAGATTTGCTGCGGAAAAAAATATTCTTGAGGACAGTTAAAAATAAATAATAAATCAGACCAGTCTGCTTTTCAGCCTCCCTCCCAACCCTGCCCAGCTGATTTGTCTCACTGCCAGCAGGAGAAAGAGAAGGGATTAACCTATTACAGTAATTAAGTTATTGTACATCAAAGCAGGAGGGAGAAGTGGGTGGGGACTGCTATTGTATTGAGGAATAACTTCTTTTTTAAAAAAATAGTCCAAGGGGTGATCCTGACAGATTCCGCTTCCAGCTTTGCTTCCTCAAGGATCCCTTCCAGGAGGCAGAAAAGCTCAGGGCACTGGATGCCACAGGGCGACCTTCTTCCTCACCAAAGATTTACTTCTGGCTCAGCTACACCATGGGAGGAATGGCCCCAAAGCCAATGTTCAGTTGGAAATGTTGGGGTTGCCCGTGTGATCCCGGACTCTTCTGCCCACATGCCCTTTGATGTGCTCTCTGCCACCCTAGCCAAGCCCCTCCATGGGAGGGCAGTTAATGTTCTGCCCTCATCAGAGAGGAAACCAACCAGCCAGTTAGTCAGTGAAGGACAGTAAGGAAGTGCAGGATTTAGGGAGTAATGGCATATCACTGCTGGCTTTTCTTCTTCTCTTCTGCTTGCTAACGAAAGAGGAAGAACCTGTTCTCTGCTGAAGGTGCAGGGGCTGCTTCCTTAGAAAATGAACTCCAAAAGAACCAAAGAGTGGCCAAACTGGAGGGGATGTGAATTAAACCTTGTGCTATGCTGGTTCAGAGGAAGGACCCTGTGGACCTGCATGGAGGCCCATACTGGAAAGAAGCAGAGACCAAAGGGCACCGGCGGATAGCGGTGCCTTGTTTTGTCTCAGCAAAGTGTTCTCCACCCTAAGGTTGATGTAGAAGACCGTGACTAATTTTCCTGTGGCAATCTTTACTCAGTGGCAATTATTCAGAAGCAGTGGGTGTGGGGAGGAAGTAACTAGGAAGAAAAAGTGGGGATGTCTTTACACTGGGAGTTGTTTAAATTGATCCTCCACCCCAGTCCATCCCCATGTTAGTTAATCAGGAAATTGTGTGTGGCCCTGGCATTCCTCGCTGGCTGCATCTCTCATTTGCTGACCTGCACTTGCAAAGTGGCTTTTACCAGATCCTAGGGGCATGAAACCCTAGCCTCTCTAAGGAAGGAGAGGCCCAAATTAGGATGGAGGGTGTGACGGATGGCTAGGAGTTGCATGAACCAGCTGTTTGTGGGAACCAGCTGTGGACAAACCTTAGTGTCTACATCAGCAGCAAGGCAGATGTTCCTTGAATAAATGGAAGGCAGCATGGGGGCACTGTTTGACAAAGTGGAAGTTTGGGATGAAGTCTCTCTTGCACATCCTTCTGTGTCTGATGCGTTTCAAGGAAAGAGTGCTGAGGACCACAATGGAAGAACCACGGGAGTCAGCTTATCCAGCTCAGGTGAGTTGTTTTGTGGGACAGTGGGTATCTCTTTAGGGCCTGTGGAGAACTGAAATAAGAATCCAGCAAGATTTACTTCCTTTGTATATACTTTTATTCATGTTATGTTTTTCTGTGGATGCTCATTTAAGTGCAGAACTTTACTAGTTGTGCCAATGTGCTGTCAGTGATTAAAATGTTTGTAGAATTTATGCCTTCAGCAAAGCAGCAGATTCATGGATATGTGGTCTTTCTCTCTTTCCTCCTTCCACAGTAAAATACAGAGTTAGCTTGTTAGAATAACAATTAGAGACTTGGCACCTCTCATATATCAAAGCCGATACGTTACATTTCAGAGAATGTGTCTGTAGTTCATTCACCCTTTGAATGATACCTGTGTCTCCCTTCTTGTTATCTCACATCCTTATCAGTTCTCAAGCAACCTCTCTGTATTTGGGGGTCTTGGCTAGTAGATGTGTCTTTGATCAATATTCCGTATAAGACTTATGTAACCTTAGAGCTCTTGCGTTTGACTTGCTTGGGAGCAAGAGACCCATGGCTCACCATAACCTGCTCATTTAAAACAAACAAACAAACAAACAAACAAACAAACAAACAAACTGCTGGAGCCCTTCTAGCTGTTGGCATTTGCTTAGATGAGTTTTTCTCCCTGGCACCAAACTGGAGAGAGGAGGAGGAGACCTTCTTCATTCAAGGCTTGAGTTTGACTGTAGAACGAGGATTCCTCTGGAAGCTCCCATTGCAAATGGCGACTGTTCTCCTTGAGAAAAGATGTAAGGTGCAAATCTTGGGTGGGCAGGAGCAATAACAGCCTGGAGAGCATCTCAACAGATGCTTGGCTACCCTGCCTTTCTGGGAAAGTGGGAAGCTTAAATTACCCAGTGGTAGATGCAAGGGATAGTCTGCTTCCCTTGCTTCCTGAGGGTTACTTTTCTCAAGCCAAGGATGGCTTGCCAAGTTCTTCACTGGCTGCTTCAGTCTGCTTAACAGGAGACATTGCTCACGCGGCCTGTTGGTCTAACTCGCTCAGAGGCGCAGTAAAAGCAAACAGGCAAGTGCCTGGAAGGGCTGAAGCAGCCAGAGGCCACCTGGTCCTGCTTGGAAAGTTTCCACTTTTTCCCATTTAGTGGCCCACACCTGGACCCTGATGTTAGAGAGAGAAAGGAAGTTGCTGGGTTCTCAAACTGCCAGAAACTCTGATGTGTTCAGCTCATTTGTTGGAAATGCCCCAGCTGGCTGAGTTCATGTATTGCACTCAGGAAGCCACGTCCACAAGCCACAATGGCTAGGCTCATCACACTAAAATTGTGGCTTGGTGTGATGTATGAATCCAGTCTTTGGGTGTGAAAAGGAAGAAAATGGCAAATAATAACACATGTGCTGAGGTTCCCCCAGGGATGATGGGGATTTTGGGCTGGCAGTCAGCAGGCTGTTTGAGACCCAGCAGCACATGAGAATTAGTCAAAGGAAAGAGGGCTAGTCAAGGTGGGAGGGGTGATAATCTGAAAGGGGCTCTTGGGAAGACAATGCCAACTTAATCGGGGTTGCTCGTGTTGGAATTATCAGGGGTCAACTCAGCATTGTCTCAAAAGCATAAGGGGGTCTCTCTAGTAAACGCATCTCTATTGTGCTTGTGGGATGTCACATGGGCCACCTTCCTCCTTCTTCTTGGGTTTGGGGATTAACAATCTCTATTACCCTTCTGGCAGACCTGCAAGCAGGAGCTCTCGCCCTTTAGAAAGAGTCTACAAAGAACCAGTGATGATTAAGTGCTTTCTACTATGAATCTACGTGTATCCAGATCTACTGAATAAAAGTAAGCTATCTCTATTTTTCTTCATCTAACTACAGTGTGAAGAGTGAATTTATTTCTGAACGTAATTAAGCTTAATGTGAAAATTCCTTTTTTGGTTCACGCTTCTACTCTGCAAGCTTGCTGTCTGCTGCTTGGAGTTCTTTTATTAACCTTTAAAAACTCCGTCAGTTCGAAGGGCTGAATACTTGCTTGTCCATTTCTGACAGGTTGGCAGTGGCCAATGGTGAGGGTTGAGGGGCTCTGAAAGGAATTGGAGGGCCAGGCTGCAGCCCAGGGAGTCCGCTCTCCTCCCAAGTGACCCAGACCACTTTTGTCTGCTTGGAGGAGTCCTGCCCTCTGGGAGGCATGAGATGCAGCATTCAGGGACATTTTGGATCAAAAGAGGAGGACTGGTGGGGGGGTGCAAGGATGCTTGTGCCTATCATTCCCTTGCCAGCTGGCAGCTTCTCCTAGCCCTGGCACCTGTTCTGCCTGCCCAAGGAACCCAGTAAGAGTTTCTTTCCAAGTTTTTCTGAGAGACTGAAGGAGCCATTTGCTCTGATGATTTTCAATTAGCATCGGCTAGAACAACTTGGTGGTGGTGTATCTATTAAACAACAAGGATAGATGCAGGCTTATTTGGGGTTAAGTGTTAATTGGCTGTAATTAGGCACAGAATAAATCTTTGAGAAGATGGAGGCTACTGAGAGTGACCACTGGAGGGCAGGATTCAGGGGCCGCCTCTTCTTGCTGGCTGGAATTCTGTCTCCAAATGGCCCCTTTGCACCAGGACCAAGCAGGGAGGGGGAAGAAGCACCTCTTTGGGACTGTTTGGAAAGTGAGGCCCAGAAAGCCCCCCAGAAAATCCCCTCTCCTCACAGCAGCCTCTGGAGAGCCAAAGGTTGCACACTCCAGAGCGTATCAGCTGGAAGAGGGGAGGAAGTGAAGGGTCACAAGGAGTGCTTGGCAAACTGCTTTGGCAGCACTGCCCCAAACTCCTCCCCTCTTTCCTTACCCTGCTGCCAAATTGGGTCCTGATTCTTGGTGACTGGGGGGAGCCCCCAGGCCGCTGCTTGGGCCTGGACTTCACACCCCTCTGTGTGGGGCAGACTGTGACTGATGGCCGTGCCTGCTTTAGAGTAGGACGCAATTTGGCCAATGCAAGGCCAGCAGCCTGTCAGGACCACCTCCCAGCACCCTTTATTTCAGAACCTAGCCCTTCAGGTGAGGGAAATTCACCCCAGCAAACTTCTGGAAAGTGACAGGTTTGATCCAAATTGGCCACGAAGTGATCAGCCTTTGACTGGCGCTTGCCTCACCCCCTCTCCCACACAGAAGCGGCCGTGCCAGCTTGGCTGGAGACCCTTGTTCTTGAGAAAGGGAACTGCCTCTGAGCTCCTCCCTGGGAAACCTTTTTATTTTCTGTCTTTCAGAGATGAGTCTGATAGGAAATCTTTCCTGTAATGCAATGCAATCACCGCTTTATTACGTTTGGTTTCTTCTGTAATGAACAGCGGTGGGTACTCATGGTTATTTAATCAGCCTGTGATGCCTTCAGAAGACTGACTTAATATTCCTCCCCCTGACACAACCACCCCCATCGTATGTTGGGAAAGTTTGCCCGGATAGCCTAGAATCAACACCGGGGCTCCTGAAGAAGAGGAGGGTCTCTCTTGCCCCCTGCAGAGGGGTTAGGATGGCAGTTAACCATGTTTGGGGGAAGAGAGAGGGCCCAGCTGCCACCGTCTGGAGTTGGTGGCTGGGTTGGTGCATCCCTGGCAGGGGCTCTCAAAGGCTTTGAACCCTAGCCCGAACCTTAGTTTCCTGCGAAAGCTCTCTCGCCCCCCCCCAACACAACCATCTCCCCAAGGAAGAGAAGCAGCTTCTGGTTCCCCTCTTCTTCCTTCAGCTGATTGAGTCGATCCACATGCCACACTCAACCACCTTGTGGTTTGTGTGGCTCTTGTTTCGTGCATTGTGTGAGCCTGGCCCTGATGGTTTATGAACTTTGTGGTTCTTTTGGCTTAGCTTGTAATACGACTCCAGTCTGTTCTGTTTTACTGAAGACAGCGAGCAAGCAAAGCAAAGCAGCTATAAAACCCCCAGCTTACTGCAACGAGCCAACCCAGAGAGTACCTTTCTCTTTCTTGGTCCCAAACTATTCGCCCTCTTTGGTAGCTGCAATGTATTTGTCGGGGGGTGGGGGGTGAGGAACCCTTATTTGAGCAGGATTAGCCTGAAATGGGCACAGTGCAAGACCTCTTTGGCTGTTGGAGTGCTGATTGACTGAGGAGAGCAAATTAGATGCCCAGAGACCTCCAGGCCTTTAGGCCTTCTGCTGCCACCAAGGAAGTACCTCCCTGCCAAGGGACAGTTCTGTAGTTAATTCCACTGGCATCTTCTCTAGTGGCATTGGGAATCCAAAGGACTCTTCAGGTGGGATGCTTCTCAATGTGTTCAGCTGACAGTTTTTCTCTACCCCCGCCCCCGCTTCATCGGCTAGCACTTGCTTCACAACTTCAGGGAGATGGCATTGGAGGCTTGGCTTTGCCCACTCAGATGCCCAGGTTGCTCTACTTCTGCTAGACATTCCATTCCGTTCTTTGAGGTCACCCCACCCTCCAGCACTTTGGGTCACCGGCTTCCTTCAGGATTTTTCATCCCAGGGGAGACAGCCTGGTTGCCCCCTCTCATCAAAAGAGTAACAAGAAAACAATGGCCCAAATCTCCCCACCCCAAATAAAATCAATAGGAAAGACCCCTGGGGTCATCTAATTGGATACTGCTCAGCATGAGACCATTACAATAAGAAACTCGATCACAGCATTCCAGACAGCCTGTGAAATCATAAATCACATGCGGAGCTCAGCTTGGCTCAGCTCCCTCTTCATCTGAAGCTTCATTGATTGGGTGCTTCGGCTCCCCCCTCATGGAGGGGCCAGCAGGCCTGTGCAGAAGGGGGCGAAGGTGACGACGTGAAGCGAAAGCTACCGAACGGAGGGTGGACTCCGCCGTGGCCTGGGCAGATTGCGGGCCTCACGTACCCTGCACTGTTGCACAGGGGAAAGAGCAACGGGTGGCCCAGCCAACGGAGGAGGCTGCCCGATTGACTGCTCCAGCCTTGCCCCTCTCATTGATGGGAGATGCACATCACACTTTACCATAGTTTGCTTAATCTAGGTTTACAGAATCAGACTTAGGATAACACATTAATAATGATTATTAACACATTATTATTTGTAAACCATAATGACTGGTTTCACATAGCATGCTGAGCCAAAACCAGAGGAAAAACTGCATTGTTGTGGCCAGCCTTTGGAGGGTTTGACAATTGTACACTGATCTGGCTTTCTGTGCTGGGCAGGATGACAATTGTCTTAGTACGAAAGAACCATCTACAATTCCGTTGTTACAGATTTTTATTTGTTGGTCAGATTTATATAGCTGCCCATCTCACAAATGTGACTCTGGGTGGCATACAGTAAACAACCAGTTCAAACAGCAAATAGATCTCTGTTTGAAGTGTTGAACAATGGAGAAAGTGGAGGATAAATTAAGGTGGTCCATCTTGGCTCCTGATGGATCTATGTGCATTTCCAATGGTCTTGGGAATTGTCCCATTGTTTCAAAACTGCATTAGCCTTGCTTGTTTCTATACTTATCTACAATTGATAGGATGATTCTTCAACATTCGTTTGAGCAGATGAACCTTTAATTAGGGATTGGGAAAGGGTGACACCAGCAAGGGTAGGAGAAAACCAAGGCATGAGCAGGCTTGGGACTCACATGAACATGAGGGTGGCCTTCCAATTTGGACTCTCTGGGTCTTTTTAGGCAGTCAGGATGGGAAAACCGCCTTGCCTTGGAAAACTCCATGATCTCAGTGGCCTTCTCTCTTTGCTCCCATACTTTCCGGACAAAGTTCTCAGCCCTGACTGCCCCTCTGTGTAAAAGGGGAAGGGAAAAGGAAGCTTCAGGATGTGATAATTTCTTTAAAAAGAGCAGTGGGAACACTCAGAAGAGGTTGGCTTACCTTTTGAGGAAAAAAAGCTTGAACAGGTAAACTCTGAATTATCCCATCCCAAGGGAGTAGTACTGAGTTAAATCGAATAGCTGTGCAGTTCTTGAGAAAACCCTGGACTGTCTTATAAAGTCATGAGTGGAGGGTAAAGGGAGGGGGCACAAAAAATCTCAGTTTCCTCTCTTCCACTAACAGAAATAGACAACCAGGTTCAGATAAGCAAAGGCGAGAAATTGCATGTGCAATAGTGGCTCTCCCCCCGCCCCCATGTGTGTATATATGTTGTTGAACAGAAATGTATGCATTTCTGGGACCTCCGGCAAGGGCCTCCTGTCCTGGAGAGTCTTCTTTATTCCGACCAGATGAGAAAGTGAATTTCTCCCCATGAGAGCTGAACACCATAACAAATGTGTCAGCCTTTAAGGAACAGAAGGACTTCCTGTTAGCCTTGTCTGAGACAACTGGCCCTTTCCAAGGACTGCGTTTCTTTACCTGGGCTGTGAGGTGCGATGCTGTCCAAGGGGCCTCTTTATGTCATGGCTTCCCTGCCACTTCGGTTCGGTTGTCCGCAGCGCATAATCCACAGGTTGATTGAGGGCCGAGGGAATTAAATGTTCTTCCTGGATAATTGTGAAGCTGCCTCTGTGTAGCAGGGAGGGCCTAAAGCCAAGCCCATGCTTCCTCACGAGCATTTGCCCCTAGTCAGGTGCTTTTGTGACCCATTTGAGCATCCCGCACAATTGCTCAACGTATCCGTGCAAATGGAGCTCAGCACCATTTGGGAAAGAAGAAGGAATTGGGAAGGGAAACGGATGATCCAGCATGCCAACCAGCTGGTGTTGTGGACTCTGTCTTTCAGATTAACTCAGGAGAAAAAATAGCAGAGAGGAAGGGTGGAGCAGAAGAAATGCTAATACACCCACCAATGCGCTCATTAATTGAATCTTTCCCCCTCCCTTACAGCACCCAGGGATGGTCTCTGTAATCCCAGAATAACTAAATGGCAGGATCCCAGATGAAAGGAAGAAGAGTTCTGGAAGCTTTTAGGGTTAGGCTTTGATGACGAGCTTGGGTTTGTCTTGTTTTGATGTTTTGTGGCGATTATGCTCTTATTTTCATCTTGGCCTTGGAGTGGAGGAGGATGATTTTAGAAAAAGATATTACGCTGCCATTTTGGAATATGCTTTATAGCTTAGTTCCCAGCTAACGTTAAGATAAGGCATTAGTTTAGCTTGGAAGATGGGGAGGAACGCTCACAAGATGAGGAACGAGCTTAGTTTGTGGGGTTTAGAGTCTAATTTCAGATTTTCATCAGAACCCAGTTATCCTTGGAGCGAAACACACATGTGCCCTTTCTTGCAGCTTCCACTCATCTGGCTTCCCACATTGGTTTCTGCCCCCCTTCCTTGCAGTCATAAATATTTAAAGCCAGAGTACAGCCTTATTTCAGCAAAGTAATGGAAACCCCACACCAAAATCAATGGCTTCTTTCTTCTGACTCTCTCACTTTAATTGGCAGAAGAGTGATGTTTTATCAATCAGGTTGCCTTACAAATCTGCTTCTTTTAGAGATCAAAAATTTATTTCAGATGCACCCACCCACCCACACAAACTAATTCTTCTCTGTCTGCCCCACCAACTTGAAAAATATGCTGTCCTTGAACTGGAAAGGCTCCTGTACATTAAATACACTTAACAACATGAAAGTTGTTTGCATGCATTACAAAGTCCACTCACTGGGGAGCCCTATGAAATTTCAGTGTTTGCGTAAGAGTAAAGAGAAGGTAATTCCTGGAAGTTCATTTGGGACAAGGAAAGAGAGTTTCAGGAAGGCAAGACAAGGACTTCCAGCTCCTTTATGTATTTTGAAGTTAATCTTGAGAATAGGAGGGGTGGGGAGTAGTGTTGGGAAGAACTCAGAGGAGGGGGGCTGAAAAAAGAAACTCACCTGCCAGGTATGTTGGAGCACAACCTCAGTGGATACGTGTTGAGAAGTTCTAGTATTCTTGAGGGACCAAGTTGGTCAAGTACCTCAATCATCTCCTTGTTGCTGTGATTTTAAGTAGATGCCCAGTCCTGATGTTTATGAAGTCCCAGGTTCCAGCTGGACATCTTCCCATCCATGCTACATTAGACTATTGTTAACTCATACTGTGGAGGGCTCCATGCTGCATTTGAATGATCCACCAGTTTTTAGCTTTTAAAACTGCAGAGATGTCTCCAGGAAGCAAGCCAAGGCTGCCCAGAGCTCACCAGGCAAGCACCTACTTCATGTGTAGAAGGTCCAAGGTCCCTGCCCCTCTTCCCTTCAGTTTAAGGGAAAGCAAAGGGGAAATCTGGTCTCTGTGTGAAAGCTTTGAAAGTCATAGCAGAAGGTCTGCATGGGTTGAACTGAGCTGAAATTATATCACCTCACCTGACTGCTATTTCTTCAGAAAGATCTTAGAGGGCAAAGTAGTGGAGGAATGGTCACGGATTCAGCCTGTTAGGTTGGTGTTTAGCTTTGCTTTGCAAAGACCCTGTCTGTTGACATCTGGCTGGCTTTGGATGTAACCAAAGTGTTGGGATTTTTGGCAGTCAGGAGACAGTACACTAAAATGGGATCAGGTCATTTGTGGTGTACAAGGCCATTGAATAACCCATCATATAAACCAACATATGAACTTTTTTTTTGTACAACTAGTTAGGTGAACATACAAATTATGACTAGCATGAAATTGGTTAGAATAAGTGAATCTGAAGACCAGATTGTGTCCAACTATGACACATTAGAAACAAAATGCTTCTGGCTATGATTCACTGCAGATGTCCAAACATTCACTGGGTTCTTTTCTTAAGACTGAATAGGCAACTTTTATTGATTGCAGCAACTGATATTTTCCAATAAACCTATGAGGTGGCGGGTGGTGGGGGGAGGAGGCTGTACCAAGGAGAATGGCAAGTAGGGTCTTTTGTGCCAGTAAAGCTGTAAGTGAATGGTTATGAACTGGAACCAGAAAATCACCTGGCACTCTGCTCTATGCTGACAGCTCATTTTTTTTTTTGTTTTAAAATATTTCTTGCTCTAGCAAGAAAATTATAATTTAATTTTCCTTCTTCCTACCCAAGTAAGTTATCTGCTTCTCTGGCTTTTGCCTCAACCAAATGCTTTGTTCCTGAGGTATTAGGTTGAGAACAGGCATTCCACCTTTGCCAGTCTTGGCCCATGCCAGCCATGATCCCTCCAGGGATTGGGCACTGAATAAAGATGCCTTCTGAGGAAGAAGCAGATTTCTATGGCTGGCCCTTCCTTGGGATGAGAAAGTCTGCTTTCCAGTTTAGCCAATTAGTGCTGCACGTCCAGGCCAGAGTAAATGTCTCTTGAACTGAACAGGGAACTAACATATGGATCAAAGACCAAATCCATCAACTTCCTGTGAATAATTTGCTGGTGGGGCAGCAAATCCTCCCTCTTCCTCAGACCCTAAAGGGCTTAATGATCCTTACCTCTGGGAAATGAATGTGTCAGGTTGGTGTCCATTTACCTGGGGCAGGACCTCTTTTTCCCAGAAGAGCACCGTTCCTCTTTTTCTCTTAAAAAGGTACGGTTGGTCTCTGCTGGAGGGCCTTCCCCTGCCTCCAGGTTTTGCCAGGGTTGGTGGTGGTGGTGGTGGTGTGCTTTCTGCAGCAAATTTCTCTGCATGGATCTCCCCCCTCCTCTGCCACTGATGCCTTAGAGAGGGAGGATTTGGGCCAGTGGTCCTTGATGCGAGATGAAGGCCCATCAAGTGTTCCTTCCCTCTAGGAAGAAGTTGGGGGTGAGGGGCAGTTTCACAAAAAATGTCCTCTCTGCCAGGATACCTGAAAGGCAGGAGCTCAGCTCTGCTGTTTCAGCAGCTGGACCATTGGTGCAGGGCTGTTGGATGCCTGATCTTGAGAGTGAAATTTAACATCGTATCATCGCTTCCTGCCTGTAAGAGGAGTGGCATGCTAACCCTTTAGTAAGTGAACCGGTAAGTAATACATACTTCACATGGCAACAGATTAGTGCCCCCTGGTTAGGGTGATCCTGGTTCTGCTGCAACATCCTTCCACGTCATCCAAGCACCCACACAGACCTTCCCTCGGAGGCTGGCCTTGTGTCGCAGTGGCCAAGTGGGATCTGGCCCAGGCTCCCCTGAAGAAAGGCAGCTTCCCTGGACTGCGTTGTGGCCTTGGAGCCTCCTCCCGCGTGGAAGCCAAAGACTGCCATGCCCCCTCCGTCACTGCTCTTGGCGGGAACAAGAGCATTTGGCGCTTCTTAGGTTGGGGCTTTGGGGAACTTAGAGAGCAGCGACCCTCTTGCCCAGCATTGCCCATGCTGCTGGCAACGCCTCTAGGGTGTTCGGGGCCAGACCCCCTTTCCCCTCCTCCCCGGAAGAGGCAGGGACTGAGCCCGGGGTCTTCTGCCCACTCTACTTGAAGCTTCAGCCCCTCTAAGAAAAGGAAGACCCCCCGCCCCAGCCTGGGGGCCTCTGGACTGCCTGCTGGGCACACCTTCCTGCAGGCAGCCCAGGCACAGCACCGCCTGCTGGGGCTGACTCTTCTGCTGGCTGAGGAGAGAAGGGCGCCCCGCTCCCCCCCCTGCCGAATTCGGAGGTGATGTTTGTTTGTTTGTTCGTTCGTGGACTGGAAAGGCTGCTTGCGCCGAACAATCCAGAGACTGCCAGGCCAGGGGAGTTCCCTGGTCCAACCCCGTCCCCTTCCCTCCTCTCTCATTATGCATCAAAGAACTCCTTGCTCAGAACTGTGCACGACCCAGTTTTGTTTCCCAAGCACCAACTGTTGTCTGAAAGCTCGTTATCCCAGATGATCAAAGAGGCTCCTTTTCCACCTGCAGGTATAAGAATGAATGAATGAATGAATGAATGAATGAATGAATATATATATATATATATATATATATATATTCCCTGACTTGTTCAGTGTGTGTGTGTGTGTGTGTGTATGCTGAACAAGTCAGATAAGAAGAGGTGCTTTGGGGTGAGAAATAGTGTAATGAATTTCTCCTTAAAGCAGGGCACAATCTCTTGGTTTCATCATTTTTTCTGTGAACCTCATCCCCTCTTCTCCAGGTAGACCAGCTCCTTGCTCTTCTCCATCCCATCCAGTCCCTGGTTTTTCTTCCCTGGGAACATGACCTTTGAGCACAGGTGACTCTGAAGATATCCAAACAACAACAACAACAATTCTGGTAAAATGATTGGAATGAAAATAACCTTGGCTCCTGAGAGAACCTTTTGGTGACCATCTAGCACCGAATAAGAAATCGTCATGCCCCAGATAAGCAAGCTGATTGTAAGAGAAGAGAAAAAGGAAACGGTGATGATCAGGCTGACCTTCTACAGAAGAGGCCAGGGTGGCAAGGGACCAGGCCGTGGTTTAAACTCTAGGCCCGATCAAAGCGTACAGGCCATGTAGGGCTTCTAGACAGACATTCTTACGACATCCGCTCTGCTTCTTAACAGGCACATTGTCTCCTATTGGGAACCCTCCCACATTTCCAGCCACTTCTGCCTTCTTTTCATTACGGGAAAAGAAGATGAAGAGGAGAAGCCTTCTGGTGGGTAGAATGAGCAGCCCTCCTGCAGAGTTCCTTGGAGACGAGGAGACTTCCTCCCTGCCATTTCTAATCCACTTCACAGACACTTGCACCACCTCAGATGTCACCAGAGTTACAGTCTTGGCCACTGGAAGGCTGTCCACCCTGGAGCTGGACCTGCTTTCAGAAAGCCAGGCCGTTTAGAGCCCAGCTCAGATCCTGGGGAAAGCAGTTCATGTTTGAGGGGATTTGCACAAGACAAGGTGCCCCACAGAAGTCCCCCAACATCAACACCTGGAGGCAGCATTGGCACCGCCACAAAATTTAGCAGCCCCAAGGGAGAGGAGTTGGCAACATTCCCTGTGCCCGGTTGCTTCTGTATGAGTTGCTTTTCTGGTTGTGTTCCAAGTTTGCAGTGAAAACTCAAATGGCCCAGTCATGTCAGCAGTTCTGCCCAAGGCAGTCTGAGAATGTTTGAATGACTTTGTGTTTGCATAGAAGAGGGCATCCTCTCTTCCTGGATGGATGACGGAGAGGGGGCACTGCATCTGAAGGCCGACTCCTGGGTTACTCCCCAACAGGCTACATTTCTGCAGCTTAATTCAATTTGTTGCTATTAGATGCAGCAGTATTTCCCTCCCCAATTATGTCAGACAAACAAACCAATCAGCAAGTGTTGCACACAGCATGCAATCATAAGCTAAAACTTATTTCAAAGGCAGAAGTAATAATTAACATTTCTCCCCAAAATGTCACTTTTCCATTTCTTTCTCTTAAGATAAACCTTCCCATTTTGAAAGCAATTACTTTTGGCTGTTTTCTCCCGCTCAGAATGGCCTGGATCTGTTTTAGAGTTCATACCTGATAAGGAGTTAAAGGGGACTTATGGCCTTTTGGGCTGCCAGAGATGGCCGAGGATCCTTGAAGAAGCTGGAGGTTGACCCTTGGCTGAGCACAATCCTCCAGACTTGAGAGAAGCCCCCTGGCAGTCTGCAGAATAGGCCCAGAATGGGAGAAGGAAGGCATCAATTTGGAAGAAGTGAGGCTGAAAATTCAGTCCCTGAGAGGAAGTGAAAGGGATAAATAGAGGAGATGGTGACCATGCACAGGTGAGAGTGGAAGGACAGGCAGAGTCAAATGAGGCAAGCTAGACAACTTAACCCTCTGGGCCTTCCTCAGGTGGAGTGGGGTGGGGTGAGAAGGTCAAAGAGACAGCTTTGTTTCTCTCTCAGTCTGGATACCTACAGGAAAAATTATCCAGACTCACCAGAAGCAACAGCTGGGAGGCCACTTGCAAACCATCATCCAGGGTGGCCAACCAATGAAATGTTATTTATTTATTTATTTATCAATCAAATTTATACACTGCCCTTCTCACTAGGAAAGCTACTCTGGGTGGTTTACAAATAAAAGATCATAAAAACCATTATAAAAAGTACAAAAAAATACACAGTTAAAAGAGAAAAACTCAACTGTGGAGAGAGCGTCTTCAACACACCACCACCACCCCAGGCCTGCCCACCACTCTTGGATGCCCATGCTAGGTGGCAGAGCCAGGTCTTAACACTGTTCTGGAAGGCCAGAAGAGGGGTGCCAACCTCAGCTCAGGGGGCAAGCTGTTCCATCTTTGATGAATTCGAACCTGTAGAAGCTCGTCCACCAGAAACCAGTGACCGAGGTTTGCTGTTCTGCCTTGGGGGCAGGTCATGCCCACACAAAGGCCAAAGAGAGAGAAGCACTTGGCAAGGTCAGGTGGACTGTTGGCACAAGAGGGGCAGGGGGGCTGCCACAGCTGCTGCTGGGGGCTTCTGCTTTCCTGCCTGGACAAACCCGGGCTGGTTTCCACCTTAAAAGCCTCTTGCTTTATATTACACAGTATGCAAACCAAATATCAGAAAAAAGGCTGCTAGTTAACAAACAGACTCTAAAATTAGGCCTTGCCTCTGGGACACTACCTAATCAGCTTGTCTGCTTATCTGCCTCTGATCAAGGCGACAATCTCTTTATCAGCTGCAGAGTGAAGCATCCTCCCCGTGTCCCACAGGAGCCCAAGAGCAGTTCAATTACATCTCTCTTTCCTTTTTATCATTTTTTTCTGGGGCCACTCTCTCTCCCCCCCATCCTTTTCAAGCACTAAACATTATCTGAAATCACAGAGACAAATAGGCACTAATTGCTGTGGATCCGAAGGAGATTTCCTGCTCTTCTATTTTGAAAGCTTGTTTCTTGGATAGGAACGACACTGCAGTCCACCGCAGATGGGTGGAACAATGCCGCGCCTCAGGGTTTCAGCATACGAACCCTGTAGCTGCCCAGTCATGTCCTTTCAGCATGGATGTCAAAGGGTGGATGCCTCATCCGGTTGGCTGGCTTCTCTCAGCTCTTTTTAAAATCGGATCCTGGCCTTCACTTCCATGGTTGTGCCCTTGAGTTTTTCATGGTAGCCATGAAAGCTCGTCCCAAGTAGATGGGGCTCAAGGAATATTGCAGTGAGATAACCTGAACAAGGCACCCCATTTTTATCTTCTATACATGGTTGATGTTCATCAGCTGTGTGTGAGGAAAAGTAGTACAGAGTCTGTCCACATGATGGTGTTCTCTCTCTGTTTTCTGGCACCAGGGAGATTTCCCAGCCATTGGCTGAGTTGCTGTGATGTCATGGAACTCCATGGCCATTCAAGGGGTTTGTTTGAGTTGACTTAACGAGCCAAAAATGTTCAGATTTTTGTTGTTTGACCTGGAGCTGGATAATTGTATTTTTGCCTGCCAAGGTGTGGCTTAAAGTGGCTATCAAAGTATAAAAATATATGTAAAGATAAGAATACCAGTAATCCTGCCCCAAAACCAATTACCAAAACCAAACCAAAGGGAGTTCTAACAATGTTCTCATGTTTCGATGGGAAGAAAGGAAGGAGTATTATTTGGAGAGATGTCCAGGGATGATGGAGATCAGCATCTGGTATAAGCAGTTCCTCATGAGAGTAGCAAGCGATTGTCCAGACATGGCTGCCCTGGTGGCTCATGGTGTTCTTTGTCCTCAAGGTCAGTGGTAGTTGAGAGAGGTTGTGGGGGACGAAGCACTTTTCAGAATCCTCCTGATCCCAGACTATCCTTGTGTCTGCCTGGGGCAGATGGGATCCTGAATACAAACCCTCAGACCACTCTGGGGCAATGGCTGCTGGAGGCATTGGCATCCCAGGGACGTAGGAAGTCTTCTCTGGGATCCTCTTGAGCAGGGCCGCAACTAGGGTCTGTGTCACCCGGGGCAAACATGGATTCTGCGCCTGTTTTGGTGCCCCCCCCCGAGCTCATTTTGGCACCCCACCAGCATGGCGCCCGGGGCACATGCCCCACTTGCCCCCCCCTAGTTGCAGCCCTGCTCTTGAGGCCTTTTTGCCTCACCAAATCCCCAGCAGAGGCCATAGAAAACTGCTCTTTTCCAAACTGACGGTTGGGGGCCTTCCCTCAGCTACCAGGACTCCCAGCTTTTGGGAGGAGAAGGAGGTGTTTGCCCAGGTGTCCACAGTGGTCTGCCCCTTCCTGCTACTCCAGCTGTGGCTTGGGGGAACAGCCTGCAAAATGCACATCCTGGTGGAACAATGTCTACTTCCCCTTCACTGTACACCTACGACAGGCAGGCAGGAGGCAAGGTGGCTCCAGAGAAGCAGTTAGTCCAGACTTGGGCTTGGTAATTACAGCGATAAGATTCTTCAGCTGATACTGCTGGGCAGACAAGGAGCCTGGGACAGATCACTTTTCAATGCCTGTCCAGATGGATTCAGGGGAAAATAATGGTAAATATTTTGCACTTGGTAATTGTCAGGGTCAGTCTCGCTTCGCAATAAGGCACGGACTCACTTAATAGGTATTAAGGATTTCCGGTTTATTGGAATGGTGGCTGACAGAACGAAAAACGGGAACGGGGGTGCGGTGTTGAGGTGCCCTGTATATACCCTCTTGCGGGGTCCCGTGCTCCTCCACCCTTCATTGTCCCCAATCCCTCTTGATGGGCTCCTTGATGGCTGTGTGGGCGTTTTCCCAGTGTCTTTCCTTGTCCTCTTGGTTCCGGTGTGTCCTCCAGGGCACCAGGTGCGGCTTATCGCTGCTTATCTGAAGCCCTTCTTTTCAGCTGTATATGAGTCCATGGGTGTGGGTGCTTTGAGTGCTTGGTTTAAGCACTGCTTTAATTATCTCCTTCCCCTTTTCCTTAATGATCATGATCCACGTTGTGAGGCTCTTTGTGCCTTGCAATGGGGTCATGACATGCTGCCCCCCGAAGATGTCTTTTAGGGTGCTGGTTTCTCTGGGTATGCCTCGTGGAAACATCTGGTTAGTTGTCTTGCTCTGACATGTTGTGCCTGGACCCACTCTGGGTGGGGGAAATGTTTCCACTTGACGAGGTATTGCAGCTTGCCTCTTTGCTTTCTTGAGTCCAGTATCTCTTGTACTTCAAAATGTTGTTGGTTGTCTATCATGGTGGGTGGGGGCGGTGGTTCCTCCGTATGCCATTTGGATGTGTTTGTCGGTTTCAGTAGAGCGCAGTGAAATACCGGGTGGACCCGTCGCAAGTTGTGAGGCAGTTCCAGTTTGAATGTAACTGGATTGATTACCTCTGTGATTTTAAAGGGTCCGATGAATTTAGGTGCCAGCTTCTTCAAGGGTTGCGAGGTTTTTATGAACTTAGTGGAGAGGTAGACCCTATCTCCCACTTTGTAGTTCGATGCCTCCACCCTGTGGTTGTCCGCATATTTTTTGTACGTAGTTTGTGCGTCTGCTAGGGCCGTTTGGATGATTGGCCAGGTTGTCGCCAGCTGTGCTGCCCAGTCGTCTGGTGAGCAGGGTGGGGCCTCTGGTTGAGGTAGTTCTGGTATTGGTACAAAGTCTCTTCCATAGACCACCTTAAATGGGGTGTGGCCAGTGCTTTGGTGTACTGCATTATTATAGGCTACCTCTGCAAAAGGTAGTAGGTCCACTCAGTTGTCCTGTTGGTAATTTATGAATGCCCTCAGGAACTGTTCAAGTGTTGAGTTTAGGATCTCTGTAGATCCGTCCGTGTGTGGATGCCACACAGTGGACAGTGCTTGTTTAGTCCCGATTAGTTTTAAAAATTCCCTCCAAAACTTTGACGTAAACTGTGTGCCCCTATCGGTCACCAACCTGCAGGGGGCGCCGTGGATCCTGTATATGTGTGTCAGGAACAGGCGTGCTAGTTGTTGGGCGGAGGGGATGGTCGCGCACGGAATGAAGTGTGCCTGCTTTGAAAAATAGTCTTTTACCACCCAGATTACTGTTTTCCTTTGACTGGGTGGGAGGTCCACAATAAAATCCATGGAGATTTCTTCCCATGGGCGGGAGGGGCTGGCTACTTGCTGCAGCAGCCCTTGGGGTTTCCCCCCTTTCCGTTTGGAGGTGGCACATGTGGGGCAGGTGGCAACGTAGTCTTTCACGTCTTTTCTCAGGTTTGGCCACCAAAATTGCCTCCTCGTTAGATGAAGGGTTTTTATGAACCCAAAATGTCCCGCAGTTTTGTCATTGTGTGATCTGTTTAAAATTTCCCCCCGCAGTGATTCTGGCGCGTACAAGACTTTCTCTTTCCAGGCGAGGCTGTCCTTGATAGATACATGGTGTCGGTTGTTTTGCAACCATGTATCTGTTTGTAGTGCTTGTGCGAGTCTTTGTTGCCAGTTTGGTGAAATTGATCGGCGGCTCTGTTCATTCCCTGGCATTCGTGCTGGCGTGCGCTGATTCCTTGTCTGGCTGCGCGTGACAGCTGGGCAACCCAGCTGTTTGTCGGTCCATACCGTCCCCACGATGTCTGAGGTTTGCGTGTCGTCCTGTGGCCGTCGGGAGAGGGCATCCGCCCGGAAGTTCTTCCTGCCCAGTATAAATTTCAGCGTGAAATTGAACCGGCTGAAGAACTGTGCCCAGTGTACCTGCTTCGGGCTGAGGCGTTTAGGCGTGCTGAGAGCCTCCAGGTTCTTGTGGTCTGTCCAGACCTCGAAGGGGCAGGTGGCCCCTTCCAGCAGGTGCCTCCACGTTTCCAGAGCTGCTTTTACTGCGAACGCCTCCTTTTCCCATACATTCCATCTCCACTCTGTTTCGGAGAATTTGCAGGAAAGGTAGGCGCAGGGCTTTAGCTGGTTGTCAGAGTCCCTTTGGAGCAGGAGAGCTCCGATGGAAAAGTCGGAGGCGTCTACTTGCACTACGAAAGGCTTGGTGGGGTCGGGGTGTTGTAGCACTGGCTCAGCTGTAAAGAGGTTTTTTAGTCTCTCGAATGCCGTTTGACAATCAGCTGTCCAGTTTAGTAGCGCCCCCGGGTTTCTTGATTTGCGCGTGTCCCCCAAGCCCTTAGTCTTAAGTAGGTCCGTTAGGGGTAATACAATCTCCTCCAGTCCCGGGATGAACCCCCTGTAAAAATTTGTTAATCCGAGGAAACTTTGAAGTTGTCTCCTCGTGCGTGGGCGCTCCCACGCCAGTATAGCTTGGACCTTGCTTGGGTCCATTTCTATTCCTTTAGCGGAAATCCTATACCCTAGGTAGTCAATTTGTTTCCTGTGAAACTCGCACTTGGAGAGTTTGGCAAACAGCTCTGCCTTGCGAAGTTTCCTGAGCACTTCTTTTAACAAGCGTTCATGCTCACGTTCTGTTTCAGTGTAGATTAATACATCGTTGAGGTAAACCAAAACCCCCTTAAAAAGGTGGTCACGCAGGACCTCATTGATTAATTGCATGAATACCCCCGGTGCACCTGCCAGTCCGAATGGTAGCACCTTGTACTGAAACGACCCCAATGGGCAGTTGAAGGCGGTTTTCCACTCATCCCCCTCCCGTATCCGTATATGGTAATAGGCTTCCCTTAGGTCCAGTTTAGAGAATACCTTACCCTTTGCCAGATGGGACAAGATGTCCTTTATTAAGGGTAGAGGGTATTTATTGGATACGCATGCGGCGTTTAATCCGCGGTAATCTGTACAGAGCTGCAGTGACCCGTCCTTTTTCTCATGAAAGAGGACTGGTGCTCCTACTGGAGAGTTTGCAGGCTCGATAAAACCTCTTGCCAAGTTTTTGTCCACAAAGTCCCTCAATGCTGCCAGCTCCCTCTGGGTCATGGCATATATTTTGGGTTTGGGTAGGGGTACCCCCAGGACCAGTTCAATGGTACAGTCTGTTTTCCTGTGGGGGGGGAGTTTGTCCGCCTCTTTCTCGCCGAAGACGTCTGCGAAGTCCGCGTATTTGATTGGCAGTCCCTCTGGCAGAGCCGCCTCTCTGTGCTCTGAAGTCGTCGTTGCCCTCCCCATGCCCGCTCGGGGGACCCTGTTCCCTGTGGGTGCTTGATAACGCTCGTCAGCAAACTTAATCTCTCTGGTTTTCCAGTTGATAACTGGGTTTTGCTGCACAAGCCATGGGATGCCTAGCATGAGTAGGGGTTGCCCCACCGGTGCCACGATGAAAGCCAATTTTTCCTCGTGGCTGCTGAGCCTTAGCGCGGTTTCTCCGGTGTATTGGGTGACCGGGCCTCCTCCTGCTGCTGATCCGTCAAGCTGAGTGAACACCAAATGGTGCTGAAGTGGATAGCAGCGGAGGTTAAGCGTGGCTACCAGGTCTGGGTGCATTAGGTTTTTAGAGCAGCCAGAGTCAATCAGTGCCCAGACCTTTTCAGTCTTTTCCCCATGGGTGAGGGTGACATGGACATAGAGGGTGGGGCATTCCTCACTCACCCCTTTGTTGTTGCACCTGTTGCTCTTCTCCACCTGTCCTTCGGCGCCCCTTAGGCCAGGTGGCTGTCGTTTCCCGTCGGCTCGTCAGGATTGCTTCCCTCCTCCTCCGAGCTGTAGGGGAAATGTCTGGCCCGATACTCCCCCCTCACTGCTGGTCGCTTTCTTGGCGCTGGGGTTGGTGCGGCTGGTGCCCTCCTCATGCTCTCTCTGGGTGTTGGTTTGGGGCATGCTGCTGCCTTATGGTCGTCCTTGCCGCATGTGAAGCACTGCCCTTTTGCAAAGCGCCGGTCCCGTTCCTCCTTCCACGGTTGGGATCTTGCCTTCCCCGGCCTTGCGGCTGTCCGTGACAGTCTCGCTGTCTCCACCTGCTGTGCTTCCCTCTGGGCTTGGTGGAACGTGTCGTGGGCGTCCTCTGCTTCCCCTGCCAGCCGGATCCACTCAGTCAGGGAGTTGGGGTTGTTGCGACAGAGTGCCCACCAGAGCACATTCAAGTTAAAACCTTCTTTGAATTTCTCAATCAGGGTCGATTGAGACCAGGCTTCCACCTTGCCAGCTAGGGCTTGGAACTCCATGGCATACTCTGCCACGGAGCGCTGCCCTTGCCTGAGTGTTTTCAGCATCCTTTTAGCTCTTTCTTGCTCCAGGGGGTCCCTGAAGTGCAGTTCCAGCGCTCGAAGGAATTCTGTGCTGTCCTGCAGCGTCCGGGCGCCTGATTGGCACAATTGGACATACCAATCCGCGGCCCGTCCTTTTAATTTTATGGCGAGGGCATTGACTTTGCCCCATTCAGTCCTGAAACAGGGACCCCATTCTTCGAGGTAGTACCTCGCATTTGTTAGGAAAAAGGAGAGTTTCGAGGGGTCCCTGTCAAACTTTATGCCAAAGTCCTTGGCTGCCATTCTGGCCTGGCTCCAGGTCACATCTGGGCCTTGCAGCATGCTGCGTGGGGGCTGGTGCGGGTCGGATCGGCTCCAGGCGTCTGGCGGTGTCATTGTCGTCTCTCGCTGGGTCCCCTCGCCAGTAGGTCGTCTCATCGGCAGGGTGGGAGGGTGGGATGTCATCCCTCTGGTGGCCTCTCGGAACCGGGTTCCCCCGTAGCCTCCGCCGTCCGCTGGGTCGCCGCTCCGTCTCTCGTCCGGGTACGCCTCCAGTCGTCGGGTGGGCTCCTTGGACCGGTCTCCGCTGTAGCCGCCGCCTCCCGCGAGGTCATCCCGCCGTCTCTCGTCCGGGTGCGCCTCCACAATGCTGCCGCCGCAGGGTTCCTGCGCCGCTGTCAGCTGTTGGAGCAGCAGCCGTATCACCTGCATCCCCTCCTCCAGCGCGTCCAGCCTTGCCGCCATCTGCAGACTCCCACTGGTGCACTCGCTACTCCGCTCGTCCTCGCCTCTGGTTGTCATGGAGGAAGGACCTTCCCTCGGTCCCTCCGTGGTGCCGGGCGATCCCTCGACTCTGTCCGCCCTGGGTGTTGGTTCGGCTTGCGTCTCCTCCGGGGTGCCGGGCGAACCTGGAGAGGATCCCCTCGTCTCGCCCCCGGTGGCCCGCGGGCCCTAGGGCGCCGGGGTGGTTCTCTCCCACTCCTCTTCCCCCAAGCTGGATCCCATACTTACCTGGGCGTTGTGCCGCCCGGACCTCAGCCACATCCCGCCCGAGGGGAGGGGAGCTTCGCCGCCGGGTGCCGAGTGGTTGTTCATATCTAGCAGGGTCCCTCACAAGCTAGTTGGATAGGTGCTAGGTAAAAAATTTTTGTGGGTTCCCGTTTTTATGTCAGGGTCAGTCTCGCTTCGCAATAAGGCATGGACTCACTTAATAGGTATTAAGGATTTCCGGTTTATTGGAATGGTGGCTGACAGAACGAAAAACGGGAACAGGGGTGCGGTGGTGAGGCGCCCTGTTTATACCCTCTTGCGGGGTCCCGTGCTCCTCCACCCTTCATTGTCCCCAATCCCTCTTGATGGGCTCCTTGATGGCTGTGTGGGTGTTTTCCCGGTGTCTTTCCTTGTCCTCTTGGTTCCGGTGTGTCCTCCAGGGCACCAGGTGCGGCTTATCGCTGCTTATCTGAAGCCCTTCTTTTCAGCTGTATATGAGTCCATGGGTGTGGGTGCTTTGAGTGCTTGGTTTAAGCACTGTTTTAATTATCTCCTTCCCCTTTTCCTTAATGATCATGATCCACGTTGTGAGGCTCTTTGTGCCTTGCAACGGGGTCATGACAGTAATCCATCAAACAACCAATAGAGGAGGGTCATTTCTGGAAGAGGAATAGGAGGAGCAGAAGGCCACACCCTGGGACAGAACTGCAAGAAGCATCCAGAGATGCATTTTATGGCAATCTCTCTCCCCAATGATATAAAGCTACTCAGGATGGAGACTTTTTGTGTGCAGTGGTAGGAACCCTTCTCGTTCCTAGGAAGGATGAGGCTGCTCCATTGCAGCCCCAGCAATCCTGACTGTGCCCCAGGATCATTTTCCCAGTCCTTGATGTCACTGCCCTCCGACAGCAGGTGGAAGCCAACTCTGGGGAAGAAGACGGGAGGAAGACCTTGTATCTCTGAGTTGCAGGCAATGAAGGTGAAGGCCCCGGGGGACTGGAATGGCTAAGCCACCCCTTTGGCCTTCTGTAGCTAAGGCCTGCCTTGGCTTTAGCTACATCATCAGTCCCATCACAAGATGCAATAAATAGGCAGGGCTTAATGACTGCTCAGAAGAAAAAAAAAAGGAACGATTGGAAGCAGCCGCTGGCTTGCACCTTCCTTTAAGAAGCCGAGACAATGTAGTAGCTGTTCAGCCAAGGGGAGGAAAGGGGTGGTGGGCTTCCACTGCCACAGATTTTGGAGGGCATTAAGAGGAATGAGCCCATTTTGTTTACCAAAGGTGACTTTTGAAAGAAAAATTTATTCTCTGTCATCTGCAGACAGGGCTGGCCCAGTCATTAAACAGAGGTGATGGCTAATTTGGAGAGCCAGAAAAAGAATTATCCCAAGAGAAGAGAATCTCTGTAGCTCAGGGTTGAACTGTGGAGTCCTTGGTGCTCTCTGAGCTTGGTGGCTTGCTTTGGTTGCCTATTTGCTTCCGGGTCCAAGTCATGGTGCTGGTTATCACCTTTAAAGACCTACATGGCCTGGGGCCGGGTTATTTGCAGTCTCCCCAGTCACATCCACCTGGCCCACCAGAGTGGGGAGGGAGGGTATGCTGTGGGTCCTTTCAGTTAGGGAGGTACATCTAGTGGAGCTGAGGAAAAGGGCCTTCTCCGTGGTGGCTCCCTCCCTTTGGAACATCATCCCCCCAGAGACAAGATTGGCCTCCTCCTTGCTCCTTTCCTGGAAGACCCTGAAGATGTGGCTTCATCAGCCAGCCTGGGGACCCCAATCACTTCAGAGCCAATCAGGTGGTCCCTCTGTCAATAATAATGAAAAGCGTATCAGGCTGTTTACATGTGGGGTTTAAACAGACATATTCTACCTTTTATTGACGTTTTATATAATTTGCTGGTGACCAACCTAGTATGTGAATCCTGGAGTCCAGGGCAGAATTGTATTTTTGCAGGGTGAAGAGGCGGATTAGAGCTTATTATGCCGGTGTAGCGTTCTAGGCTATGTGCAGCCTGTTTCCCGTAAGCAAACAGCCCTGCGAAAGGAGTGGATGCCGCTTGTGGGCTCAGAATCACCGAGCACAATTGGTGTGATGTGCTGACTGAATGTTAATGATCCCGGCTCCCTGTGCCATGACAAGCGCATTCATTCCAGCGCACTCTTCTGTGGATGATCATCTGTCACTGTGAAAAACACATATGTGTCACAACTGAAAGAGAAAAACATAGATAAGGCAACGAATGTTTTGTCATGCCAGTTCAGAATGGAACTGGCTCTTGTCCAGATCTGGAGACCGTGCTGGGAACTGCCCACATGGGTTCTTCTAAGTCATACCCTTTTAAAGGAATGGCCACCACTCCCACCAATCTCAAACTGGATCCTTGACACTTGATCCCATAAAGGGCTGGCTAGCCGGCCGGCCCCACTGCTCTAGAAGCCAGAGACTTGATGTAGCCCCCTCTGCCGCGTGGGGCCACGCTCCCATTTGCCGGGAAGGGAATGCAGAGGAGGCCGAGGCCTCAGGTAGGCAGCAGCGGAGAAGCTGGCTGCAGAGTTGGAGCCGTGCTGAGGCCAGAAGCCCGAGAGCCAGGGAGCCCAGGAGCCCCCTCTCTCCCCGGTCCTGCTCCTGCTCCTGTTGGTTCAGCTGCAAGGCAAGCAGAGTCCCCGATCCTCCGGAAAGCTCTGAGACTGAGACCTCGAACCCTCACCACAGGCTGTAGAAGTGCTAAGCACGGATCCCCCAGAATCTGCTAGCAGTAAGGGCCTCTCCCTGGAAAGTTTGTGGAAGCACCGGGAAGGTGCCAGGTTCGTTCTGCGGCATTTCCGTGTGGCTGGGAAGGATGTCAGACGGAATCCCTGGGGAGATTCCATCAGGGATGGTGGGGCCAGATGGGATGCTGCTCGGAGCCAGCTTCCTAACGGAGGTGGATTCCTGTTTTGTTAACTCTCAGTTCACTCCTCACCTACGCTGGCTTTCCAGCTGCCTTGTGAAATAAGGGTCACATACCACAGGAGTGGCATAGGCGAGCCAGGAGCAGCAAGATGTTAAAATCGCTCTGACAGGCCCATCCCTTCTGAGGCACTCTGTGCGCTGAGCTGCCACTGTGTTTTGAGAAACAGGACCCTCGTGCACGGGCGCCCTTTCCCATGTTGGCACGGTTCAGTCCCTCCTCCCAGCCTGGTGGGGATATCATTGTAAGCCTGGGTGTCTGCAAAGCAGTAATGCTCTCAGCCCCTCCCCGGGCAGCCCTGACAGCCGCATCCCACCTATTCTGCCATTTCTCTATTATATAATACTCTTCTTCAAACACATCCTTGTAATAACCTGGAGAGGCAGCGAGCAAACAGCAGTGACCGATCTGTGGGGCTGATTGCCTGCACAGAGCTGCTGAAAGGGGTCACGCTCTCCTAAGTGCTAGTCAGAGTGAAGGATGACAACTGCAGATAGTGAGACACTTCCTTGCAGTTCTGCTGGGCTGGGAGGCTGCCTCTGCCAGCCCCCCGCTCTGCAAGAGGGCCTTTCGCCCTTAACAGTCTGTTGTGCCCCCCCCATCAGATCCCCATCTGTCCAAGGGAGGCCTCTGCAGCCTTTTGTATGGGCTGCTAAAAGCTGTTGAGGTGGGCAGAGCTGCTGCTGCTGCCACATGAACGGGGGGGGGGGGGCACAACTGCCCTGGGGGACTATCTTGATGAAAGCTGGGGCTGGAACGAAAGACCCCTCCCAATATTTTGCAGACACATGCCCAGCATACCCAGGATATGCAAATAATTCATACAATTATTTGGTAATCAACATCAGGGTTTGGCAACCCTGATAGTCTCAGCTGCAGGTCAACATTTATCAGTCTGTTTGACATTTTGTGCATTTATGTAAATTGGTTTGAGAGATGTGGAAAAGCAAGATAAGAAAAAATTGAAAGTAAAATAAATGATAATATGCCTGATTTATTTATTTATTTATTTATTTTCTATCCGCCTTATTTATTTTTACAAATGCCTCAAGGCGGCGAACATCCCTACTACTCCTTCCTCCTCCGCTTTTCCCCACAACGACCGCCCTGTGAGGTGGGCGGGGCTGAGAGAGGGACGGGCCCGAGGTGGCCCAGCCGGCCTTCCTGCCTCAGGCGGGACTAGAACTCCCCGCCTCCTGGTCTCTAGCCCGCTGCCTTAATCTCTATGCTCCAGTGGAAGCAGTTTTTTTTCCTTGAACAAGGGACATCTTGCAAAATCCCAGCCCTTTTCCACATCTGAAGCAGAAGGGGCTTCTGCTTGAGTGCTACAAGGCAACCACTTTCAGGACCATCTGAATCCATATCTAGGGAAGTTCTACCGTACAAACTCAAAACAAACAAACAACCAGCGCCCAGTCACACTTCAGGTCTTTGAGTCTAGGGGAAGTTGCTTCTGAAGAAGCTCCCTTCACGCAGGCAAAAGCAAAGGGCACCAACAGAAGAAGCGAGATGAGAGGCCTCCTGTTTGTGTGCCAGGCCGGCACCGGCACGCTTCTCACTGGGGATGGCTGGAACAGGATGTTGATTTCCATCCTGTGTTTACAAGGGCTCGTTCTTCCTATTCCCCTATTAATTTGAGATCTTGATTTTCTTTAACATTTATTTGATTTATCAAATTTCTCTCCTGCACACTGTCTGCCAAACTAGCCTATGGCAGCAAAAATATCCATATGTGCATTAAGATCTATCTCTGAGATCTCTGTGCTTTACTTTTTCATGTTAAAATATTTTTCCCAGCTGAAAGCCACTTAGAGAAAAATCTGAGAATTCTAAAAGTGGACCTGCAGTGTATATGTGTTCTTTTGGGATGTGCAGATCAACTTGGTTCCTATCAGTGTTTGCAGAGCCTGAGATTCCCTGGATGTATCCTTGAGGAAGCCACCTTGATTTGCATTAAAACCGAATCTGACCCCATGGACACCTCAGCCAGTTTTCTCGCTCAGAGAAAAACAGTTGCAGGCTTTGCTTTATCTCTCACATTGCAGTTTTTGGGTTGCAGAAAGTTTTTTTTTTAAAAGAAGGGGGGGGGCGGAGAAGGAAGATAATCACTTCCTACTCAGAATGTAAGTCAGTGGAAAGGATTAGTTATCAGGAGTGCAATGGCTGCATGATTCACACTTATAACTATTTTATAGAAGCCTAATTAAAAAGCACTGAACATAAAAGAAGGGACTTGCAATCCCCCTTTTTATTACTATTAAGGGGAAAAATAGTAATTTTGCTCTTTCACTGAGCTGTCAAAAATGCTATTAGGCAGGATGGAAGAACAATCGGGGCACGTCACGACTTGGGGTCCTTTGTTTCTCCTGACAGAGGGCAGGGCAGCCCATCGGCCTTCAGTTGGCGAAGCCATTGAGGTGGTTTGGAAAGGACCATTACAGCAATGTTTCTCGGCCTTGGCCATTTTAAGATGTGTGGACTTCAACTCCCAGAATTCCCCAGCCAGTTTGGTCTAGTGGTGAAGGCAGCGGGCTAGAGACCAGGAGACAGTGGGTTCTACTCCTGCTGTAGGCAGGAAAGCCGGCTGGGTGACCTCGGGCCAGTCCCAGTCTCTCAGCCCAACTCACCTCACAGGGTGGTTGTTGTGGGGGAAATAGGAGAAGGAAGGAGTGCTAGGTATGTTCCCTGCCTTGAGTTATTTATAAAAAAATAATAAAGGTGGGATTAAAAAAAGCCCGCTTTGGTCTGGATGGTAAGTAGCAGGCGTAGCAAAGCCCTCACAGCGGTCAAGTTGCTGCAGGCTCTGAAGATGCTCTTTTTGCCGGCTTCGAGGACTCGTTCGAACCATGAGCCCAATTTTCTTTCCCCTTCCTTTTAACAGGACACCTGTTTTCCTTTGTGGTCAGGCTCAAGAGAGATGGCTCCCTGCAGGGGCAGTCAGCATGTGTGTGGGTGGTGAGACTGTTCCTGGACATGCCCTGTTCTCAGGGCACCCTAAGCCACAGCAGTGATGGGTGTGCTGGGGAGGTGTCGAGGCCTGGAGCTGAGGACAAACCGGCAGGAAGGAACGTCCTTTCCCAAAGGCTGGATTTCTCCCATTCTGCCCCTGATTTTCAGAAGTGGGCTTTGTTCTGGCAACATTTCTGGAAAGTGGCATGCTTTGCTCCAGGGTGATGGGGATCCCTGATTTTTAGGCAATGCTGTGAGTGCCTTTTGCTCATACACCAGCAGGGCCTTGGACAAGGTCCTGTGCCTGTTCAAAGAATCCAGTGTCGCTCAGAGGCCCGGGCTCTGAGGGGCCAGTGGAGACCCTTCTCCCTTCCTGGTCTCTGAAATCTCTCAGCCTGGCAGGCAAGTGGGAGGGGCCTTTGCTGTGGAATACAGGTAGTCCTCGCTTAACACCCATTTGTTTAGTGATGGTTTGGACTTAAAATGGTGTTGGAAAAACTGACTTACAGCCGGTCCTCACACTTACAACTGTCACAGCATCCCTGCGGTCACATGATTGTGATTTCGGTGCTTGGCAACTGGTTCACATTTATGACCATTGCAGCTTCCTGTGACCATGTGATTGCCATTTTCGACTTTCCCAGTGGCATCCGGCAAGCAAAATCAGTGGGGAACCATGTGATTCACTTAATGACCACATGGTTTGCTTAATGCCTGTGATGATTCGCTCAACAACTGCTGCAAAAATGGTCATAAAATCGTGTTGGATTCACTTAAAGATCGCTTCACTTAGTAACCGAAATTCTGGTCCCAATTGTGTTAGTTAAATGAGGACTACCTGTACTGCACCCCCCAGCAACTGCCATCTTTACAATCATCAGGAGCATTTAGATAAGTCGAAAGGTCCACCCACTCTCCTGAAATGCATTTTAATGAATTGCTGATGGCTGTTGTTGTTTTTTTTAAGTGGAAATTGCTTACTGGGCTTTAGAATTTCAGGGCTGGATGACTGATTCTTTAGGACCACTGGCCCATATTCTTGCCCGATATTTACTGTTCCTTCTTTTTCATTCTGGAAGACGTCTTTTGTCGAAGAAAGCAAAAAAAGATTTTAGATCAAGGGAGCCCCCTATTTGTTCCAGAGACTTTCCAGGCTCTTTCTCAGCCCCATTGTCTAAACTTTTGGGGTGCTTGTATGGGGAGGGCATGTTGGGAACTGGGGGTGCTGGGGACCACACTCTGACACTTCTGCATTCAGCCCTGAGCAACGGCTCTCTTCCCCAAAGGGCCACAGTGAAAGGCAGAGGATGCCGGGGGCCAATTCTCTGGGCTTCTTGGAACGGGAGGCATCCTCCAGGATGCATTACAGGAGGCTGCCACAACGCATTTACTGCAGTGCCTGTACAGAGTCTGATTTTTATGTAGTAAATAACAATGAACCACCACTTTATTTTCTATTAAACTGGTACATGCTTGAAGAATTGTATGTACCGTCTAACTCTGGCATTAGCACATAACACACTGGGGACGTGTGAGCAGATGCTAATAAATTACTTAGGGAATTGACAGTTCGGGTTCTTTCGACTTTTAAAGGAGTTAAAAAATATGCAATTCTATCTCCCTTTTGTCTTTTTCTTTGGAGAAAGCGGGGGAGAAAGAATTCAGTTTGACACCAGGATCTTGGTGTCAGTGAATGCAGATTCATGGGCCCGTCATTTGGGATTCTTAAATGTTCTAAGTGTTTTAAATCTGCAAGGTTTTTTTTACTTTAAAAAAAACAACCCTCTGTATCTTGAGGAATATGGCCAGTATAACACAAGGAACCTGGCAGAGGGGGAACGTTCTCCAGCCCCGCAAAGTCAACACTGGCAGTTTTTAACGATGCTAAGTGATGAAAACAGAATCATGTCAGGCCAGGGAGCTCAGCTTATTTGTCTGCCCGCTTCACCAGCTGGCAGCATTTCTGAGTGCTTTGTAAGATAATAATACATGAAATACGAAGGAAGATGCACACAAGGTGAATGGAAATGCTGGAGTCTTTGGCTCTTCAATAACCAGCTCAGCACACGTGGAAGACACAAGGGAGAAAATAGCTCACTTTTTTGTTCTTTTTCTACAAAGCCCTTCAAGGTGACAAATTTACGGCTGGCACTGAATCGCTCAAAGAAAGATGCTGTCAGCCATTTAATTTTAAAGCTTAAAAACCAGTAGCCTAAACCTGTTCCTGACCCTTTCCCGTGCTCTCGGTGGGTCTTTAAATAATTGGCAAAGCAGGGTAGCATTGATCTCCCTGGCTCTGCTGAATGCAAAACATTGCATTGCTTTGTCCAGGCGCCCCTGGGGAGATGCTGCCCAGGCAGGTCCTTTGCCTGGCCCAGGAGCTTTCGAGCCCTGCTCTGACTGAGCGGCCCGGCCTCCTGGGCCTCCCGAGCTGAGAGGAAGAGGGCCGAAATCCACCCTGGGAAGAGCAGGCCAGCTACGCTCCCTTCTGCAGTGTGCAGGGACGGTTCAGGCCTCTTATCAAACACAAGGCAGGAGGTTTTGTGCACTCTGGCCATGGGGCATAGAATGCGCATATTTAGATTTCATTGGGGATGAAAAGTTTTAATTGTTATCCAGAATTTTAATACTAATTAGAACTCAGTGTGTCGCTAAATTAATTGCTATCAGCAGCTTCTGCGTCTGAATGCCGTCATCTGTGAGACAGGGGCATACTTTTTGAGTTTTAATACGAGCCCTGACTCACAGGGCAATCAGAGAATGGCTACTGGCCTCTGGGCTCTGTAGTGAGTTCCCTACAATGGGCTTGTGTTATCTCTTGGAAGTCTTCCTCTTGATTCATAAATCTGTTTTATGGAAGTCAGTGTGACCTGAAGGTAGCTGGTGGCTGACATCACATCATGGTTGTGCTTTGACGAATTTCCTTCCTGCCCCCTTTCCAGGCGAGGCAGTGGATGACCCGGCAAGCAGAGCTATAACATGGGCTTCAGCTCAGAGTTAGATGTGTGTGGTTGCTGTGCAGAGGACGTTGTTTCACCTGAGCACAAAATCCAGACTGCTTGTGGCGGCTGGGCCAGGCCGCTCAAGAACTTTGGGGTACCGTTCAGATGTCAGACTTAACTACCAGGGCAGTGTTCTCCCCCCGCATGCCCCAAGCTCCCCTTGCAAAGGTCAGGATCCATGTAACACCTCGTTAAATTACTCCACCATGAGGGCTGTCTCTTGAAGCAGGACCCTTTCATGTCATCCTCGCCTCCTGAACAGTGGAATATTAGCATAGCTGTCAGACTTTCTCCTTTGTTAACCTCCAAGGCAAGACAGCCTTCAGCATCCGGCTCCAGTCCTTTTAATGAAAAGTGAAGGGAGAAGCTCCAAATTTCATCCATGGGTAAAATCTCAGAGTGGTGCTAACCAGGAGGATGGATGCATCTCAGACATATGGGGCATCTGGAATGTTCAGGTGATCTATTGCACCAGTTTTCCCTCCTAGAAAGCCAAGCTGGTGGCAGTTGCTGGAGATTTAAGGGGCTGCCCCGGTCTCTGCAGCAAGGCTGGATAGTCACCAGCTGGGGGGGGGGGGAGGGTGGCTCGACTAGCTCCAGACTCCACAGGCCAGCTGTTTATGGAAATGAGCTCTTGCTGCTGGGCACCACAGGCAGAATTTTAAGCTCTTTTTGCCTTTCAACGTCATGCCTTTCCAAAGATGCAGTTCCATATTCATCTTCCTGTCTTCAAATGTCTGGGCCAACCCCAGGCTTTGGCCCTAGGGCATGCTTGCTGGTTAAGCTGCATAGTTACAATCCCATTATTAAACATTATTTCAGGAAAAAAAAATGAGGCAAGTTTCTGGGTGCAACTGCTCACTTGGGTTAGCCTTGGCTCTCTGATCCTATGGTCACACTGAAATTCATGTCATAAACATTTAATGGCTTTGCTGGGGAAAGTAAACTAGGGAAGGCTGCATTTTTCTGTCCTGGCAGCCAGTGGTCAGAAGAAAAATGCTTCTGCTGAGTTCCTGCCTTTTGGGGAAGGCTCAAGTCTTCAGGATCAAGGGATGGAGGTATCTCCGGATGTTTGGGACCTCCAAATGTTGTGGCTGCAAGATCTGAGCTGCAGGTGGACATGTTCTTGTGAATAGACTGGATTTAAAAAGAAGAAGAAGAAAAAGAAAAACTGGAACCATGAAGTGGGGTCTCAGTATCATTATACGTTCACTTGTCTGTGCAAGAAGAAAGCCTTAATTGTGAACCTTCCAGTAGGTGCTGCAAAGGATGGATGGCTGTGCTTGGAAGGGCTGAGTGCCAGCAGAGTCACCCTGATAGGCTTTGAGCACCGAAGCACCCAGAGATCGGCCCCTTCGCAGCACTGATCAAGTCCGTTCTTCAGGCTGGCCAGGGATGCTTGGGTTGGACCAGACCACTGCCGTTGGGGGGGAGGTAAGTATCAGAGGAGTCCTAATGCTGGGAGGGGCTTCTGAACAGCTGTGGTGTTACACCACTTTTTCCGGGGGAGACAACCTTGAGCAGTGGCCAGCGTCGTCCTGACTGCGTTCCCCTTAGGAGAAACATGGAGAGATTTTTGCAAGCAAGCTGTGGAAGAAGGAAAAAGAAAGAGAGGGGCATACAAATGCTAAAAACCAACTTCCTCTTTCAATAAATTACTTAAGAATCAGCTGGATGCTGGATGGGATAAATCTGGACATTTTTCAGACTTGAAGGAATACTTTAATTAGTGCCAGCTAATAAAGTCCTCAGCTAATTAAAAGAACATTTGTCCTGCCGGTGTATTTTTTTTAACTTTTCTTTGCAACAATTAAAACGAAAATAATTAGACTATGCCCTAGTGCTGATTTTTTTTTTTTAGTGTAGCCCAGCAATAAAGCATGTGTGGAATTTCTTGTATCTGCTAAAAAGGATAATACAAGTTTTTTCAACTTTTGATTTGTTTTTTTCCCTCTCTTGTTCCAAGTGTAGGAAATGAAGCAAACATTTCTGTTCATTCCCCTGGGAGAAACTGAATAGTACCTGCCCAATATCTCTCCTGGTAGGAGACTGTCGCAAAGGGTGCCTTTTGGGATTTAATTTCTATCTATGGGTGAGGTGTCAGTGTGAAATATGTTTTCATGGAAGGGCTGTTGTTTTTTGCACAACTGGAAAGTGCAGAAGGCAGGAGTCACACTTCACTTCCAGCCTGGAGAGCTGTCACTCAACCAGAAATCAGAATTTAAAATCTACCCCCAACCATACATGTCCTCTTTGATGACTGCCCTGGATGGCAGCATTACTGAAGTGTGTCCTGTCAACAGCAGGCTGGTCCTGCACACAGATGGTGGCAGGTTTGATCTGAAACTGGATCTCAGGCCTTTGCTGGCCCACCTTGTCTATCCAGCTTCAAGAGTGATTTGTGGTGATCTGTTTTAATTAGGTTTCAAGGGGATACTTGCAAGCTCTGGTTTGATCCAGAAGTTCAGCTGAGCTCAAATTTTGCCTTGTGTAGTCCCCTCCTTAACAACACTGCAAACCATCAAAAGTCACTGAGCCATTGCCCTAAGGAGTTGTATGTTTGTCCATTGTCATCGATGAAGTCCTCAGCTCCATTAGTCACATTAAAACAGAATGTGGTGTGTCTGAAGATGACTAGTCAGGCCAGTTCATGCATGGAATGTCCCAGCACATGTTGGGCAAACACGTGTAGGCCCTGCAGTTGTTGTGTTGTTGTGCTGGGGGCTCTAGACTTGTGCAGCTTGTGCTTATGCTGTGCTTCTGTGGCGCACTTTACTTCATAAGTTTGATAGCCCTTATGGGTGAGGCCATGCCAGGGAAGGCAGTTTTGTGCCAGCGTTTCCCAGGTGGTCATGTCTATGTCATGCAACTTCAGGGAGGCCTTTAATGTGTCTTTGTAGCATTTCTTCTGCCCTTCATGTGAGCGTTTTCCAGCAGATAGTTCCTCAAAAAGTAGCTGCTTGGGTATGCGCTTGTCCAGCATACAAATGACATGACTTGCCCACCGAGGCTGTGCTCTCATCAGCAGTGTTTGGACTGATAGTAGACTTGCTCTAGAGAGAATTTCAGTGTCTGGTACTTTATCTAGCCATCTGATGCCTAATTTCCTGCGAAGACCAGTCATGTGGAAATGGTTGAGCTGTCTTGCACGCCTTCAATACACAGTCCACGTAGTGAGTACCACAGCTCTGTAGACCTTCAGTTTTGTTGCTGGACTAATTCCTCGATGTTCCCGCACAATGGAGCTCCGTCTACCGAAAGTCTTGCCTTTGCTATGCTGCAGTTAACTTCTGTATCAATGGTCACTGCTCAGGAGAGGGTGCTGCCAAGGTAATTGAACTGGTCCACTGCATGTAGTTTCTGACCTTTGATTGTGACTTTGGGTTCTGCATACGGTGCCTGAGGAGCAGGCCGGTGCGTGACTTCGGTCTTTTGAATATTGATGGTGAGTCCAAAGTTGTCCCAAGCTGTGGAGAATCTGGCCATGCTGACTTGAATCTCTGGCTCTCAGCCAGCATTCAATGAACCAAGGAATGGACGGATCCCAAAGCAGTGGAGATGGGGAAAATGATGCAACTGGGTGATGCCCAGCCAGGGCATCCCCGGGGACTGGTAACTCTCTCCTTTCCCCACCTGAGAGGACCACTGGCGAAGGCAGGAGGTCCCTGAACCCACCCAGGAGTTGGCCTAATCAGTTGGGAGATGTCAAATGCAGTTCAGAAGAACAACGCTTCAGCTTTGTACCCTTTGGGGGGAATTCAAGCAGAGCCAGAAAGCCTATTTTATTGTAGGACTAGTAATGCCAACTGAGGGAAAGAGCATCTTAATCAAATCTTGATGTGCATCTGGAGCTTTTTGTCTTTTTTTCTGCAGGATGAGCCTCTGCTAGAATTAAAGTGTTCTTGTGGGGAGAGGAACAAGGGGGCGGGGGCGGGGCAGGGGGGTGACAAAGCAGCAGCAGCACTCCCACAATGGCTGATCCTAGGGGCTTCCCCAGAAAGGCAGAGAAGAGCAGCAAATTAGGCATAAAAGCTCTTTTGATCATCACCTTTTCATTTTTATATACCCATCAAACTTTCATCTTTAATCTCCTACATCACAATAGCCAATCATTTTTAACATTTGACATTGATGAAGTGGCTGCCGCTGTTATTCTGACATCCTATAAAACATTACATTCATTTGCAAGAGAAAAAAAAGGCCAAGAATCAATACGCTGGCCCATTTTCCACCTTGTCAGTAAATCATGGGTCCTAACAAATTGTTTTAAATACAAGCACCTTCAGAATGAGTTCGGATCTCAGCCAATCCTCTCCACTGTCAACCACGTCAACTTGGGTTGCTTTATGCTTTGAAACTGGGCCTTCCCGTTGGTGTCCTTGCCTTCTTCCTGGGTCTGGGAAGTAACCCCTTGCAGGGACCCCTGATTCTTTGGGAGACCTTCTGGGTCCAGGGATCCGGGTGACAAAAGAGCCTTGTGGCGCATCCCTCTCGCAGGGCATTTGTGAGCTTTCCTGCAGGCGACCCTTCCAAGATGGTGGAAGCTTATCAAACTTTTTGGGGGTGGGGTCTTCCCATTAAACCCCTTGGAAACCCCTTGCAACACAGCTGCAACCCTTCACCTTTTGAGAGAGTTGTGGCCAGAGGGAGAACGTAGAGCTAGGCAGACACCACTGCACATCCTCAGCAATCTCTTACTCGAAATGAAAGTTTTGCATTGCCCCAAATCTCCTTGGACGTCTCCTATGGACAGGGTCAACCAAATTGGACACTGTCTTAAACAGTATTGTTTAATAATCCTAACTTGGAGTGCTGATGACAAGGAAGAGCTGTGCATGGCAGGATGTTATGGTCTGGCAGTATCCCAGCTGTCTTGATTAAAATTGGACCGAAGCCCTGAAGGTGGAGGCTTCCTCCAGTTACTTTTGGCAACCTGGGGTTGTCCACCCTCGGTTTAGATGTCTTCTCTCAGTTTTGTGCTATTTTACTGTTGGTAGTAATTGCCTTTGGTAACTTTGTCAGCAGCCTTAAACAAGATTTTAACTCAGTAAGCCTGTGGATAGATGCTTGGGACTCTTTGTAACTCACCAATGGAATCAGACGGAGGACAGCAGGGCAGAAAGTAAATGTTCAGCTGGGGGAAACAGGACTTTCGAGGCAGGAATATCTGCGTCTTCCCCCTGCTCAGAGGGGGAGGCTCCTGCATTTGCTTGGCCTCCCCATGTTCCCTGCAGCCTCCCTTTCTGAGCTGATGCTTCACAGCGATGTGTGTGTCTAGCTGGATCTATGTAAAAGAAGCAGCTATCAGCAATGCAAAGAAATTGGCTGTGTTCAACAACATGTTATATCACAACACCATGCTGTGCATACACTTAAAATTATGTTTTTAACTCGTCTGCTGTCAAACTGCTTCTAAATAACAGCAGTTTACCTGGAGTGATTGATTTATGGGAATCCAGCATGGAGACCCAAAGGATGACATTCTAAATCATATCTTCTTTTTATTTATAAGGAATTAAATGATTGTGTTTTGACAAGATTGATCAGACAGAGGGCGAGACTGTTTCTCTTTGTCGTCTCAATCTCAGGCTCCTCGAATGGCTTGAATGTGGTTTTGTCTCATTTAAAAAATGCCTGCCTGGCAGACTCGGGGAAGCAAATAGACCGCGGGTCGTTCTGAGAATAGCCTCCACCTCTTCCGAAGCTGGTGCTCTTCTGCAGAAGACGCCTCTGGCAGCAGGGAAGCTGAAGCTCCCGGAGCAGGAAATGGGTCTGGAGGTGGTCCTGCTGGGGTTTTCTTCCTTTTGGTCCTCTGAACGTCTGTGACGGACTTCAGGAACGCTGCTGGTGTCAGGAAGGAGGGAGCATGTTCCAAGGAGGGGAGCGAGAGAAGAGAAAACACAGTCCAGAGCTGGAACATGGGAAGTCTAAGAGGTTCAGAATAGCCCTGCCCCGCCTCCCAGGTGATTTCCCCTTCGGTTAGGCAGAGTGGCTTCCGTCTGGCAAGATTCTGTCTATACAGTGTGAGCAAATAAAGAACTGGAGTTCGGCTGGACTGATTCCTCATTATCCTTGGGCTGGGCCTGATGACGTTTGCAGGGCTGCGGGCAGCAGGCCCTGTGGGTGTAATGAGTGCTCCCTCCCCTGTTCACGCTGCCCCATTTAGCGCATGCAGGGTACGCGTGTGCAGATCGAGAGGCCTCTGGAGTCAGGAAACCACTGGCAGGAGGAAATGCATCAAAGTGCTGATGGGGACTGATGGTTGGAATGAACCTGCCCGGCCACACTGAATGGCTCTTCTGGTCTTGCGGGCTGCCTGGAGTGCCCTTCCATCGTCAGTCAGCTGCCTGCAAAAGTTAGGAATGCTGGGCCTCAACAAAGGTCATGGCAGCCCAGGGAGTGTTGTCTGCCCCACCCAGCCATGATGGGCCAGCCCGGAGACCCTTGCATAGTTGGAGTCAGGAGGTGCCAGGGATCAGACCCAGGACTGTTGGCATCCAAAGCAGGTCCTCTGCCATTGAGTGATGCTCCTCTCCCCACAGGACCCCCCTCTTCCCAAAATTGTACTTCAGAACATCTGCAAGTTAGCCAATTGCTCTGCCATGGGGCAGAGGTTTCTGGGCAGGGCTACAGAGGGGTCTGTTGGCGGTGGGGGCGAGGCTCACAGCCAGCCCTCCCTGCACTGGGCAAGGCAACAACCTGAAGGCAAAAAAAGCAGAATTAGATTGTTGTTTTAGAAAGCAAAGCTAAAATCCACTTTGGATAATGTAAAGGCTAGAGGCCAGCAAAAAGCACACATCTCATTAATATTCTTTGGTGATTTTTTATGTGCCAGAAAGAAGTGGAAGACATTGACCTGAAATTGGCTTGCATTGTTGAATAAATCAACCCAACCACATTCCTCCTAGAATGTCTCCTCCCTGTTTCCCATCATATTCCTGACACAAGCTTTTGGTTAGGACCCTTTCTGCATGGCCATGCCAGGCCGTTCTTCACCCTCTTTCACTGCCCTTTGGGAGAGATGAACAGGCAGTTGGCAGAGTGGCAAACTTTTGCTTCCAACCAGAGAGGTTCTGGGGGGGCTGGAAATGGCTCTGGCTGCAAATAAAAGCTGGGTTGATCTTAACCAGAGAAGAGGCTGCCATAGGCATTACATTGGTGCCCTTCAAGGGCAGGAAATGATTAGTTATTTCTGCCAGTGTTGTGAAGAGATTATGGCCAGCTATGGTCTTCATGGATCGTGGGTTCAATGGGGATGGACCCTGAAGGTTATTAATGCCTTAGTCCAGGAAACAAAATGGTTTGGGCCACAGTTGGATTTTGACATGTTGTTACTGGAAGATCAAACAAGATCAGATCTGTGGAGCTGCACATGGTAGGCTTGGCAGACTCAGTCTGCCAAAGGTGGGGGACAATAATCTGAAGGAAATTCCCCCTTCCTATTCCCTCTTTTGGAGAGGAAAATTTGGAAGCCTGATTCATGCATTGAAGCCCATCTTGAATGTTCGACAGGTTTCATATCCACTCATGCTGTCTTTATGGAAGATTTCCATGCGTATGTTTCTGTCACCTCCTATGTGAAGCTTTTCCATGGAATCCATCCACACATTCAGTGGATAGTTATCAGGGCCCCTTTTGTCCATGAGAGTTTCAAAATAAACCCACATCTGGAAGACTCTGCAGACACAACACAACAGAGAACAGCCTTCCCTAATTCTGTGTCTTCCTGATGGGTTGGAGAACAGCTTCCAAAATTCCCAGCCAGGATACTGACCAAAGTCAGCTCAAACTCACTGCTTCCTCAGGTGAATCAGTCCTCCATGAGGTTCTGAGGGTCCCGTTAGGATGTGAGGGTTCATCTGGATTTATACAAATGTTCACACCATCAAATGATACCTTTACCTCTTTGACACAGAGATGAGATGATTGGGCATTTCAAGTGCCGAAGAAGGCCGTATTTTCCTTTCCTCGCCAGCCTTAATGCAGTTGGAACACTTTGTTCTTAAGATTGACAAGTGCCAGTCAGTTTGCTGTCACCTTGACACACAAATTAAAGGATAAGTTTTGGCCTGACATTGTTTAAAGAAAAATGGAAATGTCTCTTCAACATCTTCCTTTAAAATTGCAAAACTGTCAGAGTAACTTTATAGAACAGAGGGGTGGGGGACAAGAATCCAGGACGTGGAGATGCCACCTGTTTCATCAAAAGTTGACATGCCCTTCAGTTTCCAGTTGTCTCTGGCTAATCTTCTCAAGCACTGTTCCTTGGAATCGCCTCTCCAGCAACCCAAGGATAATATCGTCAGATCTGGGGTGGTGGTGATGGTGGTTTACACAAATGGCCTTGTTTTCTTTCTGTCCCATCTGCTATTTTCTTGCCTCTTCTGAGCAGATGAGGTTCCTTCCCATCAATCTTCCCTAAGAGCTTATCTGTAGCCAAAATGTGCCCTTCCCTAACCCCATCGTGAAGAGCTGTGCTCCTGACGCCAACAAAATTTATAGTTACCGAAAGATTCTTGCAGAGCTGGTTCGGTATCAATTTCTCTTGCATGACCTGTGCTTTACAGGATGATGAGGTCAAAACAATCCATTGTGTCCCTGGGAGGCAAGATGCCAGCAAATGATGGGGTGGAAAGAAGGTAGTTCTGAGCTCATGAATTGTTAAGAGACTTGTGGGAGGTGCCTGCCTGAAAAATGCACACACACAACACAGCCATCCGTGTTAGCAACCCAAAGAAGTGCAGCAGGTTGAAAGGGATGAAGAAAGGGGTGGAGGAAGGGCATGGGATGTCCCTTGATCAAGAGAGATACATGGGGTCTCAACCTGCTTTAGAAAGTGCTCTCTTGACCTAGAATTCCAGAAGGAATTTGGGAAGGATTAGCTAAGGTTTAATTTCATACACACTGAAATTGTTCTATAAAAGCAGCTAGATCCTTCCCTCCCCCCTCAATATGGCACAGTTCTATATTCCACCTAATTTTAACTTCAATTGGAAAAGCTTAATAAAACAAGACAAGGCAATTACTCACTGGATGAGGGAAAGACACTCTGTATGTACTTGGTGTTGTTTCTCTTTTGCTTTCCTTCAAATATTGTGTGATGCTGTCTTAGGCCGAGAGAGGAGGAGAAGAAGATGAAGAGCCTTGGCCTCGTTGGAGCAAGGCTCTGTTTAATCCAGCATTGTGCAAGGTGGACCCATCTGAGCATCCAGCTAAGGGGCTCTTGAGTCCAACTCTGCCTCTTGAGCATGGCACCACTTTTGTTCTGGGAGGCCTGGTAGGTGAGGAGAAGAGGTCATGCAGAATGGAAAGGAGGACATGGCATTCCTGGGGGATGCTCAGCACTGCCTCTTGGGTAGATAAAAGGCATTTCAAGGAAGGAGAAGCACCAGGAAAATAACTGTAAATTTAGTTATCGCACAAATACTGGTGGCAAGACATTGAAGCAACAAGAAGTGCCCTAAATAGAAAATGAGGAAAATGTGGCAGACGGTATTAAAGTATAAACTGACATATTATAAAAGCAAATAAAAACAAGCTGTGAGGATGGGGAAGATATTCAGGCAGGACTTCATTTTGGATTGTCGAAAGGCATTGGCTGTACAGCAGAACAAATGCCCCTTGCACAGTGAGTTTTCTAGCATTTGGTGGCAGCCAACCGAGGGGGACTGGGTCAGTTGGGGACTGCCTCAATGACCGGTGTCCCCTCCAGTTCTACCATTCCACCATCATTGCAATGAGCAAGAGGTAAAGTTACAGAAACAGTTTAATCTGGCTCTTTGAAGTGCAGAGGGATTGTTTGTCAGAGTTGTCACTGGAAAGTCAGATTTCTCTTTTTATCCTATCTTTTATTTAACCACACCACCACCACCAGCAAAGATTGGGTGCTGGTGATCTTGGGAAAGGGATGACTCTATGGACTGTTTGTACCCAGTCTTTCCCTGGTTCTGTGTTGCATCCCTCTTCCCCTCCCGCTCGTTTCTGGAAGAAACATAAAAAGAACACTGGACTGAATGGATCTTTTGTCAGGGGTACACGCCCGGTGTCAAAAGTAATTCCTCTTTTCCTTGCTGTGATGCATCAGACACACTGTCTGGGTCATGTGCTTGGCAGATGCAGCTCAAATCAATTAGCTACAGCTCTTTTCTCCACAAGTGACTTCCACTACGTTGTGGAAATGATATTATGATATTAATGATTTGACTCGGATGCACGAACTCTTGCAGAGCGGGAACTGCAGTCCTGTTTTCTTGTGCTTTCGTCTCTGCTGCTCTTGCAATCAGGAGTGTCTTGGGGAAGCCCCTTTTTAGTTGAATCTTCTGAAATCATCTGAAAGACACCTTGCCTTGGGGCTCATGGTATGATCAGGGTGACTTCAGAGGAGGGAACACAGCTGGAAAGAAAGCCCAACTCCAGGGGAGGAACAGCTGCAGATGCAAGAACAATGGGCTGTGAATTTAGCTCTTCAGCTGTTTATGGAGGCAAAACTCTGGATGGTCTTTTGGGAACCATCTTGGAAAGGAAGCCAAGAAATGGGTGGGTTTTCTGAGTTCCTGCCTGTTGCTCTTCGGCCTGGATCACTCACAGGGAGTGGTGGGGACCTTGGCATATCCAAGAGAACAGCCAAGATGCCTTGATCTCAAAGAGCTTTAGTTGAATCTAACTTCAAATGAACCAAAAGATGAAAAACTCCAGTTCCTTATCAGTATGATAAAGTGGCTACTGTGTTGAATGAGGATTGGGTAAACCCAGGTTTTAGTCCAATCTCAGCTGCAGAAGCTCCCTGGATGACTGAAAGAGAGCCCAACCCACTTCATGGGGCTGTTACTGTGGGGGATAGAAAGAGGAGGGGGCAGCTCAAATATGCCTTTCCCCAATCCCATTGCGAAGATGAAGATTGCGCCTTCTCTGTAGCAGCACCTGCACTCTGGGACTAGGTTCCCCTGAGATTCAGATGGCCCCCACTTTGCTGTTGTTCCGAAGAGCTGTGAAGACCTGGCTCTTCACTCAGGCCTTTGGTGAGGGAGAGGGTGACCCCTTGCTTCATCGCACTTGCCATCTTTTATCATTGTCTTTTATCTTTTATTGATTTTATTGTAATTTCTTTGATGGTTGTGAGCTGCCCAGAGTCATTGAGAGTTGGGTGACATACAAGTTTAATAAACTATTATTGTTATTATTATTATTAATATTATTTTACATCACTTCAAAAATTTTCTGTACTTGTTTCTTCAAGAAATTCAAAATGGCTGACAACCAATGTTGGAAGAAAAATGAAGCAAAAGATTAAAAGAATCAGTGAAACAAAACAAACAATGGAGGGTAACACCCCCTGCCCCCCCCCCCCAGGAACAATCCTATGTTAAATGGAGGAGGGTGCAGAAGTTGTTTATCCTAACCCTGTGTGGCTTTGCAAACCCCTTCTGGCAAAAGTGATCTCCACCATGTTTCTCAGTGGAGAAGAGGATGAGCTGTGCAGACCAGACAGATCAGACAGGAAACACAACCAGATGAGCTAATACTAGTCTGAAATCTCCCGCTGTCTCTTTTACCTCCTGAGAACTTAGGGGGGGTCCCTTCTGAGGCTCTTTCTCCACTCATTATGCAGCTGTGGGCTCCTCCCTCTCTTATCTGATTGCGCCCTTGGCAGCATCTCTTCCCCCTGTCTCCCAAGGTCTTTCCCACACACCATTACTCTAGGGATTATGGGTGTTGTAATTCAAGATTGGTTGGAAGAGCTCCCTAGGCCATTCCTGCCGTTCTCCTGAAGGGAGGATGGGGGAATGAACCTCCATCAGGGCAGCCCCCTTGCTTGCTGGCTCCTGCGTCACTTTAGCCTTCCAGAGAATGCTGGTGGGGGCCAAGTCAGACAAATCTCTCTGTTCATTTATCAGAGTGTTTTTCTACTCCCATCTCAGGGCAGGCGAAACAATAAATGCCCAGCAAAGAAAGTTAATCTCTATCTGGACCATTTTACAAATGAGAAGTAAAGCAAAAATCAATACTCTCTGGGTAACTTCATCCAGTGCCTGGGCTCTTGGGGAAGCTGTGCTTGATGGCAGTCAGGCCAGGGGAAGCCCACGGCTTCTGCTCTTCACCTGGGCAGCCTGACAGGATTTCAAGGAGCCTCCTCGCTTGAAGGATGGCCAGATGGGAGCCAGCTGGCTTGCTGGCAAAGGACAACTCGCAGAAGCAAGGCCAGGTAGCCTCTCAGGTAGCCGCAGGGATATGGGGGAGCCATATCACTGGAAGGAGGAGGTGGGGGCAGCTCATTGTGATTATTGATCTGATTCTGGTTCTTGGTTTTGCACCCCAGGCTGCCAGCTCTGCTTTTGGACAAGCTCTGTGTGGTGTTCAGGAAAGGCAGCTGACCCTGTGACCAGACAGGGTCACCTGCAGGAACTTAATCCATTCTGCCGACTCACGAGTGTGGCAGCCTTCTGCTTCTCCCCAGCCAGCTTTCCATCATATATGACAAACGTCAGATCCAAACTGCTGCTGGAAAGGCTGGTCTTCCAGTTCGGCAGGATGATTGTGATAGGGCAAGGAGGAGGGTGGCATGGCAGGGATAGAAGATGCCTCTCCAAGGGGGAACTGCTGCCTTCCAGATGACGGCACACAGAAGGACCTCCAGAGGCTTGTATGCCCTGCCCACTTACGTGGGAAGGCTGTCCCCAAGTTCCCCCTGCCCCAAATTGTGGGACAACCTTTCTTAAACAGAGTTGCTGCTGTCAGGTCCTCCAGAATGGAGGTGACTAAAGTGAAAAATACCAGAGAGAGTGAAATTAACAAAGCTTAAATGAAATTAACATGCTCTCTGACAAGCTGACAACGCAACAAGCTGATTACTGCATCCCAATAGTAATTAACACATAGCAGAAGCTCAAGCGGCACCTAAAAGCAGCGGAGTAACTGGGGGGGGGGGGGAGGCACCTGAAGAAAATGCAAGTAGAGTTCCATGAGGGTGAAAAAGGCAGAGCGCATTGAGCTGGCATGCAATTAAGTGTGTAAACTTGGCAAAGTAGTGGCGAGCGGATTTCATGGAGAACCGTTTTCTCTGTAAATAACCTGGCAGACCAACCATGGCAGCCAAGAAGTACAGCTGGGAGAAAGGAGGTGCCCAGTCCTTCCTCTGAAGCCGTAAGTCAAATGGGGCATGTCCGTCAGTCAGCCTGCATCCTGGATGCATCCTTTAGGGAGGACAGCCACGGAATGGAGAGCCGTCTGGGCCAGAGGGGGCTGAAAAAGTGGCAAGAGCTGGAAAGGCTGAGCCTGGAGAAGAGGAGGTAGAGGGTTTCTGAAGGACCATCCTTGTTCAGGAGAATGGGAGATGGAAATGGCAGGGCTGCTGATGGGGAGAAAGGCTCAAATGCAAATGCAAATTTCTCCCTGTGCCATTCCTTGGCTGTCGCTATCTCATAGCAACAAACCGGACAGCTATGACTGGGGAGAGAAGGAAGTTCCCTTCTTTGTAGAAGGCTGAGGAAAGCCAGTGGAGTGGCCGAGCGAAGGCCCACAGGGCGCCACCGGCCAGGCTGTCTTAGGACAACTCAGCAAACGGAGCGTTTAATGGGGCACGTGGAACCACAGCATTACCTAGGAATCCAAGTCAGCACAACGCATGCTACCAACCCAACAGATCTCAGCGGCTTTTTGGAGCCGCCCAAGCAACCTTCCTCAGCTCGCATTTACCACACTTGTGGATCCCTGTGGCCTGCCTTACAATCTCAGAAAGGTCCTTTTCTGCCTTGTGGCTTTTCTTCACGCAGGATGCCAATGCCATTTTTTTTTCCTGCTGTGGAAAGAGAGCAGAATGATCTGTAAGATTGGAGGAAACACTCAGATAAATCAATTTTAGGACATGGTACTGTTGCAAAAATCATGACAGATGGCAGAGTCCTTTCACTTACCTTCAGAACTGGCTCTGGAGAGATTATAGTGATTTGACCTTCAGCAACAATCAGGACTCTGGTAGGACCTTTTCCGACTAACCAATTTTATTCAAAGGCATCAGCTTTCATGTTCACTTCACCAGATGTGTGGAGTGATGAACTGAGTTGTAGCTCACCAAAGCTTATCCCTTTGAATAAAATTGGTTAGTCAGAAAAGGTCCTACCAGAATCCTCCTGATTTTTGGCTACTCTAGACTAACACAGTTCTCCTCCTGCAAGAGCTTCTGCAAGATTACTTGAGGGTGGCATTTTATGATGGGTGACTGTGGCTCCTCAGCTTAGTTTCAGGTGACCTGGGATTGGGCAACATTCATCAATATTCATCTCCTCTTGGCACAGGGATGAACACAAAGTTGCTAAAATATATAGCCCCCCCCATCATGGGCAGGTCTTTGCAAGCTGTTCGTCAGGATGGTGGTGCTAGTTTTACGATGGAGATGCCCACTCATTCTCACTGGCCACTGGAGAGTCCGTGGTTCTAGCTAAACTCATGAAAGGAAAGGGAAAGTGCTCCAAAGCCTCTGTAAAATGCAGCCTAGCAAAAGGAAGAGTGGCAAACAGCCACTTTTGTGCAATTTTGAAACCAGGTCTATTGAAAAAGTCCTGTGCCTCTGGTTATTATCTCAGCAAAGAATCCCTCCTCTCTACCGCACCTGGAAACATTCTGCTCTTTGAACTCAAGGCACAATGGAGCGAGCAGTTGCATTAGCTTCTCCAGTTTCTGAATAACCAACAGTAAATAAATGAATGAAGACCCCCTTCTCCGGGAAGGGGCAAGGCTGAAGTGCCAGCAGTCCCTCTCTTTTCAGAAGCCTCTTCGTCCAGAGAGTGAACAATGGAGAATTTTGTTTGGCAGATCTGATTTTCGTCTTTCTATTTTTAAAAGCTACATTGTTTAGTGCATGTGCCAGCAAAGAATCAGTACATGCACATTTTCCCAGCTTGAAATATTGGTATGGTGTGAGTGGGCTTTGTGCGTGTTTGAAACAGTGAGAAAAGTGACATTAACTACAGTATATCAATCAGACAGGCAGACACGCCTATGCAGGCCAGCTTGGATGAGTCTTTCTTGGTCCCTTTTTGGCTCCTACGTTTTCTCCAGAACTGGGGAGTCTGAGGAGGCCCTATAAAACCGAAGGGATTCCGTGGGAGGGAACCTCTCCCAGTTTGGTTAGCTGCTTTCCTCTCCCGGCCAGGCCCTCCACCCTGCGGAATGCAACAGTGAGCCCATCAAGTGGGATCCAAGGACAACTTACATTTGGGTTAAGCTAGTCTCTTAATGCATTAATGCTGGGAATCCAGCACTGGCTTCCTGAAGCATTAAGGGAGACTGAGGCCCACCCCCGTGGGGGAACCACCTGGCACTGCAAGGAAGACTCCTGAGCACCCTGCAAAGCCAAAGCTGAGATGGAGCGAGGGGGTTATTTCCAGGGTCAGGGCAGGGCCACCACTTCCCGCGCCTTGACTCCTCACTGGTACATCCTGGCATCTCTCTCCCATTCTGATGGGCAGCTACGTGGCCCTGGTTGCTTTAACCATTCTTTGTCTTGGTTCTAATCACATTTGTTAGGTTTCCTGATGAAAGCGATTAACAAGTAATGGAACTTGCTCAAAAGTGAGATGGCTTTCCTGGATCTAAGCAAAACACTTTGTGGAAGAGCCCATCTCCTGACCAGTCCATCTGCCGTTCTCCACGGCACCCTCCCTGACACAGGAAGCTCGCTCTTGGCCTACTTGCCATTCATAAAACCCACAGATCCCACTCCAGGGATGGCTTTTCCCAAGCTGTGCCCTCTGGACCGTGCGGTTAAGGACCCACTGCCAGCCTATCTGGCTTGGGACACCCTGAGTCTGCCGCAAGCCCTGAAATGCTGGAGAAGAGATTTAGGAGAAGAAAGCCAGAGGGGTACAGAGATCAGAATGTCAGGCACGGAGTGGGAAGTCCCATGTTCAACACCCACCCACCTCCCCCTAAAGCTCAAAAGTTGGCCTGGAACCGTTCCAACTCTCTCGAAATAAAGTGTGGTTGAGAAGATAAAATGGAGAGAAGGAACTGTGTAAGTGAAATCATGTAGACAGAGAAAAGCTCTATGAGATCCTTCCTTTATCTAACTCAGGATCAGCAGTATCCAGGGCATTGGATAGGGATCTTTCCTTGTTCCCCTTGGGGATGAGAAGTAACTCCTTAACCAAATGTGAAATTTCAGTCCTTGTGGTTCTGAATGGAGAATGGTTTTAAACAGCCACGCAGAAAGTGCTTTATGCCAAGCCAAGCCCTTGTTCCCCTTAGCTCAGGAAGCCGAAGTTAAGAAGGGTTACAGGCAAAAATCCTTTCCCAGTCTCACTTGGAGAGGCTGGATGAGGTTTGAAGCTGTGGCCCTCTCTTGAAGGACAGCAGGGTGCTTGCTGATGAGGCAGAATTCTCAGAGGGAGCAAGCAAGCCTGGAAAAAGAATCCTGCCGAGCCTTCTGCCATACACCGCTGGTCCTGGTGGGCCTGACTGGGTCTAAGACTTTCCCAGAGAGCAAAAGAGAAATGCATCAGGTCCGGCTAGGGGAGAAGGACTCTCTCTCTCTCTCCCCTTGGCAGCATGAGCTGGAGCCTTAATAAAATGGCTCTGTTTTTCTGGAAGCCCCAAGAGGCCTGTCTTTTGTTATCCCTCCATATCCTTCTCGGCAAGAATTGTTCTTCTTCCAGAGAGCACTGTGTCTGCGCATATCATACTGCTCATTGATCAGTCTTGGGATTGCAGAGAAAGCTGGTCTGCACCCACAGGTGCACCACATCAATGTGCGATATCCAGCTCCCTTGATAGTATCTCAGATGACAACTGAAGCTGCCAAGAGCCAAAGGCCCAACTCCTCCCAGCCTCCACCCCATCCCAGTGGCCAACCAGATGCTTCCTAGGGTACTACCACCAAACCAGTAAACAGTGCCTTCTTCATGAACTTGTTTGGACCCTTCAAATTTTCCAATCAAAATAATTTCTACATATATGGACAACACCAGATGGAAGACACAGAAATTAAATTGACTATATTATTGTTACATGAGGGCAGGAAAGCTCACTTATAAGGCGAAGATGTGGCCAGGGGCTGACTGTGGAACATATCATGAACTTCCTCATGTGCAAGTTCCAAGTCCAGCCATAGTGAAGGAAGAAAGTCAACCAATTTCCTCAATATGACCTTGAGAATATAGCCACCATTTTCAAGAATATCAGGAATTCTTTGAAGTCTCGAAATTCATTGATAGGGACCCAGAGGAACTGTGGAATGAAAGCAAAAGTTGTTGATTAATGTGAAAAGAGACTGCCAAAGATCAAGAAACAGAAGAAAGCAAATTGCTGAGAAGAGAAGAGAAAGAAGAGAAGAAAGGAGAGGAGAGGAGAAGCCAAAGCCAAGAAAGGCAAAGATTTTGGAAAGGAACTTATTAAAGAACTTCAGAGAGATGTTAGAAGAGATGAATGGTTCCCAATGGGACATATATTAACTGATTCAAAGAAGATAAAAGATGGAAGGAGAACCCTGGCATTCTATACAGTAGAGATATCCACACCCAAGGTACCTTGGAAGATATCCCCTTCTTCCTCTTAGGATTTACTATCAACAGGAAAGGAACCAGCACTTAAGAACAGTGCTGCAGATTAGACTTGGCAGAGTAGCAATGAAGACCCTGGAAGAGATATTCAGATGCTATGATGTGTCTCTGCCTACAAAGGTAGGAATTGTCCAGGCAAAGGTTTTCCCTGTGACACTCCATGGAAGTAAAAGCGTGACACTCTGTTTGAAAGATAGAAAGGATACTAAGACTTCTATTTGGCCTTTTTGCTGTAATGCGAGCAATGATTTGTAACGTGTCCATTTGCGAGCAAAGCTTTTAAAAGTTGGAGAGGATGAAACGACAAAAGTGAGCTGGCATGTTTGGCGATGGTAAATCTAGGGAGAATGGGGAAGTCAGATCAGAAGGGGAGTCTGCCTGAGTGAGTCTCCTCTCTCTTCCCAACTCCCTTACTCTGTCCCCAACATCTGTATGTTGCTCTTATGGAGACTAATGGAGAGGAAGGAGCAGATTAAGGCTAAATGAAGTGAGTGAGTGAGTGAGTGAGTGAGTGAGGGAGGGAGGGCACACAGCAGGGCACACTCATCCTCAAACATACGATTAAGGTCACAGACAAGCTTGATACATATTTCCTCTATCTTCAAGTTGCCCCTTGAAGAATAGGAGCTTTACCAGAAGGAGAAAAAATGTTGGCAACCATGAATGTGTTTTTCTCTTAACCGGTGCTCTGTCACTGCCTGTGTGAACTAACTGGCAAAAATGATTAAATCACACTTGAGCAGCAAAGAAGATTTAGTAGACAAGTTGTGGTTTCATCTAGAAGCCCAGGAATAAACCTAGAAAATTAAGAGGGCGAGAGGGGCCCAGTCTTTCAAAAGAGACAGGAGAAAGGGATACCAGAGCAAGATTTCAAGAATTAAATTTGCCAACGACATTCTTTAATAACACGGTTCATCTTTCTGTCAAATAGTCATATTAATGTATTGAGAAGGGACTAAAAGAAGATGAATTAAGGCTTAAATATACTGAAATGACTTAAGGAATATTTAAATACAATACAAATTATTGTTATAGCTTTGCTTGCAATGCAAAACTTTCAGACGTTTCACAGGCAGGCGAAGAAAGCCTAAGAAGAGGAGAGGAAGCCTGACTGTATGCAACTTTGCAAGGGTAGCCATTCCCACCTGCCTGGAAAAAGGGCTGGCCAGCATGTCAGGCTCTTGCCTGCAAGATGGGCCGGGCTGGGAGAATGAAGAGTTCCCACAATCAGCAAATGTCGATTGGTACTTTCTAGGCATGGTTCATGCAGAGATGCTGTTAGCAGGGAACCGGTACTGGGTGAATAGCATCAGAATAGCTATTAATCCTGTGGCAGTGGAAATCCTTGGAACAGTGACTATATTCTGTATTCTGAAGTTGCTGCTAGGGGAGCATGGGAGATTCTCCAAACTGGTTACACCAACAGCTGCCTTAAGTTCAGTGTAAGATCATTCACTATGACTATCATTGGAATTGTCAATGAAAATATGTCCAGTGTCTGAAGACCTCTAAGAAGTTGTAAATAATTGAAAAAAAATCTAATTAATAATAGATACAACCCACATGGAAGCAAAAGGTTGCAAAAAAGTGAAGTCCACCAAGACCTGTCAATAAAAGAGCAAGCAGTTTGCGCCTCCCCCCCCCCCCCCCCGCTCAGCATTGCAAACTGAGGGATTAACCATCCTAAGGCCCGTGCACAGGCTTTCCCTTAGGGAAGCCAGCCGTCGTACGCTTTTGGCAGCCTTTAGCAACATGCCAAATGGAGTGCAAGCATGGATTTTAAGGGCTTTCTTTGCACTTGGGGTGGATGGAGTGTGAATCACATCTGAAAGCTGTTCATGCTGGAGAGAATTTGCAAGGAAAATAATGCATAAACAAACACCCCAGCCAAGGTGGCATTTGGACCCAATGCAGGAGCCAGAGATTGGGAAGCAGGGAGCAAACAGAAGCGTTTCAGGAGACTGAAAACTGTCTCCAGATCAAGAGTCGGTGACAAACTGTTGGGAGGAGAGAATACCTTCTCCTCCCCTGAGATGCAGACCCGTGACAATCTAGGAGTCAGCTGAGCTCCAGACCGCTTGAGCTGTCTCTCTTCCAGGGTTCGAAATGGTCAGCAGAGGAATGGGATAAGGGTGCGAGAGCAAGAACCTTTTTCAACCTCAGTCTTTATAATCCAAACAAGGAGTAGATGGGCATTGGGAAAGTATTCCTGGCCCACATTTCCAAAGATTTGAGGGCATCTTGTCTCTTTCCTTCTGTTTAGGTGGGGCTCCAACCCTCCTCCGCCACCACATGGAAACAGGTACAAGAATAACTGTGGCATAAGGAAGGACTGGAAGGACAAATAAGACGATCCGTCTGGCCCTGTGCTTCTCCTCAGAAGTTTCTGTTTCTATCTACGGGGAGACCAGCAGGGGGGCTGGGGAAGCAGAACACCCTGACGGAACGCTTCTCAGGGGCGTGGTAATGCGCCTCATTCCTTCCGTCTGCTGGGTTTTCTTGAAAGTTCTACAGAGATCAAAGCCACCTGTCTGTCAGTGGAGGCAGCTGGCCAAAGATTCTTTCCCTTTGAATTTTTCTTTCTTTTTTGAAGAAATAAGTGTTTTAAAAAGAAAGAAGTGGAAAGGAGGGGGGAAAAGCCATATCTAGCAAAATAAAGCACAGCTGTTTGTTTGTTTGTTTGTTTGTTTATTTATGGCCCAGCAAGAGTCCCGGTCGATTTTGAGATCATTTCTCCTTTGCCAACTAAGTGCTTTGCCTAAGACAAACCACAAAAAACAGAGAGCGAGTCATTCAACTCCGGGAGGGAAGGAGCAAAGTGGGGGAAGCCATAGCCAGTCACGAAGCTCAGTCAATGCAGGGAACACTCTGACGCGAAATTGAACTTTCCCTGTCTTGCAGGGTCTTTGAAAGCATTCAATTATCTGCCTGCACCTATAGAAAAATGTTGGAATTGCTTCCCAAGGCCTTTAAAAGGCTCCACACACAAAAAGGCACATGTGTGCATTCCGGCTCAATGGCACTGAGAGCGGGAGAGAAACAACAGACGTCAGTTTGTTTATCTTTAAAGAAATGCAGGGAAAGGCAGACAAATTCAGTTCAAAAGGCTTCCTTCTCTGTCTCCTGGGTTATTGCCTCTTCCGAACTGGTTTCCTGGCCTGGGATGACCAGTGGATTTCCTGTAGTCAAGGATAAGACATCAAGAGGTCCCCAAAGGGGGACCGTTTGGAATTAACTTCTGGATTTCCTAGTGGAGAAGACAGCTAAGCAGCCTAACAGAGTGCTTTGGAAGAGAGAGAGAGAGAGAAAGACTCCCTAAACCAGCCTTTCTCAACGTTTTGACCCTGGAGGAACCCTTGAAATATTTTTCAGGCCTTGGGGAACCCCTGCACATTCAGGCTCAAAGATAGGCCAGAAGTTCCAAAATTATTATATTCGTTTCATATGTAGGCCTGTATACATGCATTAACAGTGTTCTTAAACTGAAAATAAAGAAAAAAACTTCCCTCTTGAATGTGAAGTTGCCCATATTCGAAATAATTTTTTAAATTAATCGTGATCTCCCAGGGAACCCTTAGTGACCTCTGGTGGAACCCTGGTTGAGAAACCCTGCTCTTGACTTTGGCCTGTGGGCTCTTCTTCCCCTCCTTCCTAAGTCGCATCTCACATCATCTGTCCAAGCACTGGGACCTTCCCCATGGGTTTAGTGGAGGGAGAGGCAGGAGATGGGGCTGCAAGGGAAGAGCTTGCCCAGAAAAGTATTGGCTGGGGGCTGGGGTGAAGAGGCGGAGGGGAGAGGACTTCTTATGCACCATGATGGGTAGGCATGGGGCTGAGAGCTTCCTTTTGCCATCATAATGCTTTTAGCAGGATCTCTAAGATCATCTTAACCTGTATTACAACAAGCAGATGTTTGGCACATGTATTTTCAGCTTATGGGAGAAGAGGCTATGGCTTGTTTACCCCTTGAGTTGCTACGTAACAAAGAAGTCCTGAAGATACATGCTACTTTCCGAAGGCTGCAGCAAAGCAAGGGGGACCAGCCCACAAAGGCCCAGCTTGCTTCCAGCGCCTGCCCTCAGGACTGACGGAGTCAAGGGTTGCTCTGAAGCTCCTCACCCTCCTAGTGTTTGTGGGGAGGAGCCAAAAGGAAGGTGCCAATGAATGCTCAGAACTTGCAGCTGCTGAAGTGGGCTCCGATTCATGGACTTAGAATTGCAGTTGAGTTCATACATCACCTCAACCTGTGGTTTGTTCGTAATTTACTTGTGGGCTCTCACACACTTCAAGCTGTAAAGCACAATTTACAAATCACAATAAGGCAAAAGAGACAAACTACCCTGTAACTTAGCACGTTGTGTAAACCAAGTCTAAATATGCTGGTTCTCAAGGTGCCACCAGATTGCTGGGTTTTCGCTACCACAAGTTCACATAGCTATCTCTCTGGAGAGTATAAACAGGGCTTCTTGGACCACAGAAAGGGAAGAATAGCCCACTACGCCCTTTCTCAAAAATGGTGACCAGAAGTACTCCAGAGGCAGATCTGCATAAGGATATCACCATGCTGGCATTTTTATTTTTAGGGTTAGGGTTAGGGACCCTACAATAACCCTATAATAACCCTATTATTTTTAATCCCTTCCTAATGATCCCAAGCGTGGCAGTCTTTTTCTTCACAGCTGCCACCCACTTAGTCTTCATTGAACTGTCCACTGTGACCCCAAAACTACCTATCGGAGTGTATCTGGAGTTAGGGAGGGTGGCCCCAATGGGGAGCTTTTATACTTTCAGATGGAACTGCATTTGTCATCTGATTAGGCAATCATCCAGAGAGATCCTTCTGGTGCTCTTCACAGTCACTGTAAATTTTACATCCTGCATCGTTTGGCATCATCCACAGACTTAATCAGCTCAGTGCTTACTCTCAAGTCAAGATCATCTATGAACAAGTTAAAAAGCACCAATCCTAACACGGATCCTTGAGAAAATTGCCCATTTATTGTGACTCTTTACTATTCTAGGGGAAAAAATGGAACAGAAATAGGGGTGATGCTGAACAGGATTTGTAAAAGAGGAATGTTTGCACCTGTCAGTGGATTTTGGTGGGGAGGGAAGATTTCTTTTCTGCTAAGCTGGGGATGTATTTTTACCCCCAAACTGAAAAAGGATAGTGTTTATTTGGAGCTGCTCCTTCTAATGGTGCAGCTGCACCAAGATCTGGAATCAAGGCAAGACAATGAAATGTCAAGATGGGTGCAGCTCATGTCCCGGCTGTTGGTCTGTGTGACCTTGTCCCTGTCAGAAAATGCATCTCTCTGGTGTGCTTTCCTTGCAAGCCTTGCCCACAGCCGGCTTAGCTGAGATGAGAGGCTTTGCAATTGTTCAGATAATGCTCAGGGGGCAAACTGGTTTTCCAAGAGCACAATTCTCCATCTATTAACCTGCAGATCTAGCAAAGTCCAGCTTTGTCTGCTTTCCCAGGGCCGGCTATTCACTCATTATTGCCCTGAATAGGAACAAAAAATCCCTTCGTTATTTTGGTCCATAAGACACGTCACAATGCAGAGGTAGAGAGTGGGGGGGTGGGGGAGGAATGCCTTTTTGTGAGATGGAGGAGTGCTCACCAGACAGCTGGCCAAAAGATGGGGCCACACCAAACCATGGCGATTACCTGTCTTGCCCGTGGCATCATACCTTGCCCACATAAAATTGCCCCTTTGGGGGACAGAAGGGAAGAACTGGCCGGAGGAAGGCAGGTCCAGGAACCAAGGACACTGAGTGATGGTGGCAGAGAAGTGGGCAAGAAGCGGGGGAGGCAGTCTGCACCTAAGGGCAGACCAGCCAGTCTTGGGCTGCAGGCTTTTCAGCTGGCCCAGGCTCCTAGTCTGTCATCTCAAGTCATGCCTCTGGGGCTGTTGCCTGCCCGAAGTGCACAGATCCTTCTGTGAGAGTGCCGCACTGGTCTGCATCCATACGATGTGTGTGTGTGTGTGTGTGTGTGTGTGTGTGTGTGAGTGGATGTGGAGATACCACAGCAACTGTGCAGAAGGGAATGGATTTAGTACCAAAGGCTTCAGGGCTAATTTAACCAGCAGGGCTAATGGCCTGTACTGGTCCCATTCCTCCTCTTCCTGGCCATCAGTTCTATCAGAAACCCAGAGTTCTTGCCCTATAAAAGGAATAAGCTTCACTTTCTGCACTGATAATGTTGTGCAGATGCTCTGTTGGCTGCTGAAACACCACAACCCTGGCAGTGATTTTTTTCTAAGTTATCAAGGTCCTCAAACATTTTAGCCATTTTCGTAGAGAAGATACCTCAAACCCTTCTTATGGCTTTGAGGGATGTGATGGATTAAGAGAATCTTCTGGAAAGGCAAACTGCCCCAGTCACTGTGCCTGTAGCTGTGCAACCGTAGTTGCCTGTGCAGCTGTATGTTAAAAGTGTATAAAAAACCCATTTTAAAAATTATTTGAATGAATGAGTGAACGAATGCTCTCCTATACTACGGTAAACCTCCCTCCTTTGCCTGCAGTTGTTTTGGAGGGCCCATGGCTCCCACAAGAGAATTGCCAAGGAAGGCTGTCTGAGCCCTTCCGATAGCCAAGGGCCTGGGGGACCAGGCACCCCTGCACACACGGGGCCCTCTTCCACACAGGGCCTTCCAGCCTAGGGGCCACTTTACATTTCACATTTCTTAGTGTACTTAGACTTCAACACTTTGGCAACTTGGACAAATCTGTTAAAGTGTGAATAGAAAAAGCTGATATTTTCACACTTGAGATTCTATAGAGGGATAGTTGTTTCTGAGGTGTGATTGGCTACAGTGCCCTGGTTGAGAGTGGATTCATCAGCAAGTCCACCAAATAAAGGAATCCTTCCGGGGGAGAGCAGGAGCTGTCTAGGGCTGTATCCTGGCATAGGCAGCTCCTGAAGAAGAGAGGCACAGGACTTGACTGTGGGGTTTGTGCAAATGGGAGGGACACCCCCAGGGAGAAGTCCGAGGCCCCACCCTCATCACTGGACCATTTGTAGCTCGAAGGGACCGTGGTAGGATCTTCTTCCTTGCTCCAAGCCTTCCACTGATGTGGCCAGGACTAGAGGCACTTCTTGTCATAGATTTTCATATTATTATGTTTCACTTTATTCCTTGTACGCAAGGATGGATCGGGCCTGCTGAATCCCCCCCCCCCCCCGCCCCAAGCAGGCCAGGCTGATCCACTAGTGGACTGGGCCACTCTCAGGAGCTGGTGTGGAATGGTGCAGTGAAGGGGCTTCCACAGCTCTGTCATCTCCATCATGGGTCCTGCAACCTCTGCCTTATCTGGGGGCTGCCGAAGCTGAGGGCTGCCCGGCGAAGGAGACAGGAAGCGGCAGAAACATGCTGTCTGTGGTGAAATTTTGCTAATGCGCTTTCTTACAATCTCCATTTGCAGCTCATTGCTTTCTGAGGCGCAGCGGCTCCCCAGGGAGGGAGAATAAAGGGGAGCCTTGAAGATGTGAAGTCCTAGGAAGGGTGAGGTTGCCAGAGAAGGAGCAAAATGAAGTATTGGGATGGAAGCTGGGGAAGGAGGAGGAGAACGTCAAGCAACCCGGGGCAGCCTCTGGGCCACCCAAGGCTGGTCTGTCATCTCTCATCCCCAGACAAAATCTTTCTCTTTCCTCCATCTTCCTTCAGCTTGCTGTGATCTGCAAGACATAAATATGGTGCAGATGTCAGTCTGCTTTAAACATGGGCACAGGGCACCATGAATGCATTCTGCGAGACTGTCACACAGTGGCAAAGCACCTGCTCCGCATGCAGGAAACCTTGGGTGTCCTGTGTCTCCCATCAAAAGAATCAATAGCAGGTGAAGGAAAAGGCACTTTTCATCCTTTACCCACTGATACAGAGGGAGAGAAGGCCTTTTTCGTGTCTGCATCAGTGCTTCTTCACCTGTCTCTAGCAGGAGGGTTTATGCGATGAGGTGTGCAGGGAGCTGCCATGCAAATTGTTCAAATGAACAAGTGTAGAACTCCTAGGAGAGATTCAAGTATAGCCATTTCCTTTTCCTGGGCAACTTCAGAGAATGGTAGTTGGATGAGAGGAAAACTGGGCATCTTGAGACCTCAGCCTAGAAGTGCCCTAAAATTGCAGGAAGGAAGAATGAAGCTCAATGGAGAATGTTTCCTAGGTGCCCAGGAGCCTTAGGAGAAGCCCCAGTGGATGGTGTCTCTCACAGCAGGCATGGGACAAAGAGCAGATGATGAAGAGCAAACCAGGGGGCAGCCATGGGCCAGCTGCATTCATTCTGACCCCCCCAGTGAACCTCAACCAAGCAAGCCCTCAAATATGCTTTTTTTCTTTTTTGATTAGGAAAGGCTTTGCTAGGGTAGTGGTTCGGAGGGTGGCTGGGAAAACACAATCAATGCTTCACTATTCTTGGAGACAAACTGGTCTCTCTCTCTTACTCAGCTAATCTTCTGGTATCCATCCCATCTCCAAAGGTCAATAATTTGCAAACAATAAGGTCACTTTCAGCTCCATTACAGATGGGAAGGATGAAAAGGGAAATGTTGTTGCCATTCTGTGTTGATTCTCATCCAACTCCAAGTGAGTGCCCAGAATCTCTCTTTAGCTGGCATGATCTGGGCAGCTTCAAAACTCCACCTTAACAAACACAATGAAAATAAATGGTGAGCATAAAAATCTAGCTCTTGGCACCCTGCAGAACACACCAATTGCATGAGTAACGAAAATACCCATAGCTGGAAGCCTCTAACAATTTATCTGGGAATGAGGGAGGAAAGAGAGTAGCTGCCTCTTCCTCTGGTCTGACTCTCTCATTTGTTGTCTGTTCCATCAGGGAGAAGCCACAGAGCTACCACGGGCCTCTGGTGCAGAAGCTTTGGCCCCATCCTTATCTCAGCCTTTTGATATTTTATGGTTGCCTTCGAGGGGAGTTGGTTCAGCCCAGTGTCAAAGATGACTGGTTTATATTCTCTTGCTGGGGCGGATGAAGACAAGTCTTTCACCCACTTTTATTGAGGGAGACACCCTCTACCCTAGAGGAAGGGGATGATTTTGCTCCTTTGGGTCAAGATGCAGGCCAGGGCATGGGACAGAATCTGGACTGGCATGCTAGTGTCTGACTTAATTGGGGCCTGGCTGGGAGGGAGTGGGTTCCTCTTGGTCCTTCTGGATCTACTGTATCATTGACGGTGGTAACCTTCAGGGATGCCTGTGCCACTTGGAGTCAGAAGCCCTGTTTTGCAATGGTTCCATTCTTTCTGGAGGGGCAGTTCCAGTCAGAGGTGGTAGCAGGGAGGGGAGGCCAACTGGGTGGCTGCTCCACTGTGGGATGCCAGAGGGCTGTCCTCTCCACTCGTACTTTTCAACGACCTACCTACCTACTACTTTTCTGCCATTTTTTATGTAGCTTTGAGGATAAGCATTTGCTTCTGAATTATTGTCTTCTGAATTGAGCTGAAAGGTAAAATAAGCATACACTGAGGCGAGGGAGGGAGGGGAAAGCAGAGGGGCCCTTTCCTGGAGCACTGCCCCCCCCCACTTGAGGATCATTTGAATGCGTATCAGTGCATCTTCAACACACACGCATGCACGCGCATCCATATAAAGCGTGTCTTTGTGTATGCCTGCACAGGTCCCCTGACTGCTGCAGCTATTGGAATCCCAGTGGGTGCTTTGTGATGGATTTCATTTCTGCCCATTTTCCCCTGTTTACTTGGTAAACGTTTGCCACTGACGCTTTTGCAAATCTTCGCACTGCAGAGAGGAAATAAGACCTATCCATTTGTGCTGGTGCTGTTAAAGATTTTCTATAAAGTGCCTGCATTTCCAGTACAGCTGAATGGATTTATTGCAGGGAAAAATGTTTTCCCAGAGAAGTGCAGTGCAGAAAATGCCATCGACAACAATGATTCACAGAGGCAGAAGGCTGGCCATAGCCGGTCCTCTCGGAATGAGCAGCAGCTTTGATGGGGCTTTTACGTAGGTATCTGTGTGGGTCACATTTGGGCACTGGTGTTCACCGGCATGCAGAGGAGCTGAGTCTGCTGCCAAGTTCTAAGGTGCCAAGGAAAATGGGGGGAAGATGCTCCTGTCTTAGTGAAGAAGTTGCTTGCATCTGAAAGTCTTTTGGTCCTCAAAACTGTGATCCTATTCCAGGAACAGCAAGACTACAAGTTGGAAAATGATATATGGCTCAAGATTGTTTCTCTAGGACAGTGTTTCTCAGCCTTGGCCACTTTAAGCATAGCTGGCTGGGGAATTCTGGGAGTTGGAGTCCACCCATCTTAAAGTGGCCAAGGTTGAGAAATACCACTCTAGGAACAGGGAGAGCTAAGCATGGCCAAGGTCAGTGTAAGACTGCTGCATTGTTTCGAATCAGCAGGACATGGGGAAGTGGGGTGGGGTGGGGTGGGGTGGGGTGAGAAAAAGCAGCATGGATTGATCCTCCAAGGCAGAAGCTGGGTTCTGCCACTTTCTCCAGCAAAAACCAGAAATGAGGCTGAGCAGCCAAGAGATCCATTTCTGTCTCCATGGAAAAGGAATTTCAGAAGGATTTCATCACATCCACAGCTCTCTCTTTCTGGATATAGGAATTATGCCGACTTCAAGGGACTACCACAGAAAATATAACGACTCATCTCAGAAGCTCCTCTGTTAAGCCCAAAACATGGGGAGGGGGTTCATTGGAGCATGGCAGGCGGGGAGAAAGCAGGATTAAAAGGGAACATTATAAAATCCTGTTTGGTCGATATTGAAAGCCAAGAGAGAAAACGGCCACCTTGGGATTCCACAATGAAGCCAGAAGTTGGTAGATTCAGGAAGGGCTAAGGAAAGCTTCTCCTCATAAGTGGCTCCTAACACTGCCACAAGATCCTCAGATAAGGCCTTCACTTCAGATGGTTTGAACAGGGAAGGAGAGGAAGTATTAAGCTGAGCAGATTCTACCACATTATGGAAGTAGAGCCCTGAATTCCAGGTGCCGGGAATGCTGCTGGCGTCCCCCTGGCTGGTGGGGACTTCCTAGCGGTACCTAATTGGGGTCGTGGTGAAAAGCACAATTAAATGGACCTTGGCCCAATCTGGCAGGGGTGAAATAATGAAAGAATGATGAATCAAGAATCTCTGGTTCTTGCCAAGAATTCTGGGTTCTTTAAATTGCTTCTGAATAGGTAAATCATCGAAGGTTGGATATAACTGAACATAGAAAAAGTTGCTGGGACATGCGAGATAATGCACCAGGTTGTTTATTCCTGGCATCCCAGGCTAAACTTTGATCTGAATAGTTCCACTTTTGCTTTTATATTGTGTTGAGAATATGAAGGGGTTAAATCAGGAAGGAAGGAAGGAAGGAAGGTTTTTGGCATATTTGGCACTCCAAAACCAAGATGCCAGGTTGACTTACAACAGAAATGCAAAAATGCAAAATGTTAATGATAAACAAACATCTTTTGGTCCCCAGTCTGCCTTTTTTACTGACTTGTTTCTCTGATTCCCATCTATTTTGATATCATAATGATATCTGGGCTGATTGAAAATGGCTGGACTTTGGACTGTTCCTGACTTCTGGCTTGGAATGGCCTGTTCCCGGGGCACTCTGGAGTGAGTCACTCAGTGACAGGAGCTTTTCTGCACAGGCAACAGACCTTGAAATTCACGTATCAAATCTGCTGCCCCACGAGCTGGAGATGGTGGACACTGGAATTGGAGGACATTGCAATGAATGGCGATATTGATTAGCCATGTCCATTAGTCTTAGCTGCAGCAAATGGCGTTTTTATACACAAAGGCAGCTTACCTCTAAACACTAGGTTTGGGGGTGGGGGGTTGAAATAGAAAATGGACATCTGGCTGCCCTTCTTAACTGCATTTAAATCATGCCTTGCCATTAAGGTCTCAGCAGGTGGCAGTCCTGAGTTACAGCCAGGTAAAGGCTAGAGAAGCCCTGCTCTGGTTCCTCTGCAGGGGGCTACCTGCCAGGGAACAGCAGGGCTGTTGGCTAGTCTGGAAAGGGAAAAGAAATCTGGGGAAATGCCATGGTCAACTCCTTCAGTACTGCTGTCAGGGAAGCAGCCTGGCTGGATACATCCAGACAGTCCTGGGAGCTGAGCACAACTTGAGGGCATCTTTACCTTTTCCCCACGAGAAGAGAAGCACTCAGAACGTTGAAAGGTGCTTCATTTTGTCTGCTTCGGAGACCGTCCCTGGCAGTTCCAAGCATGGAGGCTTCTGGTTAAGCCTCTTTCCGGCCTCTGGGCAGTTCAGGAAGGGCCCGAAGAGGCCGTGCCTGCGGAGAAGCCTCTTCCAGGCAGTGGAGCTGTTGGCTGAGGGTTCACGCTGATGGGAAACCCCTCCGTGCCTTGACGGCGACAACCAGAGATTCCCAAGATGCCAAGAGTCTCTCCAGGGCACATCCAAGCATCCCACAGGCCTGCTCTCCCACAAGGCATTTTATGACAGACGGTTAAAAACGAATACCCATGACAATAAAGCTGACTGTACGAATCAGAGCAAGGACAATCAAAAAGCCGGTGATATAACAGGAGAGGCCACCAAAACCTTGGACACCTCAAAAGATAAGTTAATACTTTAAGGGAATCAGAGTGGGTACCTGGCAAATACATTGGGCAAGGTTTGTCCAATAAGTCACCCAAAGCAAAGGCCCTGGCTCTGAGTGCCCCCCCCTCCCCCATGCTCACCTGCAGACAGGAAAGACCCTCTGGCTGAAACCCTCAGGAACAACAGTTGCCAAATTGGTAGACATGTTGAGCTAGATGGACTGGAACAAGTTGGTTGAAGCTTATTTCTCACAGCAGGGTTGGTGGGGGGGCTCCCTAAGACTCTGGGATTTCTGGGCACCGAAGGTTCCCAGCAAGCCCTCCCTGGCTTCGCTTCCTTTTCAGGCACCCTACATCAATGCCATGTTTTCTCCTGGTGCATTGAAATCAGTGTCAAACTAAACAGGAGGAGGTGGGGCACCTGAGTGAGTGAAGTAGCTCTTATTTTAATGGGATCCTTTTATAGCCTTGTATGAAAAGTATTGGTTTATCTGCTCCTTTCACTTACAACTTCCTTGGATGGTCCTCCTTCCTGCATGAAGACTAGACAGTGGCCCCCCATCCAGCACAGGCTCCATAGAAAAGCTTTCTAAAACAATTAGAAATTTGCAGGAGAAATATAAAGCAAAACAAGAAATGTATTGAGCTGGGCCCAAGATTTCTGAGAAGTGGTATTAATTTGAGTGTTTTGGAGCAATGCTGAATTGCACATTTTTCTTGCAAATCAGGCAGAAAGTAAGTCCTCCGTCCCTTCCCCAGCCGCATCCCTCCTTGCAAATAAAATGGAAGAAACAAAATGCAAGAAAGTCTCTTCAAGAAACAGCGGCAGAAACTGAGAGGGAGCAAGTGAGCTGCTGTGGCATCTGCCAGTGGCACTCACTCTCACAGCAGTGGCTTCTGTTTGCAAACAATCTGCCTTTCCTTCTTCTGCTTTTCCTCTGTTCCTTTTAGAACCCTGGCTCCACTCTCAGGGTCCCAACCCCTCCTACTTTTACTCTTGCCGTCTGGTCTATGAGTCAGCCGTGTACAGCCGGGATGTGCCAGCCTGCAGAAGAAGACAGGCCGCCGTGGAGCAGCTGGTAGTGATCAGCTGAAGGAGCATGAAGCCTGCACTCCACCAAAAATGCACACAGCCTCAGAATACCACCTCGTTCTTTCAGGAAGGAGACGATCTGAACCCCCTTCCCCGTCGGGGTGGGTGGATCTGCAGCCATCTACCTTGATGAGGCCCCTTGCTTTGAAGGGTCACAAGCGGTACTTCGACTTGACTTGTGCTTCACTCCCTGCCAACCAAGCATTGATGCGCAGATGATCCAACCTGACGAGCTGCTTCGCTTGAGCAAAAGGATTTCTACGTCTGTGTGTTGATCAGACTGGAGCAGGATGGCTGCTCCAGTCCAGCATTTTCCGTGAAGCACTGTTCTGCCTCAGTGAAGCATATAGAGGGGGTTTGACCAAAGCTTTCTCTAAGGGAGCACCCACCAAAGCTCTAGCAACACAGTCCAATATCTCTGATTGCTCTTCTCAATTTAGAGACATGCCAGTGCTCAAACTCCCAGCCAGCCACATGCCAATGTTTTTCCCCCGGAGGTGTAGATGTCTCATGGGTTACTGGATAGCCCAAATTCTGTCATTCTGGAGAGGAAGGGTGGGGGCAGGACAGGCAGTATTTTCCAGTTTTTTTTTTATTTCATCACTTGTACCGGCCCCAGGCCAGCTATTCCATTGTGGCCCATCCCAGAACTAAGGGGGCTTGGATAGGGCCCCATTCTGCCAGCTCTGCAAACATAACCTCAGTGGCAGACTGTTTCTATCAATCACCAGTGTACCAGGGGAATTCTGCTCATGTGCATCACTCTGTGGGCATCGGCAGTCTTCTGAAGATGCAAGCCAAAGATCCGGGAAAAAGTTAGTTAACATGTACTAAGAATGGTCTTTTCTCTGTTTTATTCCTTTGCTGACATCTGGAGTCCCCCTGAAGCCCTTCCTGCCTTCAGCAGCATTTAGCAGGAGTGAGAAAGTGAGTTTTCAAGCTCTCTGGGCCATTCTTGGCCTTCCTTGTGATGGCATTTTGTTCAAGAATCTGTGTGGAATAATTACCATCTCTTTGCTTAAAACACTGGCTAATTAGCTTCTTTTTCTCCTGAATGGCAAGAAGAACAGACACTTTTAAGTCAAGGGACAAGAGAAATCGCTTCCTTATGGGCAGAAATGGGGACATCCTTCTACTTCCTACTGCCATTTTTCGAAAACCAGTGGTATTTTCTGTGCTACTCTGCCCTGGGCTGGCAAAGCTTTTCTCTTCTGCCTCACCCATTGTGGGTGACGTATGGCCACCCTAACTCACTTGGATCACTTATTCATTGGATTGTGAACAGCCCGGGGGAGGGGGGACACTCCAGAGGACAATTAAAAGGGGTGATTTATTGCCAAATGTTAACCCAACCGTTTCCAGGGTTTGATAGACCAGCCCAAGGATACGGAGGGATGAGCTTTTCCTAACTCTGCTCAGCCTCTGGGATCCTTTCGCCTGCTTGAGACTCCTAAAGGTCACCACACTGTAGACCTTGTTGCCATCTTTAATGGATTTTCCCAGGACGTGATTATTTTTCAAGTCCAGAGAGAGTTGCTGATAACACAGAAGTAGGCCCAGGCAACCTCTACTGCCCTTTGAATGGAGAGCAGAGGAATTTGCGGAACCTTGAATTTGCGGGCTGAATCCCAGTCCCTGGGATGCCAACAGCTCGGAGTGGTTCCTGTGTTGGGACAGGCTGGGTTTGGGAGACCGTCTGTCTGAAAATGAGGAACCGGGGGATATTTTGCGGAAAGTTGTACCTGCCTTTCGAGGTTCCAGTGATGCGACTGATCTAAGCATGTTGGTAATGCTCTTCAACACATGGTCCCCAACACAGGCAAACCAACCAGTGCCCAAATGCTTTCTCATCCCCTACACAACACCTTGCTAAAGCCTTCGCTTGTATTCCTGAACATTAAGTCTATTTACTCTGGGACAGAACCCCTCTCCCTTCACTGATTGTGAAGTGTTCTTTCTTGGGTTAACATCATGCTAGGAAAGTAGCCTTACCCTATAGTCTGTTACCATGAATTCAGAAGGGTGAGTTGCTATAGCGTGTGTGAAGCCATGGCTGCCCACCCTGGAGCTTCTTGCTCTCCTCACATGCACAGATGTACTTGCATATGCATTAGGAACAAAATGTATCCCTTCTCCACTTGGAAATTGGAGTTCTGGAAATGATAAAGGCTGAAGAGTGACTAAGCTAGCAAATAATGCCATATTTTTCAAGATAAAAGTAGAGGCTGTGATTCTGAAGCCACAGGAGAAGAAAACAGGGATTGGCTTGTGGACGGGAAAAAGGGTCAGTCGAGCATCTGCAAAAAGCATCCGGCTCACAACCCAGCCCCCTTCTTCACAGAGGTCAGGAATTTGGGGCTGCGGGCGGGTGGGCGGAGGTAGGTGGAGATCCCCTCTGTCTCTCCAGTCCACTTTCTGCAAGACAGTGTCAGCTTGGTACCTGCCTGACCTGGGGGGTGAAGGACGGCTCCTGGTGTGAATGACATTAACAGCTGCTTAGCAACAGCAGCTGCTATTTCAGCCCCTGACCAATCAGGCTGTGGGGAAAGGAAATGTCAGCCTGGCTGCCCTTGCTCCCCATCTTGCATTCTGAAGTTGACACACTCCTGCCGAAAGGCAAAATGAGAACCATTAACAAGGGTGGGGAAGAAAACCCTTCAGTTTGTTTTTCAAGGGGATGTCATTTGCCCTTCCCCATCCAAGGTACAATCGATCACAGGCTTTGCTTTCCCATCTCTTGGATTTCTAAATGTGGTTCGCCAAAGAAGAAACATATTCAGGTAAAAAGGTTTAGATTAGAGACAAATGCATCATGTACAAAAATGGATGCCATTAGCCCTACTGCGAGCAAAAAATATGTAACAGGAAAACTTGCATACTGAAGTGCACATATTAGCCAAAATTGCTTGCAAAATGCATGGATTAGGAGAAATTCAAATGAGGCCTATGAATTTTCATGTGGACTTTCATTTTTTAGATCAGAGTAGGTGCAATGCTGGACAGAATAAACCAGGGATGGGAAGAGATGAAAGTGGTAAATGCCAACATGGACAAATCTATCCACCCCAAAATTAAACCCAGCTTCATTTCTTCAAGCCCACCTCCCGCCAGACATAGATATGGATATATAAAGTGCTGATTATGATTGCTCACGATCTGCTTGAAGAAAATTGTTGCAAATCACAGAGGTGGCAGCGGGAAGCCCAGGTTGACTAGAGAAGCCTTTGGCTGGCTGGCTGGCTGCCTGGTACAGCAATGGACTCGGTGGGGAGTTAATGGCTGTTAGGATCTTCAAAGGAAGTGCGAAGAGGCCAACAATGTAATTACCATGTATCTGTTATGCTAACTGCCCCTTGATTTTATCCTGCTACCAAGAGGACTGGAAACCTCTCCCCTTCTTCCTCCGTGTCGGGGCGTCCGTCTCAGAAAGCCTTGGGCACGGGGGCCAGGTAATGCAAGGGGCGCCGTTTTAGTAATTTGCTGTATATTCTAATATGCCACCACAAGTGCCACCACCAAAAGTGGCCATTAAATACAAATTAGGGGATGGGACTACAGATTTTCCTTCTTTCACAGACTCTCTCCCCCGTTTCCTCGAGATGTGTCTGGACAGGGAAAAGGCAAGGCTGAGTCTGGTATCACCAAGAGCTCAAGGAGGCTTCCCTAGCAAAGGAGTGGGGGGCTTCTCTTGTGGAGAGGTGGCCCCTCCTTCCACCAATCCCTGGCCCCCTTCTGAGTCGGGCATAAAAGGCCAGCTTCGATCCAAGGGCAGTGTTGCTGCAGAAAGTGCCTTGGAAGGCTCTCAAAGGAAGGAGGAATCCAGCTATTTCCTAGGGTGCTGGGTGGGCACAGCCCAACAAAATGGGGTGAGCTCCTTGGGCGTCTGTGCCACGGAGGGGGAGCAGGACGCACCACGATGACGTTGCATCTTCTCTGAATTGGCTTTGGCTTTGCAGCTGACTTGGGCCTTTTGCTTTCAGGAACCAGGTGATGTTGCTAGACCAGTTTAACTGGGGCAGGGTAAATATTAACGAAGGACGCCCATGAGCCGCTCTGCTCCTCTGTGGCAATGGCTGATAAAACAGTGGCAGCAGCCGCAGCCCATCTATTCTCTGAGCGAGAGCGGCTGTATTTGTGCCAGCCTGGCAAACGGAACACAGAGCTTATCAAATGAGAACATTAATAAAATGAACATCTGTGAAGTTTTGGTTCCTTGTGGGAATTGTAGCCAGAGAGAGACACAGAGAAAGAGACAGAAATTGAGATTCATGAATACACATCTTAATCCATCAATGATCATTATATATTTATGATTATCTGTTAAAACAACACGTGGCAATGGAAACAGCGGACGAGGTTTACATACTGTGTGTAAATGGTTAACTGCACGTTACAGCTAAGGGACCCTTCCCCCGCCCCCTCCTTCTAATTGGTGGGATTTCTAATTAGGTTAAATTTGACTAGGTCCAGCCTGGCTCCTGATGAGGAGATGATGGCAGAGGCAGATCTTTTTCTCAATTCCTGCTGGGAATTTAAAGAAATTCCCAATGGGAATGGGAAATTCTTCTTGGTTGGTTTATTAAAGCCATTTTAGAAGAAAGTCTTCACAGGGCACATTACAAATGATAAAACAGCCTTTCATTTAAGACATGAACCCCATAAATGTAGTGGAAGTCAGTAGCAATGTAATATCAGTATAGCAGGAATCATAACCAAATAGAGAACAACTCAGTCAAGGTTCATGATGCTAACACTAGCAGGAGGACTTTCCACCATGGCAGAAGTGACCTCACTCTTAATAAGAACTTTGCGGGGGTTGATCACGGAAAGAGAAGTGGATTCCGTTTTAGTGGAAATGCTCTTGAGCTTGAGAGGAGAAAGCAAAAAGAAAGCGACCTGCAGCAACACTGAACTGTATTATCCACGTCAAAGCAGCCTTCTAAGCCATTCTGCTTAGGATGAAGTGTGAACCCAAACAGTGTAACTTGTGAGCCATTGTCACTGGTTTAACATATTGTGCGAGCCCAGCCAATTGTCATTTATTCAACAAGCCAAGATTAAAACAAATCATTGTTTAGTGCCGTCTTTTGTTTAAGCGAGGTACTTTCTGGCCTACAGAATTCAAGCAGGGATGACTTTTTCCTCAGGGCAACCCCAGAGCAAGAGACCAGAGTCAACATGCTAGGAAGTGCCCCTAATTGTCTCATCAGTGAAGTTCCTAGAACAAGGAACTTCTGGAGTTTCCTTCTTTTGGAAGTCCCCAAAGCCAGGTGAAGCAGGCACAGGGATCTTCCTGAAGGTTGTGGGGGGGGGGGGGAAAGTTGAGTCCCCCCAGTACTTAGGTCTGTGGTTCTCTCCCATTCTTCCACATGCCAGGGAAAACTGGCTGGTATTAACTCCTGGAAAAGGGAGAGCAAAGCAATCCCCAGAATGGTTGGAAAAGCAAATGACACAGATGGTTTCCTTTCTCTGTCTGAGCATCCTTGCCTGTGGCTCTGGGTCCTCCCCAGAACAAAATGGGTGGCCAGAGAGAACTGCAGCTGATCTGGCACCAAGAGGGCCAGTCCTTGCTTGAGACTTGGGAGGCTGGACACCAATGCCTGACCTTCTGGGCTCTTCTGTGCAGGACAGTGGGGGACAGGCAGGCGCACAACGTAGGCAGCTTCCAGGGACTGGCAGCTATGGACAGATGACAGGGAAGGGACTAAAAGTGTCCCTCCTCCTTTGCTTTTTTCTCTGCCAGTCAAACATCCCCAGCAGTTTGACTGGCAGCTGGAAGAAAGATGAACCCATTCTAAATGTTCCCAGCAGTCTGGAAAAGGGCTCATTGCCACCGACAGTTCTCCTCTGTGAGCTGTGAAACAATTGTTTACCCACCATTCAGTTGGACGCAGGGCCTTGGAAGGGGCAGAGGGCAGAGAGGGGAGGAACGGAGACGTGTAGCGCCAGAGTCTCCCCTAATCAAACTTGTAGGGCTGCTGGGGGATGCTGGAGATGTCTGATCCTCCTTCTCCCCAAGTGGAATGGAGAAGCCTAACCTGGCTGGATGTCAGGAACAGGAGTGGGTGAGCTCTTGCTACCTTTCCTGACCTTTTCTGGGCCCACCTTTCATCCAGCAGAGAATCACAGGCCAAGGGGGCTCTGCTCTCCCTAGCTGGCTCATCTGGCCTAGCTAACCCAGAGATGCTCATCTGGCTCTGCTACAGAGGTGCCAGTTGGTCATGCACCTCAGTTGAATGGCACGTACTAGACGTACCTCTTCTCTGCTTGTGGCAGTTCTGATGTCTTGCAGAAACTGGTGGGGAGCATCTACCCATCTCTGAGTCGCGCAGGCTGGGCTCAGCATCGCGTTGAGCCAGAATGCGGCTTGTTTGGCTTGGTCATTGTATGTTGTGCCTACCCAACCAAGTGTGGCTTGTGAACAATGGTGGATGGCTTGAGCCTAGTGCCTAGTGCAGCTGGAACCTAGGTTGGAAAGAATGGCTGGGTTGCCCCAATGCTGCAGAAGGATCTGGAAAATGCTCAGAAATAGTTGTAGAGGCACATCAAGGAAACGTGGAAGAGGACCAGCATAATTGGAAGGGAGGATGGCAAACGTGGGCAGATGCTCTCTTGCCCACTTCACAGGCAAAACATGGGGCATGTTGCAGCAGCTGATTTCTTGCTCAAAGGATCAGTACCTGCTGTTCCGTCTGGGCAGCAACCACCTTCCCTTGAACCCCAATCCACAAGGGCGTTCATTCTTTGTGGTACAGTGTAAAAAATGTAATTGTTTCCCAAGGTGGTATCATCCACTCAAAAGATAACTCAGTAGCTTCAGGCTATGAAACAGGATTCTAAGTGTTATATGGCAACTTAATGTTCATGCACGCTAGAAATTAGAAGCATCCGACGCCCTTCCTCAAATGTAGTTATTGGTTTTATCAAATTTTATATACCCATTTCAGGGGGGTGTATATGACCAATTCAATAAAAGAAAAGATTAAACCAGTACTGTAGATGCAATTAAAAAAAAAACATATTCAAGTCATGTATGGTCTAATGTGAGTTGGATGTTTGGTTCACTTGGTGCTTGCCTTCGATGGCTCCTTCCCAACCTGATACCCTCCATATATATCTGGGGCTGCAGATCGGAGAAAAGCTGGATTCGTCTTGGAGGACTGCAGGGAGGCAGCAGAAGCCTGGGCAAAGGGACGCTGCAGAGCCCAGCATTTGGACGTGCACAACAGCAGCTCAGTGGGGAGCTGAGAGAGGAGGACTCTCTGCCAGCCGGCTGGCCAGCCAGCCTTCCCTGCAGGCAAGAAGAAGCAAGGCCCTTCTTCTCAAGGTCAGCCACTGACCCTTCCCTGACTTCAGTGTGTTGGGGGCACAGTATCCACCTGTCCATCCAGTGGGGCTTTCGGCCTGAAATGGGAAGAAGGAGGAGGTCACCTTCACTTTTGCCTCACACAGCAAGGAGGTAGGGGTGTCCATTGGGGAGGGCAGTCAAAAAAGTCAAGATGGTGGTTGCAGCCCCCATTTTTAAAATCCCTCCTCCCCCCCACCCAAAGGAGGCCTTGGCAGGCTCTGGGCTGAGTCGCCTCTTCAGCAAGAATGAGCAGCTGGTTTGCTGGCTCTGACAGCTGAAGAGGGAAAGAACGCGTCTGCCGGTGGAAAGTGTTCTGCCCAAGCTAAACTCCCCGGCTAGGGCTGGATGTCCTCTCCCACCCCTGATCCCGCCCATTGCGCGCTGAGTATGAGGCAGCGAAAGTTGCACAGAAGATTATATTTGTGTTCTGCAGACCCCAAAACACACCACGGGCAGATATAATACTCCTGTCCAGTGAGATATTAGAAACTGCAACGGTCGCTCTCTCTTATTTATTGATCTAATGATTTCTCTTTGGTATCTGAGCCATTATTCACATCCTGCATCCCAAAATACTCTCTGTCTGAAATATTCTGTTAATAATAATGTCCTCCAATACAGTAACTAGCTCTTGGTGTATGTTGTAGGAGAGGCATCCAGAGCACAAAAATTACAGTGGGTGTGAAACTGGCAAGCCCATCTCTTTTACCTATATATGTGGTAAAGCAGATAGCAGCATCAGGGTCCTGAGTAGGAAGCTAAGCAGGGTCAGCCCTGGTTAGTTCTTGGATGGGAGACTCTAGGAAAACCCAAGGCTGTAGGCAAGACTAAGAAGTCAAAAGCACCCTCTTCATATGGTTGCCGCGAAGATGATACCTGGACTTGTCTGGGGAAGGAGTCACCAGGAGCCAAGACATGACTTTTACCAGGGGGCCTGGGATGGCTTGGCTTAAGCACCTTGCACTTGGTTTGGTCTGAGGCCAGTCTCAGAGTGGTCTGTAGTTTCACCGGCCCTGCTTCCTTTTCCACCAGGAGGACCACTGCAGGAAGCAGAAGGTGACCCTCTCCCTCTTCTCTCCTCTTTCTGAGGATGCTTCCTTCTTCCGTGTTTGGTCAGTGCTGCCCTGAAGAGAGCAGGAGGGGCTGGAGGGAAGGGGTGCTTGCAAATGGGGTCCCTGTGCGGCTTTGTGCACTTGTGCTGAGCAAAGGACTGGTCTTCCTAATTGGATTGTGCCCTAATCCCCATGGCCAATCCTGGCAGAACTGAACATCAATGGAGTTATTTCAAAACTTAAATAATATTATCAGAGAGAGCCCACGGGTAAACAGAGTCAATGTATACTTTGTCAGGACACACTATTGATTGCTTTGTGCTGACTAATGAATTATTCTGTTTAAGGGTCCACAAAAATGGTGCTTTGCAACTGCGAAGCTGGAAGGGGCAGAGGCTTTCAAGGAATCCCCCAAAGCATTTCCTATTTTTCTCTTGCTTGGGCCACTGTGACCTGGGCGAATTCTCTCCTGACAACCACACTATTAGAAGTCAGCAAACTTCTTGGTGCATGCGTAGCTGAGAAGCCATGGAAAGAGATTTATTAAATATGGCAGCTTGTCATGGGGAACTTCCAGAATGTTTTCCTAACCCTTGATCCTTGCAGATTTATCATTTCCTCTTCATTCCTCATCACCAGATCGTTGGATTGCCCCCCTTTCAACTTTGCAACAGCCTGTCTCAGCAGTATCCATATACATCTCCCCCGCCCCACCAGAGACAGCAAAGGGGAGGGTTGGGACTGACGGTGGTTCTGCAAAGGGTTAATAGGATCAGCTCCCTGGCTCCTGACCAGCCAACCCCAACTGATGGGGGTCAGCTTCTCCTCCACTCTAGTTCAGGAGGGCTGATTGGAGTCAGCAAGAAAGGAGAGGAGAAAACTGGCCAGGAGACTTGAAGTCTTGCAGAGAACAGAAGGTGGGGTGGCCCGGCTGGGTAGGGGTGTGGGAGATCCTGCAAAGACAGGAGGGAAGAGCCCTCTTCCCTGAGCGCATGTCCCTGGCTTGCCCTTGCCTCCCCTTGTGGCAAAGCTCCTGCAGCTTAGCAAGGTGCAGGAAGGGGCCTGGGGCCTGCCACTTGCTCGAGGTTGCCCGGCTGGGAGTGGAGGACTCGCAATCCAGTGCTGAGATGCTGCTCGGGAGACCCAGAGGGAACTGGAGATCCGCAGAGGCTGGGAAAAGCAGATCTGCCCCAGGGTCCTCCTAGCCTTCCCAGAATCCCAGGGCTGGAAAGCACCTTTTAAGCCAACAAACCCAACCCCTGCTCCGTGCAGGAATCCAGGGGGCACGTTGGCCCCCCCTGCCTCCTGAGCACTTCCTGTGAACGTTTCTTCTCCCTCCTCCTCCCTGTTTTCCCCAATAACCCTTGTTTGCCTTGTGGCATGTGGAAAAAGATGCATGCAAGTGGACTTGTTCTTACATTCAGGAAAGAATTTGATACTGGCTATATTTTCACAATATGCTAAGCCATGACCTGATGAACCTATTCACAGAACTCTCTAAGCTACGCCTTATAAACTACAATGGCTGGGTTCGTACAACGCCCAGGCAAGCAAAGCACATCAGGGGCATGCGTTGGGTCAGCCCAGCAGGCGATGAAGCTCAGAAGGAAAGGGGCAATGCGTGGAAGGCAGAAACCAAGGCAAGGAAGGCAACACGGGTGCAGAGGGTAGGGCTCCTTGTCTGCCCAAAGCCTACTCAGAAGAGGGTGGGTCTTGGGGAAGGGCCTAATAAAGTGGCTGAGTATTGCTTCTGCTTTCTTTAGGTCCCAGTTCAACCCCCAGCAGCTCCAAGTTGGGCTGAAATCTTGGAGAGCCACCGTGGGGCAACTGAATGAACAACAGTCGTAGTCAAGGATCCACCCTTTGACTTGCTGCAAGCCCTGGTAGCACCTGATAAGGCTGAACCTAACAGAATCACAGGAGGGCAGGAGGGCCATTAGGTGGAACCAGGGTATCATCAACAGAGGACCTGGAAGGGCATCCAGAGCAGCAGCAGCAGCAGCAGCAGCAGCAGCAGCAGTTCAACCTGGCATTAAGGTTTTGGACTTGGGGGGGCTTTTAAGCCCCTTATGGAAACCAGCCCCTGGAGCTTCATCCAGTACTTCTTTCGGAGGACTGATGGCTGTCTTAGCAGCCTTCAAAGCCGCACCAGGGAGGTGGTTGCACTGGCTGCAGATGCCGCTGGGCATTTCAAGCTGTGGCCCAAGCAAATAGGCTTCCTCTGCAGCTCTGTTCCTCATCCGAAACTGACTTTTGACAGAACTTGGGAAGATTTCTATCCTCTCTCCCCAGAGGACACATTAACCAAGTTGACACCCCTCTGCTCTGAAATCTGAATATTGCTCTCCATTTCCCCCCAAACACCTGGGTAATACACGGTTAATTTTATGGCATTACCATCCCTTTGATGTAAAGCACTCAAACTAACTGAGCAGCTAATCTTTTTCTCTGCACTGAGTGGAGTGCTAAAGGGGGTGGCAGAAGAATGGGACTGTTAGCCAAGAAACAATTACAGTGTTTTAATTGTGGGGCAATGGGAGTGGGGAGCCAACAATAGGGGGATATAAAATAAACGACTTGGCAGGCAGACCTGCCTCTCAAACATAAAAGGGCTCCCACTGTGCACTTCCCCAGCATTTGCTCAGGGAGATAAACAAGTCATGCTTGCAACGAAGGGGGCTGTTTAGGGTGCAGGTGGCCAGCCAGCCAAATGGGTCCTCTCTTAGGTTTGTGTACTCCACCTTCCTGCCACCACCTAGCAGGCTGGGTATACTGGACATGTTCAGTCCAGCTTAGGATTCCCAGACCCAAAAATTGCTATGATGTGCTTCCTCCCTTTGGTTTCTCAGGGCCCCCAGTTTAGCTCACGGGCACCTCCACCCACCAGATTGCCTAGGGCTACCATATCTGGGCTGTAAACCCCCATGTAACCAATAGATAGCAGCAATGAGGTGGAGCTGTCTTGCTGCCATTTAGCTGTTGCTTTGGTTCCCCAGTCCAGATATGACAGCCTTAAGCTTGGCTGATCAGGAGAGACAGTGATTGAACTAAAGGGTTTCCCTTAAATGGGTTGTCAGTGGCTGTGGGACCAAATACACTTGTGGTTGTGGTATGAGGGGGCCAGCCGCTGCTCTGGGGGTGCCATGGACATCTGGGCAAAGCCTCGTAGAGCATGGGGTGGGGCCTTGGAAGCTCAGCATAAAGCCCTCAACTGGGAGTTCCTGCCATTTGCAATAAATCTCCTCTTTCTTGATCCTGCCCAGCTGGCTGCTTCTGTCTCTCTTGGGCTTTTGAATGTGGCACTAATAGGGCTGGGTTGGGGGTGTCTGGTGCAGCCATCTTCTAAGCAGGGCATCTCTTCTTGTTTCCAGAGGGCCTTTTTGCCCTTGTCAAGATACAAATGTCCCTGGCCCCACCTTCATTCTGTTGTGTCCTTTTATATTGTCTCCACATCACAGATGTGACAGGCTTAAGTCATCCTCAGTTGTCCCACTTTTACAATAGCCTCTTCCCTCTTCTTCCAGTGGTGCCAGAGTCAGGCTCAGTCTGCTGGGCTTTCTTGTCGAATACTTTGAAGAGAAGTCGGGGGACTGCAGAGACTTGAGGCAGGAAGGGGACTGGCAAAAGAGGCAGTGAGTTTCATGCCCGCAGAGTTTCTGCTGATTCAAGGATGGGTGGAAGAGCTTTTCAGCTCCGCTGGGGAGAACAATCCAGGAAGCCCTGTGAACATGGGAAAGAGGGCAGTGCCTCCATCCTGCTTGCCAGCACTGATGGGAAATTGAAACCAGGCTGTTTCCAGGTGTAGCTGTTGATAGACCTTACCTCTCATTTGGGATGGCTCCACAGTCCATAGATCAAACTGACAAATGTATTTTAAGCTTCCCACAAATGCCTTCCAGGGCTGCTTCAATTAATTATTTAACTGTGGTCCTAAAGACTTCTTGCTTAACCAGCAAAGTACTTCTGGCTTCATTTTGTTAAATAGGAAACAAAATGAAAAGACTGGCAGGTGAAGGAGAAAGGGAAGAGGGTGGGTTGATGGCACTGGCAATGTTGACCAAGTGCCCCTTTCTATGAGCAAAAGAGCACCTTTGTTGCCAGGAGGAAAAAAGCAAATTCTCCACCTGGTTTTGCCATTCTTCCCTTCTGAGGGACATGAGTCCTTGTAGGCACTGCTCCATGGTTTGTGGAGAAAGGGGCAACTGGGTGCATGCAACTTGCCAAGGAGGACGTTGTGGGACAAGAGCCAAGCGATTAAACAAGAGTTAGCTTTCTGCAAGAATTGTTTTCTTGTGCAATATTAATAGCCTAATTACCTCAAGGGGACCCCTCTCCCCTCTTAGTAATTAACACTGATTTTATTCTAATATCTTTTAAAGTGTAAATAATGCATATCAGGTCATGCCCATAACCTGCCCACCTCCAGGGTAGTACTTGTGAAATGAGCAACTTGACTGCTGTCACTGAAGGCTCTCAGGTGACCAGCAAGACTGTTTTTACTGTCATCTGATGGTGCCTCCTCCCCCTGAAATGGCCTGTTCAACCTTGTTCGTTTCAACGGATCCTGAGCAGGAAAAACTCATTCTGGATGGGGGAAAAAACATAGGCTAATCTGCATCTGTAGCCAGACTTTGCTAAGGTTTGATATCACATGGCTGAAATCACAGAACAGGCTGGGCTAGAGTTTGTGAACTCAAGCAATGGGCTTAAGTTTGGTTCACTTGTTATGTGAATACAGCATAATGAGAAAATGGTAAACATGGGAGGTCCTTTTCAAATGGAATGGCAAGCTGCATGCTCAGGTGAGGGTGGGGGGTCTCAGCTTCCTAATCACAGCCCAACAAGAAGGAAAGCCACTTTTAGGCTGAACTTCCGTCCTGCAACCCAACCCTTCTCCTATCCAGTTACCAGCTGCAGGACAGCTGCTAATGTTGATAGAGGCCTGGAAGACAGGAATTGTGTCCCAGAGCTCAGCCCCCCAAACATGGACCCTTTCCTGAGTAGAGTTAGTTAATGGGTCTCTGTCACTGACACTCACAGAAGTTCCATGGGGTGTGTTTTTCCCCTCCCCCCTTGGCAATGCAGTTGCAAAGGATCCAGCCTCAAATCTCTTCCAGGCTTAGGGTTTCCCACCCAGTCTTAAATATCCATGAAATGGGCTCATCTGACTCCTAGTGAAAGTAGGTGGGTTTGCACATAATTCTTATCATGATGTGTTTGGCCATGATCTGTCGAATGTACCACTGTTGGCTGGGATCATACAACATGCTAAGCTATAAGGCATTGTTTGCAAAGTAGAATGGCTGGGTCTGCGCTGTGTTTGAAGCATGAAACCAAACTAGTCATATCAAGGCTGGTTCAGTGGGAAAGCTCCACCTGTGTTTCTTTCTCTGCCTTCCTCAAAAGTCAGACTCAGGATTCCATGATTTAAAAATTCACAGGAGCTTCAGAACTGAGCCTCTATTGAGATTGGCATATCTGGGTGTGGCTTTTTGAGCAGATGTGGGGTGAAGACCTAGAGTAGGAAAAAGTTGACTGCAGTGCAGCTATGATCTGGCATATTTCAGCAGGTATCACCAGTGCCCCTGGCTTGTTGGATCCCACCCCTGTTTTTCCCTCCTGTGTAGAAACCGAGTGGTTTGTGCATCACCTGCTGTTTCTCAAGCCTTCGAAAAAGAATGCTTTTTCAGTAACCTCATCAAGGGATGAGCTAGGATTCAGATAAGCTTTTCAAGGAGAAAGTCAGGGTTATAATTTTCAGAGACTTCTGAATGTCACCTCCAATTTTCAAGTCTTCAGTTGGAATGCCAGTTCTTGGAAGCTGCACAGGCTCAGATATTGAAATTATTGACCTTTGAACTTGGGGCTTCTCAATTCCTGGTCATCTTAAGCCTGGCAGATCCTGGAGTTGAAAGTGTCGGAGATTTCTGACTTTATAATAACACAGTTTCTCAGAAGTGCAAATTACAGTGGAATTGGTGCTAAACTCCCCATTAACTAGAGAGTCCAAGAAATCTTTAGGGTCCCAAATTACCTGTCACTTTTTCTGTAATACAGTGTAATTCTGTTGCTTGAAAAAAAGAATGGCTGTAATTTGAAATTTCAGTGAAATTTTTAATTGAATCTGCACTTAACTTTGCTGGCTGGATGCTTCCCCCCTCTCGGTTATAGGATGGATTTGCATCTAGCATTCTAATTGCCGAGGTTTGTTCTCGTTGACATTCCGGGGGGCTCTTCCTTGCTTCTACCTCAGAGACAAGCAGGCAGTCGCTGGTGAACCCAGCCTGCTTTTTCACTGTTTCTGGTGGCAGCTCATCAGAAGAGGCTCAAGAGGGTCAGGTACCCTTGAAAAGTTGCTTATAAATATTTAGATCGAGCCAGTCAGAAAACACAGCACTCTTCCCTAAACTTCTTTCAGCAACTCAGTGGAAATTTTTCAGAAGAAGGACATTGTTCTGGGAATGTGTCCTCCCAGTGGGACCCTTGCTGGCCATGTGCGCCGCCCTTGCATATGCAATTGGAATGGGGGGAGGAATACAATATGGCGAAATATAATGAAGTGGAATGGGGATTGGTCAACAAGGGGATCCCTTCCAACTCTGCCATGTTTTAACCTCAGGGTTCTGATTGAGCTGCTCTGATCTGGGTGGTTGCTCTGATCTAATGCCTCTTACATTGTAGCAACAGCAGTAGATAACTTTAGCATGAAAGTTCTAGAAAAGGAGCTAGAGATACTGTATTTTCACTATGTTTTGGAAGGGCCAAGTATCTCTGATCTTTCAAATTTTCTCGGTCAGTTTCTGCAGCAGCTACCCTTCTCAACGAAAAAAATGGGTGGGCTGCTATCGTGATAGCTTGTTACAACGGTTGGTTTCCCTTGGTAGCTTTTCCACCTTCCCCACGGACACCTTGCTGTATCGTTCCAACATGAACTGATTTAGATGACACTGAAAAATTCGCATTAATGGACTTTGAATAAGGAGTATCAGAGGTTGCTGCTCTTCAGAATGGCCCTAAAAGACCTGCATCTTTTCTCTGCCCTCCCATAAAGGGGCTCAAGGACAATACTACCTGCATGCAGGCAGAAATTAAACTAGTAGGGCTTCCCCATCACCGCGTCTTTGTATTAGGAAAATGCGGCACCTCTCCATTTTGAAGGAAGGTGAGCTTCATTTCAGACACACAGCGTCTGTAGTTCAAACCAGTCGAGATTTCATTCCTGATCTAGAAGATTAATCTCATTTTTCCCAAACGGGATTTGGGTACAAAGAAAAGAGGGTCTGTGGGCTCCTGAGTTGGCAATTTTGATAGCACAGTATGCTGGGCTGAATTTTCTCTGAATCTGAAGTTGGTGCAGGAGAGGGGGAGAAAGTTTAAGAGGGATTCCCCACAGGCCAGTTCATGCCATTTGCAGCCCTCACTTTGTCCTGGAGTGTTGGGGAGCAAAAAGGTTAGTGAATCTTCTCTCTGAATTTGCAAGGCCACTTGAAACATCTCATCCAGGATGTTCAGCCGAAGATCAGAGGATGGCCACTGGTCTTGTGCGCAGCTGAGGGCATTTCTGTATTCCACATAATTATCACCTTTCTTGGCAGAGTTCTGGCTGAGCGATGGGGAGATGCAAAGGAGTGGCTCTTGTGTTTTTGTAAGATCCTCACGCCCTTGGCTAAGCAGGAAAAAAGCACCTGCTTCTTCCTTTTTTCAGGCTGGCTGGAATGGCTTCCTCCCCTCAGGGGATGCTTTACCTGAAAGAGTGGAAACAGCTATTAAGGGACTTGTGCAACTTATCTGGGTTTCTCATTGGTACTGGGCAAAAGGACAGTTTAACTTCCACCATGGCCAAAATCAGTACAGGCAGTTCTTGCTTAACAACCATTTGTTTAGTGATGGTTCAGACTTACAACAATGCTGGAAAAACTGACTCACAATTGGTCTTCACACTCACAAACATTGCAGTGCCCCCGCAGTCACATGATCACGATTTGGGCGCTTAGCAACCGGTTCGCATTTATGACCGTTGCATCATTCCCTGGTCACGTGATCACCATTTTCAACCTTCCTGGCTGCCTTCTGGCAAGCAAAATCAATGGGGAACTGCGTGATTCACTCAGCAACCACGTGGTTTGTTTAACACCTGCAGTGATTCGCTTAATGACCACCACAAAAAGCTAGTAAAATTGGGTCAGTTTTGCTTAATGACCACTTCGCTTAGCAACCAAAATTCCAGTCCCAGTTGTGGTAGTTAAGTGAGGACTACCTGTAGGTAGAAAAGTATCATGGATTCTGCCTTTGAGGCCATTGTGAATGATACAGCAGGGTCTTTGATTTTTTTGCCTTCCACCTTACAAACTGATTTGATTCACCAGGGAACAACACTTTGCACAAATACAGCCTCGCAAACATTTCAAGAGTGAAGCACATTTTAGCAGGTCATATTGACCCACCTATGATATTCTGCTAAACACTACAGTTGCAGATTTGGAATATTGATTAAAGCTCTTTCCTAAAAAAAAAAAAATAAACAAACACAGAGAACTATTTCAGATTAAGTTGATGTTGCTCGTATCACATGGCTTGCAGATGTAAGTTTCAGATTCTCCTAGGCTGTTTTTCATTTTGAAAATCCCAGAAGAAGGTTATGTGTATTTGCATATGATATCTACTTTAGCTCTTGATTTTGTTTGTAACTGGAGACTTTTCTGCTGGCTCAAAGAAAAGGAAATTACATTTGAAGTTGCCCAATTATGATTAAAGATTGGTTCCATTTATCTACCCTCCCCCCAGTTTTGCTTTCTTTTTCTGTTTTGGATGTAACATCATTGTTCCCAAACATTAGAATACTCCAGTTTTCTAATCCAAAGCTCCAAAAGTCTTGCACGTTTGCAGGACCATCGCATGGCCGTTAACCTCAAATTGGGCATTGATGAGACTCTGCGCTCGTAACAGCAAATTCCATCAATCAAAATCAAATCACACCTAAATCTTTCTGTCTGAAATCACCAGCTACCTCTTATAAATCAGGCATCAGAAATGCTTATCAATCATGCCAGATTATAAATCTTCCAGTCCTTTTACTGCAGACAGATGGAGGTAAAATTGGAAACAAGCAAAAGGTTTATGTCTGACACTTGGGAATCTGGGAAAAGAGATGGATATGAAGTTAAGGGGAAAGAAATAAAATGTTTGATCCTAGATCAAAGGCTTTTATTTTTGAATTTCATACCACTTCCATTCTACAAAAACAGCTGGCTGCTTAGTGTCCAAGTAAGTGATGCAGGCAAAGCATTTGGAGTGCATCTCAAACCAGCAATGTTTTTCTTGTGTCAGCAGGAAAAATTAACTGGTTTTGAGCTGAAGAGCTATCTAATCTTCAATTTTTTATATTATGGGGTTTATTTAAAAAAAATACAATCCAGATGCCTTCACCTTAGCTTGCAGTCTTGCTAGAACTAATTAGATTTTGAACAAGTGCCATTGCCATCATTTAACTACACAGCTTTTAAACAATCTGGCCAGCTGCTTTGGCCATTTAAGCGACTAAAATAACAACCCTTGGTTTGGTAAAATCACCTCTGTGGAGGTTGAAAGGAACCTCAGAACTTGTATGTTGTTGCTTTGATTGTCCTTGATTCTAGCCAGGGAGGCTGTGCCCTGGAGCTTTGCTCTTGCAACCATTTCAGGGCTGCAGAGTGAGGAGAGATCTCTTGCACGTTGCACTTCCAAACATATCACAATAGCCCTTGGAATGAGAGGGAAAGTGGCTCTTAACATGTGGCAATTTGATATGGGCCAGTTGGAAAGTGAAAATGGCCTTTGTTATAATTCTGGCTAAGTATGAGAGCATTTGGTTCCAGACTTCTTCTTTGCTCATCCCCCTCCTGGGATGCCTCCATCTCTCCAAGGCTGAGAGGCTGGCCAGAGTCATGGGCGGATGGCCAGGAGACAGCCTGTCACCAGGAAGAGTGGTCGCCATCCCCCCTTTAATCCTCCAAATCATCAGAGAGTTCAGGAGGTTTGGGCGAGAGGACCAAGTGATTATGCAAAGTCCCTCATTCCTCCCTGATTTTGCGACACAAAAGAATACTAATGTTCATTGTCTTTTGTGAAACCAGTCAAGTTCATCAGTTTTAGGGGAAAAAAAGAGAAATAAATTAAATGAAGATTTAATTGGGAGATGGATGTTTTATTCATAGAACTATCCATGGGAGAAACCCACCGGCTTGAAGGTAAAGACCCTTCCCACAAATCCTTTGAAAAGTTTTTTCTCTGATTAGCCAGAATGATTCCACTTCACAGCTGGTCTCCTTTAATGCATTTTAGACATCCTGATGCTTTGGTTATCACTCGAAAAAGTCCAAGGGCAACCCCTCTGTCCAACCTGCAGGGTTTCCAGAGCTGCAACAACTTCACAAGCATCCCACCGTCCATGGACTGGGGTGTCGAGACAAAGCCAATGGACCCAAACGTGTGTGGGAGCAACATGTGGGGGACTTTCCCCCTTCTAATCACCATGGGTTTCAGGCTAGAACAGGGGCAGAAAACAGACCTACCGGGAAAGCTCTGGGAGATAAGCAGGAACAGCCCTGATTTGGGAACCCAAACAGCTTGTCCAAACTAAAAAGAGTTTCCAGCAGCAAACACATCAGTACAAATGGCTGTTGAAATTCAGAAATGCCCTTATTGTGGAGCTCTGCTAATACAGTGTATTTCTTTATGTAAATCTAGTATTCTTTCCGCTACCAAAACAGATTCCGCAAACCTGGACCTCTTCTTCCAAATCCCATGTCCCCTGTGCAGGACAAGTGTCCCACACGTACTCGGTATGAAATCTTCCCTATCCAGCTTCACTCCGCTTAGGGTTTGGTGCATGGGAGGAATCTTAGGTGGGTTTCCAAGTCCAAAGATAAATTCTTCTGTGACAATACATTCCACCCTCCGTTGACGTGCCTAAGGGGGTTCGAAACGCCGATACTCGTAAACTGTTGTAGCGGTCTTTTGCACTAAAGAGCAGGGGGCGATGATCTGAATGAAGTAAATGTTTTGAGGTTGAAACGTTCTGGTCTGGGAACATCCCGTGCTGACATTTCAGGATCTGCATTCTTTGAGGTCGGCACCTTCTGATCTCAAACAGCTCTCCCTTTTGTTGCTAACCTAAGATTGTGTTTTCCTTAGACGGAAGTCCTCCATAATCTCAGGCTCATGACTGAACATACTGCCTGACAAAGCCCAATGCTCATTGTGCGAAGTTGCCCGAAAAGAGCTGCATGTTTGAATACCAAGAAATGCTCTCACATATTTTGAACATAACGAGAAGAAACCTTGTTGTGAACAAATGGTGATGTGACAGGCCTCCTGCCTTAAAAGAGAGGCTGGCTAAAGTTTGAGGACAGCTGAAATGGCAAAACTGGTGGGATTAATTTCAGCAATGAAACAGATGGCCACATTTCAGAAAGCCCTCAGCCCTTTTGTTAACTTTATGAAGTCCAAGGATAATTTGGACACCAAATTACACGGGCTCTTTCACATTAGTTTTATAAATATTAATTATATGCCTGTTTGTCTTTGCCGTAATACTTTTAAAATATTAAGGCTTGCCCAGTTTTGATGGTTTTTCTGTGTGCAGAATATTGAATGAGGAGTGGTTAAGAGTTATGGCTCAGCCTTTCTACTGCTGTGATGTGGAGGGGGTGGGTGCCCCTTTTCTGTGCCACTTTTGCTTCCTTAACTGACTTCAGAACATGGGCCCCACGCCCCACAGCCCTCTCCCCGGACACACTGCCACAGTCAGCCCCTTCTCACCCTTCCTCCCTTTGGTGGCTCGCTGGCAGGCCACTTCTTAATGGAGACCCCCCTCCCTGACCGGTCACCACCAGCAGACCTGGACTCCCTGCCAAGGGAGGAGAGGTATCCATCTTCACGGCAACAGAACCCCCCCCCCCCGGCTTTCTGGCGGAGGCATCATTGTGGCCGGCTTCTGGCGAGTGAGAAGGGGCTTTCTGCCCAACCGCTGATCCAAACTGAGCGTGGTCAAATCCCAGCACTTCTTCTCAAGGTCTAAGATAAGGTGATGGTCGATTCTGTGGTTCCCACGCTTGGAATATTTCTTAATTTTTACATTCTAAAGTTCAAAGTTTGTCTAATCTTGGGCAGGGAGCCCAGCTTAATTTCGGCATCATGCTTTTAGCTTGCCATAATGTCCCTCCAGTTCAGAAAAGTTCAACCTGAACCCAGGGAAAGCTTAAAATAGCAGCGCTGAGATTTATATTCCTTCTTTTTAAGCCTGCAAATCAATAGCTAATCTGCTGCCGCTTCTGCCGCTGGCATGAAAAAGGACGGCGGCCTGCTCAGTTTGCCCTGTTCCTTTTGGCGGAAGGAGTTGGTGGCCTCAGGAGCGGAAGGGAAAGCTCTCCTTTGCCGGCACTCGTGCCCTTCAGAAACAGCCTCCTTGGTAGGTGACGCTGCAGCTGCCTTGGGAAATCTCAGATCTTTGTTGCCAGAAGGACACACAAAAAGAAACATGCGTTCTACGGGAGACTCATTATTCAAACAGTCCCAGGCCCCACATACACACTGCGGTGACTTTGGAAGACAAACAATCTTATCTCCTGGGTGAAAGGAGCCATTTGTTGTTTACCGTCCAAGAGAGAAAGCTCACAATACTAGCAGGGAAACTTGAAGAATAATGACGTCCCCGCTGATGGATGGGTTTTAAAAAGAAAGGCGTCCGGTTCCCTCAGAAAAGTCAGTGGTGGCTCTTTCATAGCAAGGGGAATCATGCTTTGTTGCTCAGAAGGTTGGCTGTTTGGGCTCCAGAAAGCCCGTGGGTCCTGGGGCTTGACTGCCCCCATCCATCATATTGTGTGAGGCTGTACCCCTTTCGGGGGTTGGAATAGAGGCCCTTTGGGCAGAGCTGCCCCAAACATTTTGCTGCCTGAAATGAACACCATCATGAATGTTTCCTCCCTCTTCCAGAGACAGAAGGTGGCTGGATTGCAAGCAAAACATCCTTCAGCTCTGAGGTTGGGGAGTGTCCTCCACTTGGATAGAGTTTAGGTGGTCCAGGATACCTCAGGGGTCTCTGTCCTCCAAGGAGGGAAGCAGACTTCTCTGGCACACCCACGCCTGCCACACCATCGCTGGCTGCCCAACGCAGGCACCCAGTTCGGTCTGAAGCTTCCTTGTTCTGTGTCTCTTCATGCCTGCAGAGGATGGGATCTTCTCAGTGCATAGGAGAAAAGGGGAACTAATTACTCCCCAGTATGGATGTGGAGAAATAGGAGAGTGTGATTTTTTTCCTTTTAACGTGGAGTGGCTTTCATAAATGCCACCGTGCCTCTCTAACCTGAACTTGGACATCCATTTTAGCATCTCAGGAGACGCTGTCACCTCTTTCTGCTGCATGGCCTTGATGAACCTGGAAGTTCCTCTTTCCAGGATTGGCTTTAGAGATGCCAGTCTCAATGTGCTTTGTCCAGGCCCAGTGATTGACTTCTCCTGACCAAACCTTGATGTGTGGGTAAGGGTGCCAACTCAAAGCCAGCTGAAATACAGCTTGGCCATGATCAAGAAATGCAGCAACCAGGAAATCTGCTCTGTCCTTTCTGAAATGGCTCTTTTTGCCTTGCTGATTTGCCTTCCTCTGGGTCTGGAGATGGTAGGGAGGGTGACCTCACTGCTTGATGACCAATGGCCAGAGCTGACAATCACACCAAGTGCCGTTTTGATCAAAAGCAACATTTACATGTTGGTTCTGTTTCATTGTTTTACTCTGAGCACTGTCTATTAATGATAGAAGTCCCTGCGGTTTATAATTACCAGTTTGACAAGTTCACGAGTTCTCTGTTAATTATTATAATTAGCTTTCACTCAGTGCAGATGCAGGGTATGGCAGTTGCATTAACAATGGGAGAAGGATGCTTCTGAATTGCCAAGAAAGAGCCAAGGTGAGAGTGCCTGCTAGCCAGAGTTATAAGTAACAGAGATCCAGAGCCATTCCCTCCAGCCTTGCTTGGTCTAGGGAAGGACTTGGAACTGCTGGTTGAACTAGGGGTTGGCAAGAAGGAAAGCTTGAGGCCACAGAAGGGCAAAGTTCTTGCAAGCTAACATTTATTTGGCAAGGATACGTCTCAGAGCTTGCCTTTAGCCTCATTCCCCCAGCAAGCGACAGGAGAATTGATCTGTCACATTGTGCCTTTTCTGGTTTGGTAACGGAGAGAAGCTTAGCAAATCTACCCTTCAGCCATGGGGAAAAAACCTTTCTGACTGCAGCTTTTCAAAAATCTTAGATTTTTAAAAATATGGACGGAAGGAGGGGACTTATTGAAGGGATGGTGTAAGATTTAAGGTGTCAGATTGGGACCAAGGAGACCCAAGTTCAGGTTCATCCTCAGCCACAGCCGTTCTCCCTTGGTCCAACCTATTTCACAGGGTTGTTGTTATGGGGATAACACTGAAGAAATCAGTGAGCTCCTGAAAGAAAGATGTGGTTCAAATCTTAGGGATGCCTTAATAGATAAACTGCAAACCCAAAGTTACAGTCCCATGAGACCAATGAAAACTGTTTGTCAGCAGCAATGGGGGACCTTCTCACACAATTCCAGATATGTGGGCAATCTGAAGTTGGGGCACATAGAAGAGGATCTCCTGGGATTTTTTATTAGTGCCATGCCAGGCCAGCAGGGCACTCTGGGACTCTACAGGTAGTCATGGGGTAACAGTCTTAACCATGAAAGCATCATGGTTGGGGCAGGCAAGAAATAGAGCTCTGGACCAAATAGCCACTATATTCCACCTTAGTGATTTAGGGATCTCCCCTGAAGTTGTCATTTTGAGGAGAAATGGAAACTCTGCTCAGCCTGCTTTTCTCCCCTTCCAACCATGGTGCCATAGATTGATTATTTATTATCAATCAATCAATCAATCAATTTTATATGGCAGCCTATCTCACAAGAGTTACTCTGGGCAGCATACAACAATTCAGTAAAACAATAACTATATATACTTAAAAATTATATAATGATAATTAAAACATTAAAACTATAAAAGCAGAACTAAAACAGAAAAGAAAATTATAGGCGAAGGGATGTTAATAATGGAGCCACCACACTAGATCATCCATCCCCCGGGGTCCCCAGGCCTGCTGGCATAACCAGATCTTGAGGGACCTTCAGAAGCTCAGGAGTGATGAGGCTGACCTCACCTCAGGGAGGAGAAGATCTCATAATGCGGGCGCCAGAGCAGAAAAGGCCTGCTGCCTAGGGCCCACCAAATGTAGCTCCCTAGAAGAAGGAACCTGCAAGATGCCCTCCCTGTTGGATCTGGTGGGATGGGCAGATGAAATCGGGGAGAGGCGGTCCCTGGAATAATGCTGTCCCATGCCATGGAGGGCTTCAAAGGTCAACACCAGCACCATGAATCAGGTGCATATCTAATTGCTGTATGGAGGTCCCTACCTTTGGTCAGTGAAGGAGGACCTTGTTTTACTGTCAGATTGTACATTGCTTTACATTCATTGTCTTTTCTTGTACCCTGAATCCTACACAGTTAATAACGGTTCTTCAGCTTAGGTCTGCATGGAGTCTGCCCATTCAGTGAGATCTGGAAGGGAAGGCACCAACATTGTTGGTATACAGGAAAGCCAAAAAGTCCTGGAAGTTCTGGAAAGCCCTTGGAGATTGATGATATGGTGGGTCAATCAATCAGTCAGGCTTCCCTCCACTTCTGCGGAATGTTGACATTAGAGATGCTGGGGATGAATCCTGGTGGCGGCTGTCTTCTCCAGAACAGCCTGCCCCAAGAGATAAGGCCTGTCCTGTCCCTGTCAGAATTTAGGGCCCTGATTGTTGCTCCTGAGGGAGTGGGACCAGGTGATGGGATGAGGCAGGCAGAGGATTGGTAACATTATTGATTATGGATCTTTCATTGTTTTATTTTGCTTGTTTTTAATTGCTGTTACAATACCGTATGGTGGAATTGTAAGCCAGTTTAAATTGGACTGATTGGAGTGGCATATGAGCCCAAGCAAAGCACAGACTTTGTGGCCAGTTCAGGAGTGGATAACTGAGGACTATGCAGCCAAGCCCTGAGCCCCAGGCCAGCAGCAGAGCTAAGGGCATCCTGCAGAAAGGGGTTAGCACTGCATGTGTTTGTGTTTGAAAAGCAGGCTGTTCAACAACAAACTCACTGTATATCAGAACCGTATGTGCCCCTTCCTTCCTGCCCTCCACTGCCTCTTCCAGCCATCCGGAGCTGGCAGGACGACTATCCTGAGAAGTGAATATTGATGTAGAATACTAAAGTGGCATCGCTCAAATTTCTCTTAATTTCCAAGCTCAAACATGCACAAAATATTTATCAGAAATACAGCCACAGATGCAGCACCAAGCTGTGTAAATAATTAGTTGTCTTAAAGCTGTTTCACACCTGAAATGGGTGGTTGTTAGTGGCTTTTTCAGTTAATTTATTATTATTTTAATCACATCTTGGTGGAACTGATGTAATGACTAAATGGCTTGTGGGGAAGAGCTTGGCAGCATCACTATTATCAGCAGAAAATGCCTCCTGACACCCATGTAAAGCCATGGGACATCAGAAAGCAGCACATAAGAGGAGGAGAAAGGGAGGCCCAGGAGGCTGTGCCCTTCCACGTCCATGTTCAGCCTGTCTTCCTTTGTGCCTGTGGGCAGAGGAAGAAAGATGTCTCCAGAAGGGATGCCACGTTCCCAGGGTATTTCTGCACAATAAATAACCAGGTGCACCACTGGAACCATGCTGAGATCCTACCTTTGTGGGGGGGACCATCTGGCAGTGAAGTGAGCAAAGGCAGCACCTCCAGAGGACAGAGAAGAAGGTCCTCTCCCATCACCAGTCAAGGCTGCTTCCTCTTCCTACGGCCCTATGAGGATAGGAAAAACTGTGGACCTGAGTTACCTCCAGGGTGGGAAGGCCTAGTGGATGAGGTGTTTACTTTGCACCAAGTCATGCTCTGACGAACTAGTGGACTGCTTCAGCTATGACACTATGTAATCCACCATGTTCATGAGCCACAATGGCTAGGTCATGCATCAGGTTAAGGCAAGAAAGAACTAGCTATCTCATGATTAATGTGATGAGGGGAGCCAGCTGGTTTAGAGGAGGAACATGGGCAGTTTTTCAGGGGCAGCTTACCACAAAAGGGGGATGTGAGATCTGGACATTCCTCACTCTACCAATGCCTAAAAAATCGGCTCTTGCTCTGTGTGGGTGTTCTTGTAGGTGGCTCCATCTTTGCACGAACTGCTCCATCTTGGATGATGGTTTTCAAGTCTAGAAGAAAACATGAACACAGGGACTAACCCCTCCTTCCTCCACAAGACCTTCTGGGAAAAATCTCTTTGAACACCAGCAACTTCGGAGTGCAGCCTGGACAATTTGTTAGACATGCTTAACTTCATTATTTCAGTAAATGGAGGCTCCCTTCCCAACGGAGCTGTGCTGGTGGGGAAGCAAGGAACAGCGCTTAGCCAGAGCTAGAGTGGGGCTGCGGTGTCTAATTATTTGCACAAAACCCCAAACACCCAAACTGAGCTCTGCAGGTCTTCTGTCCTCTAAATATTTTATTTTGAACTAACGTACAAGCCACATGGAAATTTTTAAGCAAAAGCCAACTACCTGGAATAGATTTGATTGTTGATGGGCCAGGATGGAAGATGAAGCAGAAGTGCTGTGAAATTGACAGCTGGCAATGATCAGGCAGGGAGCTAAGTGGTAGCACACCCTGTCAGTAACAGTACTAGTCTTCTCCTTCTCCTTCTCCCTCCATCCTCCTCCCTCTTCCCCTTCCTTTTCTAAAAATATATGTAAGAATTGTTGGCAGATGCTGGGAAAGCCTTTAGCCCAGGAGAGGTCAAAAAAGTCACACACCAAGCATTTCTATAAAAATAATTTATTTACAGAAAGCAAAACAAAAGCAAAACATATTTTAAAGAACTTAGCTCCCTTTGGAGCAAGCCTTGCTTGCCTACATTGCCGGCAGAGAGAAAAAAAGGAAGTGAGAACAAGTCCGGGCAGATTTCCTCCCCCCCCAGGTGATTTGCATGAAGCACGTGAGAGGAGACAATCTAATACAACCTTTTAACCCGGCCAAAATGATTTGATACAATAGCAGTCTTAATCTGTTAGTAGGAAAACCTCAACACTCCCCTTTTTACACTACAGATTAAGATGCATAACCAATCTTCTCTGACAACTTTATATGTCTTTCCATTCACATTACTTTACCATTATCTCCCCTTTGGTTTAACAGAAAGCTACCATTCTTCTTCCTGTGTTTTTCCAAACCTAGGTTGTTATAATTCCAAGGCTTTTTAATGTGAAATGCCTTTTCATGCAGGCTTCAAAATCAAGCCTTTGTTTTTCTGTTGATGTGAACAGCAGCAAATCATCAACATAAATGCACAGATACATACAGCCTTGTTTGTCCTTCTTCATATATACACAGGGATCTGCTTTTCCTTTTTCAAAACCAAAATTCTGCAGTTTTTCATCTACTTTTTGGTTCCAGGATCTAGCAGCTTGTTTTAACCCATAGACTGACTTCTGCAGTTCACAGACTAGATTCTCCCCTTTTTCATAGCCAGGGGGTTGCTGCATGTATAATCTGTGGTCTAAATCACCATAGAGAAATGCAGTTTGAATGTCATAGTGGTTAACTGACATTCCCTTGAGTGCAGCAACTTTTAACAGTAATCTAATTGATTCACCTTTAGTAACTGGTGCAAAAGTCTTGTCAAAGTCTAAATCTTTCCTTTGAGTGAACCCTTTTGCAACCAACCTTGCTTTATATTTTTGGATTTTGCCATCAGCATCCCTTTTCAGTTTGAAAACCCACCTACAACCCAGACAGCGTTCATTGGGAGGTAGATTTACCAGTTTCCATGTTTTATTTTCTTTCAAGGATGCTAATGCCTGTTGTATGGCAGAATGCCAATTTTGTGCAATCTCAGGTGGTAAAGCATTCACTTGTTCTAAAGACTCAGGTTCTGTGAATATGTGAAAAGCCTTTACTGTTTCAGCCTGAAAACGTGATGGAGGAACGCCTTTATTACTCCTCTGAGATCTGCGAGGTAATACAGGGCTTAAATTTTGACTCCTATCACGTTCCTGAGAAGCATCTGTCTCATCAGACAGATCTTCAGTTTGCTTTTCTGGTTTAATGTCCTCATCAGGCAAAAGATCACCATCAGCAAGTCCTTGCTGTTCTCTTGTGGTGGTCAGTTCAACTGGAGAGCTAGAATTTAATCTCCCCCAGTTTTGTTCAGCAAAATAAGCGCTTTTGCTAATTATTAATTTCTCTCCCATTATGAACCTGTAGCTCCTCTGGCTTTGTTCATAGCCAACAAAGATGGCTTTCTTTGTTGTGGGGCCTCCTTTCCTTCTCTGCTGTTTTGGAATGTGAACCCATGCAGTGCTACCAAACACTCTAAGATGGCTTACCTTTGGTTTCACACCATAAAACAAATGGAATGGAGTGTCCTGAATCATAGAGTTATACAACCTGTTCTGAACATAAGTGGCAGTCGATATAGCCTCTCCCCAGAACTTAAAACATAATCGTGAATCTTTTAACATGCATTCCATCGCATTTTGCAAGGTTCTGCCATTTCTTTCAGCAACACCATTTTGCTGAGGGGTGTACAGGTCAGAAAGAATTTGTTCTATCCCCTTTTCCACTAGGAACCTTCTGAATTTGTGAGAAAGGTATTCTCCTCCTCTATCACATTGGAGTGCAGATACAGGCCTAGGGAATTTTCCATTTGCCCATGTCACAAAACTTTTAAATTTCTCAAATGCCTCATCTTTATGTTTTAAGATGTAGATAAATGTGTATCTTGAGAAATCATCAATGATGGTCATTGCATACCTTGCTTGTCCAAGACTTGGAGCAAAAGGACCAATAATGTCAGAGTGTACAATTTCCGAAGGTCTAGTTGTAACTCTGTCACTGTGCTTACTCACAGGAGCTTTCAGTGTTTTGCATTCTTTGCAAACTACACAGTCTAAGTATTTATCACAGGGTTTTATCTTTAGGTCAGCACACAGCTGTGGCATTTGTGCTATATACTTGAAATTAGCATGACCAAATCTCCTGTGCATCAGGTGTACACATTGGTCATGATATGGTGTGTTGCCAACTGCAGCCTTGCAGCTTGGCTTCCTTGCATTTTGCACAATGTACAAGGAGTCTTTTAACATACCAGTAGCACACAATTTCCCATTTTTACGTATCTCACAACCATTTTTCTTAAATGTTATGATATACCCTGTTGCAGCCAATTGTGCCACAGATAAAAGTTTTGATTGTAAATTTGGCACATACAACACACCTTTTACAGTTTCTCCTAAGCAGGATAAATACAAGTCACCTTGTCCCATAATTTTGGTCACAGACCTATCAGCCAAAGATACACTTTGTCTTTCAGTTTTAGACAGTGACACAAAAAAGCTTTTACAATTACATAAATGACAACTGGCCCCAGAATCTAACACCCATACATCAGAATTACCCTTCTCAGCAACCTGTGCAATTTGGGTTGTCTGCAGAGCCTTCTTCTGTGTTGCCCTTGTGTTCTTCTTCTCTGTCTTTCTACTCTTGGGTCTCATGGCACAGTCTCTTTGCAAATGTCCAGCTGAACCACAAGTGAAGCATCGCTGGCTGGCTAGCGCTGTGGCCTCAGGTTCCTTTCCCTTCTTTTCCCTCATTTTCTGGTCTTGCAGCTTTCCAGAAAAGATGGGGGGGAATCTTTCCTCTCTCTTCTCCCATTCAGCGAGTAAGCGCTGTGTAACATACGATGGGGTGAGGTCTGCTTCAGGCATAGCCTCCAGGGTATAAATCAGCGTGTCCCACGTTTCATTCAGTGAGGACAGGAGGATATATGATTTTGTGAGAGGTGTAAATTCCATTCCTCTCTCCTGCAACTCAACAAACAGCTGCTGAATAAAATGCAGGTGCTCAGGAAGGCTATCTCCTTCTGCAAGGTAGGCTCTGTACAGCTTTTTCGTCAGAGTAACTTTACTCCCTGCTGTTGCCTTTACATATAAGTCTCTCAAAGCGTCCCAAAGTTGCTTTGCAGACTGCATGCCTCGCACGTGGACTAGCTGATTGTCCTCAACTCCCAAGATAATGGTGGCTCTAGCCTGCTCATCCTGTCTCAGCCATTCAGCACTGGGATTTTGGGGGGTTTGCTCACCAATTGGCAGCCAAAGATTCTCTCTGCGAAGATACATCTCCATCTTCAGGGCCCAATTCAAATAGTTGGTCTCTGATAGGCGCTCCAGAGGCATCGCTGAGGGCTGGGAGATAGCCATGGCTTCTTCCTTCTTTTGCAAGTCACCTCAGCTAGCTTCTTTGTCCTGTAGACCGGCAGTTGCTGGAAAATCTCCAGGTGGCTCCAAAGAAAATCTTCACAGGTCTTTGCTACCTGCCTTTAAATTGTGCATGAGGTGTGAAGCTGATCTCTCTGGGTTTTACTGCATTGCTCACTGGGCACATAACCTGTTGGCAGATGCTGGGAAAGCCTTTAGCCCAGGAGAGGTCAAAAAAGTCACACACCAAGCATTTCTATAAAAATAATTTATTTACAGAAAGCAAAACATATTTTAAAGGACTTAGCTCCCTTTGGAGCAAGCCTTGCTTGCCTACATTGCCGGCAGAGAGAAAAAAAGAAGTGAGAACAAGTCCGGGCAGGTTTCCTCCCCCCCCCAGGTGATTTGCATGAAGCACGTGAGAGGAGACAATCTAATACAACCCCTTCACCTGGCCAAAATGATTTGATACAATAGCAGTCTTAATCTGTTAGTAGGAAAACCTCAACAAGAATGCTCTGGATAGGCATATATAGACACATCTTTGTAATCTGCAGAGTGGGGAGAGAGAGACAAATCCCCTTGTTATTTTTCTTCTAGGCCATCCTTGTTGAGTATTTATACCAATAAGACAGATTGGAAAAGAGGGGGGAAGGGGGTAGAAGCATCTCACCAGCTTTTTACTAATTAAGCTCTAGAGCAGGTTTTGTGGTTTTCAGTTTCTGTGCTTGTGTTCCTTCTCAAAAAAGCCCACAGTCAGTTCTGATGGCCATTTGTCAGAAAGATGACTTCAGGGCCACTAAAAAGCGGGCTCAGTGGGAGGAGGTTTCTCACACCAAGAATCAGTGCCTGGGGAGCAGCAGCAGCCTCAATAGATGCTTTGCAGCCGGCCATTCAACCACCTTGGCCACCTTGCTCTCTGGCATGGAGCCCTCTCTGCAGCCTTCCCCACAGGCAGAAGTGCCTTGGGGAGGCCCCCTCCTGCTGGACAAGATGGCTGCCCCCTTCCACCCAGAGCAGCTGCACCACTGACAGGCACCATGGCTCCTGAGACTTCAGGCAGGGCTCTTTCCAGGATATGCTCCCAGAGGCTGTCAAGCAGGGCTTCTGCTGTAGTGTGCTTTGCAGGTGTAATGGTGTGTGGGAAAGGTCCTGGGAGATGGGGGAAGAGATGCTGCTGAGGGAACGGTCAGATAAGAGGCAGCATAGCCCACAGCTGCATAATGGGAAGAAAAACCCTCCCTAGTTTCTCAGGCTGTAAAGGAGATGGTGGGAGACTTGTACCTTCAGACTTGCAAGAGTCTGTCAATGTAGCCTTACAATAAAGTAGAATTAGCCCATCTGGCCGTGCTTCCTGCCTGGTCTATGGGAAGGCTGACATCAGGCTTGGTCCTTTTCCCTTTTACTCTCCGTCTCCTTCATTCATACCATCCACATGCCACATTTGCAAACCTGAAACAACACCAGCAGGTGGACCAATTGGTGGGAAAGAGCAGGAGAAACTAGCAAAGGAGGAGGCTTTTTGAAACACGTATCAATACGTTTCAGAAGTGCTTGTAATCAGCACTGAGTGACAGTATTTCGATCAGTAGTAATCTGTAAATAGCATGAGCAACACACCAATATTTCACAGACGCAGCCAGGACACACTTCCCTCTTTCTCATTCCAAGTGGCTTGAGAATGTGAGACAACCTTCAGCATTTTCTGCAGGGGATGGAGGCATTTGTTTAAGGAGATGCTAGGGCAGTGTTTCTCACGCTTGGCAACTTTAAGACGGGTGGACTTCGACTCCCAGAGTTCCCCAGCTAGCTATGGCTGGCTGGAGAATTCTGGGAGTTGAAGTCCACCCGTCTTAAAGTTGCCATGGTTGAGAAACACTGTGCTCGGAAACATCGGCCCCTTTCCTGTGTCCAAAATGGTCACACGTTAGTCCCATTCTCTGATCTCTCTCCCTGACTTCAGCGATGTTCCTTTCAGAATGCTCCTGTTGGGTTATCTTGCTTTTTAAATTTATTGGCATGGTTCCTCCGAATTAGCCCCCTTCCTCACTGCTTGTTCTCCCTTTGAGAAGTGTTGGGGGCATTATGTTCATACTCCACTCCCTTGTTTGGCAACAGTGAATTTGACGGGATCCCCTAGAAAGAAACACTGGTCTCCCGCAATTACGAGGCAAGGTAAGAGGAAGAGGGGAAGTATCAAGTGGTTTCACCTGCTCTGTTGTATAATTAAAAGGTGCCTTGGGCACAGAAGACCGTTTTTCATTATATCATGAACCTAGAAACAATTAACAGAGGCAGACGCTATCCTGGGAGAAAAGAAAATATTAATAACAAAAGTAGAGGAGGAAAAGGGAAACTTTTCCAGAGACTTTTGGGACGCCCTGGGTTCATAATATAATGAAAAATGGGGTTCCTGAGCTCCCCATGGCCTCTGAGGGGAGCCACGGGTCGGAGGTGACTGCCTCCTGAAATGAGCTTCAGCCCATCCCTCCCTCCTGAGTCTGCTTCAGAGGATTGCTATTTTCCTTCATGCTAACTGAGTTCTGCGTTAAATCCCTCCTGTCAAAGCTTTTGTGGAAAGCGGGAAATAACAGAAGACACAAAGAAGTTCCTCTTCCGCCCCTAATGGTTAATATTTCTGCCAAACTCCAACGTGAAGGCAACGCTGTTGAAATGTAACACGCTTTGAAAAGGTATTTCTGACTTGTAAAGGGTTTTTCAACGTTCAGATGACTGAAGTCGAGAACACTCCTGGTAACAAAGGACAGCCCTGGAGTTTGAACTAGACACATTCCAGCTTCACAAGACGTCCTCTCTTTATTCCCTCTCATACATTAAAGGCTATTTAGAGTTACAACAAACAACAATTGATCAAATGTAGACTTTTCCAGCTTTGTCGCCACGGCAGCTGAAATTTTGAAAAATGAAGATGGTATGATGACTTGAAGAGAGAGCAGCAGGCCTTTCCTCGGGCTGTGTCGTTATTTTATTTCCCTTCTCCAGGCAGGAGAAATCAAGGTGCACAGACCCTTCTCAGACCCGCCTTTGAATGTGTGCGTGACCGCCAGCAAAGCCTTTGGTTCCAGGGGTGGGGTTAATTAGGAGAGGCCGCCCTGGGCTAATTTACAGGGCAGGGCTCCATTAAATGGGGAAGCCAAGTGGGTAATTCCATTAAGCCAGGCTTCCTTGCGGGGCCTGCGGCTGATCCTGGGGTTGCGTCTGCCCTGTTCTTCCATCCCCCAGGACGTGGGGCTGCCCACCTCAGTACCCGGGCAGAGAGGGGCCTGGGCCTGCCTGCTTGTTCCCTGGCATTGGCCTGGCTTGGTCCCGTCCCTTTAAAAGTCACCTGTCCACAGGCAAAGATCTCTCCTGTGGGAAAAGTGGCAGGACCTTCACCATAAGCAGGAGCAGGTGGATAGCCTGGGTTTTGCTGCCGCAAGAGAGAGGTTTGCGGGTGCCAACTTAGAAGGCAGGTGGGGCAGAAAATTAAGAGAGAGGCAGAGAGGTGCAAGTAGAAGAAAGAGTCAGTGGACACAGGAAAGAAAAGAAAGCAGGAAAAGAGAAGGGACCCTTGTGCAAACCAAAGTGCCATTCTGCAAACAAGCGTGGGGTTTTGTACGTTCTAATCAGAGACAACTTTCAAATCCCACATTATTGGTTCATGCCGGGTGATTTTGATTTAGCCATTTCTTGCTATATTTCTTCTTTTTGTCCTTGATAGGCTGCCCAGTCTCCCTTGGGATTCGGGTGGGTTGTAAGCAATGTAAACAAACAAGCTGATTTGCCAATAAATCAATAATGTTTTAATTGTTTATAATCAAGGAGTCCGCTAAGTACTTTTAGAAACCTCCTGTGCCTAAAATACGACACCACAGGAGAACAGCCAGGAAGAGAGGTGATAAATTATTTATTTATAAGTAATAAAGCTCTCTGAGATCCTTGTGTTGGGAACGGTATTACATTCTTCTTCATTAGTGCTATCATTCTGTAAATAATTTCATATCTTTGGATCTTTCCTTCCGCAGTGCTGCTGTTGTTTCTGAGAGCTGCTTCATACATAACTCTGGCTCAGGATAATCATGGATTAAAAATGGTCTGCATGGGCATGATCTTTTTCAGTGTGCAAGAGCATTCTGGGTGAGGGTCAGTTTTTGAGGATAACTCAGTTGTAGAACAAAATTGGAAGGTAAGGAGACCACCATACTAAATTTTACACTTGGAAACTAATTCATGACTATCAATTACTGTCCTTCTGTGTAACACATTAAACTGGGGTCAAATGCTTGGAGTTTAACTCCTGAAGCACTGGAAAGGCAGGGAGGAACATGGCATCCTGATGCCGAGGGTTGGCTCCCCCGTGCTTCTCTGTGGCTGACCCTGTTCTCTGGAACAGCATCTGTCTTCCCTCCCAATATTTAGCAAGGCAATAAAAACACAGCTGTTTAGACCTTATTATTGGAAGACGCCCCATGTTAGTACAGTTCTGGTAATTTAAGATATTGCTGTGTAATTCTTACAATACTCTGTGTTTTACTATAAATTGTATGCTATACACCACCAGGAGGCCTTCGGGAGCATGGCGGTATAAAATAAAGCCAACTCAGTCTACGGACTCTGCGTTGATCCCTTTGTTGTGGCGGCAGCAAGATGTCAAGCTACATTTATTTAGCCCCAGCATAAACTTAGAAGAATCGGTGCCAGTTCTGACTGAAGCAGCAGCAGAGCTTGCCACGTGGCACTTCTGACATGCTGCATCCGAAGCATGAAAGGGGCTCTCCGAGCCTTGGCAAGTAATTCCAGCTCTGGTCCCCGAATTCTGTTGCCTGGGCGTTTCCTCTTCAGGAAGGAAGGCGCATGAGAGGTCCCAGCGTCGGCTTTTGCCGGGCTAGCCTTTTCAGCAGTTTCTGTTGCTGTTAGAGCCACATGTGTGTCCCCAGAGCAACGCAGGAGGAGAAGGGTGTAGGGTGTCCCTGGGTAAGCACTGTTTCTGAGGCTGCCTCTGGCTGCAGGAGCCACGATGTGGGCTGGGGGCATCTTGGAGCAGCTTTTTCTGGCACCTTCCAGGTGTTGGATACAACTCCTCCAGCTTCAAAGCACCTCTGCAACCAATCCTGCTATCTGAGTGCAAGCAGATGCTGTTCACTGCTGCATGGGGCTACCAGCTCCACAGATGCTGTTTTCCATTCCCCTTCTGTGGAGAAGCCAGAGGACCTCACAGGCAGACTGTTGCATTGCAGCTCCTCAGACCTGATTTGTAGTGGTGGGAAATTCACAAAATGCATCACTACGTTGCAGTTGCATCATAGGCAAAGGATTACCCCATCCATAATTTAAAAGCCTCCTCCTCAGAGCTTCTGCCCTGTTTTGCTTCCTGTTCCGTGTGTCAGTAGCATCAGTGATGCACGGCCTTTGAATTTCTCCGTAATTGACCATTATTTTTCCCCATAGAAAGGCCTTAATTACGGCTTTCCTTTCATCATCTTTTATTTTCTTTCCTGTAAAGCAAAATAACAGTATTGCAGAAGCTGAGATTTTTTTGCGGGGGGGAGGAGAATTTAGTACTAATTCTCCTGCGAATACAACAAGAAACTATAAGTTGCAACAAGGAAATTACTTATTAATGTTGTTGGGGATATTTGCAGCATGGGACCTACTTGTAACAAACCAAGATTCACACCCAGCATTTCTATAACAAAGGGATACTGTGGTAATGACCCCTGTGCTGGGAAGCAGCTAACTGAGAGAGCCATGAACCAAAAGGTTCCTAGAGTTGGCCTTCAGCTTGTGCAGAGCCTCAGCAGCCGTCTATGACTAACTCTACCTTACAAGGCGGTTGTAAAGGAGGCTGAGACAATAGCCAGCAGGCCCTTTGCATAAATGATGTTTGCACACAGAGTATTAGTACGGTATGGAGCAATTTCTTAACCTTCTGTCCATACTGTTTGTTAGTTTATTGATTTAACAGGTGTAATAGACCTTGAACCTTGGGGACATGGTGGGTTAGGCATCTAAATGTAGTGCTTGACCTCTGACCAGTTGTTTGTCTAATAGTGGAATCCAGGCCTGGGCAGCAAAATGGCCTTTACGCAGGTCTTGATTGAAACCACTTTGCAGAAGAGAGAAACACATGGGAGTGGGGGTAAAAATCAATCTCTGGAAAAGCTAACACCCCTGGTCTCCATGTTCCAAGGTCACCCAGACTAAAACCAACTGAGGGGTTTGGCTTCTCTGTTTAGTCCTTATCAGGTCATTAAACCCTGACCTCATCTCTCTGCAGCCACTGCAGGTATCCAGAGAGGGAGAGCACTTTTTTTTGAAAGCTGTTAAAGTGTCCAGGGGTATTTTACCATCTTTAAATATATTTAATAAGAAGGCATCAACCAGAGCTGAAGAAGCTTCAACAGAAAGAGGAAAGCTGGGGAGAACGGTCCTATTCCATTTTCTGTGAGCTGTGGAAAGGTCAGATGAGCGTTTGAGCAATTATCTCATTGTGTTTATTGATAAATCATTGGAGGCTTCAGAGCTGTCAGTGTTTGAGTCTAGACAAACAGATATTTAATTAAATGCCACAAAAGGAACAAGGAGGAGAGATGTGTTCGGCAGGAATTCCAACGACGCAGCCAGTCTCAGAGGCAAGCAAAGGCTTGGCTCAGCCTGTCGCCAGCCCCGTCGCCCATCCGATAGGTAAGACGGACGGAGCTGCAAGTGAGTCAGTCGGGGAAGAGGGCCAGCTGGCAGAGGCTCAGCACAACGAAGGCTGCTCTCCGCGCTGGCTGTCCACCGCCTCCCCCAATGCACAGCAGAGAGAGCCAGGTTTTTGTGAATTAAAACTTGAGAATTGGTAACCAGAATAGATTGCACTAGAAAAAAGGTCTGGCACCGGAATGCAGGCGTTTTGTCTCACTGTGCTGGTGAATTTGGAAGGTTTTTCCTTTCTTTGGCAGGGGACGTGGGGAGGCACTGGGCAAACAGAGACCCTCTGCAAGTTGCAAGCAGAGTTTGGTCACAGTTGCAGCCTTAAAAACCTGCTTCCTAGTCAGTAAACTCTGCTGAGCCCCTCTGGCAGTGGGGGAATGATCTCTGGGTCCCACGTCCCACATATATCAAATTCAGCTTTCCTTCCCTTACATCATGGTCTTAATTGGCTTTGATGCCCTCTGCTTCTCAGGCAGTGCAGAGAAAGCCTTCATCAGGGGACTGGGAAAAACGCTGGGCCACTGCAGAGAGAGACTCCAGGGCAGGTGGAGGGTTTAGCCTGAGTTTCCCACTACAGTGCTTTCCATCTGTCCATTGCATGGCTGTTCTTGTTCCTCACCATGCCTGGGCCTTGTTGGATCTGCCTGTGGACCCTGGACCGAGATGCCCTCAATCTTTTTCCTGCAGTAGTTGGGGAGATGTCACACAACGGTTTGCAATAACAAGCAATGCAGCACCTGCATCCGATCCACTTGGTTGAGACAATTGTGCAATAGACGTAATTCTCAAAACATGCGCTCATCCACAGCAAGCACACCAGAACCATATAAGATGCGTTCCATTTTCCCATAACATGGAAAACGTGAAGCAACGCATCACTGCCCCAAGCCTCTGAGTGCAAAGGAGAGAAAAGGGCAGAAGCCTGGAGAAAAGAGTCCCCCGATGGGAGGAGATGGGCAGGGACAAATTGAATGAATGAATGAATGAATGAATGAATAAATAAATAAATAAATAAATAATATAAAACTAAACTAAACTAAACTAAATTCGAGGGAACCCAAGGCCTGCCCTGCTCCTCCTTCCTACACAGGCAACCTGCTGGTAATGGAGAGAGGTTGGATCGAGCCATTGCCACACAAGGAGCACAGCCGCTGCCCCAGCTCCTTCCCTGGACTTCCCTGCTCTTGCTCAGTCTTGCCTTCCAGATGTGGTGCGGCACAGACTCCATGGTTCCCAGCCAGCCGTGATGGTCCTTTGGACTGTGATTAGAATGACTTTCCTCTTGTAGCATGAAAAGCCTCCAGGGGAAAAGGGGACTGAGAACAGGAATCTCGCCCGGGTCTGAATGACGATGGGCTGTGATGCAGGAAGCAGCTTCTTCCTCCTTCTCCCCCACTTCCAACACAACGCAGCTCCTCGAGGTGCCAGCGTGGCCATTACTAGCAGCTTCTTACACACGCTAGGCATGAGGACCACGTTTCATAGGAGAAGAAGTCTTCTGGCTGGTAGTCAGGCCTCTGGGGAAGACAGAAGCTCCTCCTCCAGTCCGTAGGACTCCAAAAAGAAGCAAGACGCCATGGAAGAGGACCACTCCATACATGCTGAAGCTACAAGCCCACCAGGTCATGGACGCGATGCTCAGGGGTGGGCTTCTGCCTATCGCAGCTCTCTAAAGAGGGTTTCCAAAGTGGCCTGGCTTCTGAGCATTGAGGAGGGGCTGAGAGGCACAAGAAGCCTCAGGAAGATTAATAAACTGGGAGAGACTCCCATTCCTGCCACAGAAGGACACAGGTTTAAATGTAAAGAAACAGAAATCGGGTATCGTGGGCCATTTGGTTTCTGCTAAACTTAAAAAATGGGACTGTTTCAAACTCATGAGAACTTGTCTTGCCTCTCAAACACCAATATTTACCATCTGTTAAGATCAGATCTGTATCTGCATCCAATTTTCCCCCCTCTCCATCTTTAGAGCTCTAATTGAAGGAGAGTTGCGAGACTCTCGCCCAAATTCATCAGCTGCTTGCCTGGATCCTTTCGAGAAGGGGCTCCCCCATCCTTTCCCAGCTGAAATGGGCGAAGGTGGGAGAGAAGGGTGGGGTCTCTCTGTAGTGGTGCCCAAGCGTCAAAACCCCCTGCCTGGGAGTTGCTCCAAAGAGCACTGCTGCAGCTTTCTGAATCTTCCTCATTTTGTGGAGGAAGGTATTCAAAGTGGCTCATCTGTTCAAAATTATTCCTATTTTAAAAGGTGGGGAAGAATAAAGCTCTGCACGAGAGAAACTGTACTCCAAGCAGGATGTCCAGATTCAAGGGCGCCAATCCACCAGGATGCTCTTCTGCGCAAGGGCGCATCTCCTCACTTTGGTGGGCTTCATGCAGGAAAAGGTTCCAGATAACTTTTCCCCACTCCCAGAAACTGCCCAGATGTTTGAAGGATGCCGAGGTGAGGCATCAGATGCTACTACTGTGCAGAACCTCTACTCTGGCCTGTTCTTCCCTCAACTTCTTTTTCTTTTTCTTTCCGTCACCTTCCCTCCTCCACTTTCATAACCACTATATAAATTACTCTGGCAATTTAAAGAAAAGAGAAAAAAATAATAAGTTGAATAGGATCCAATCTTCTCCAGCAGCTGCCTTTGTCTGGGCAGAAAACTCTCAAGTCTTTAGATGAATAAAAAAAATAAAACACATGGAGAAAAAAAATGGATAAAATATAAATTAAAAAAGAAGAATGGAGCTGGCTTCAATCAATAACCCTTGAATTATTGACTGCTTTTACCATTACATTCTTAGACCCCTCTAATCTTCTGTGGGACTTTGAGGAACTGCACCTGTGTAGGTGATAAGATGCCCACTGTCAATTCCGGATCCTCATGACAACCTTAGTTCTGTGCCATGTTAGACATGGTCAGAGGAGGCACCTCGGATGTCCGGCAGGCTCTCGTTTCAGGTGGGAGGAACTTCTTTGCTCAGGAGCTTCCTTCTACTTTTCTTGGTGGAGATTTTCCACTTTCTGCCCTTCCAACATCTCCATATCATAGTAGGATATGCTGTCAGTCGGGAAAGAAGAAGGGAGAGAAGGATTCTAGCAGGGGCTGCTGGGAGGAGTGGAGGAGGCCCCACTTGCTCGAGGGACCCAGCGGAAGGGCTCTGAGGCCTTTGGGCAGGGGGCACCCACTCAGCCCTGCAGACACAGGAGCTGAACCGGCAGCATCCGCACTCCGAGGAGCTGTCCTCCTTCTGCCCGTGAGCCGCAGACTTCCTCGAGGGAGTGGGACCCTCCATGCTTAGAGCCACTGAGAAGCAAAAGGCCAAAGCAGCATGCTGGGCTGGTCTAGAAATGGAGGAATGCAGTCATGGCAGGTTCATGGGTATGTGTGTGTGTGTGTGTGTGTGTGTGCTTGTATGTGTGTGAAGTGGGCCAAAAGAACCCAGGTTCAGATTTTCTCTGGGTGGAAAGATCAGGGCCATTTTCAAGAGCTGAAAGGGTACAGGGAGGCAGAGTGGCTTGTGAGGTGAGCCCTCAACCCTTCACGGAGGACGTCCAATGTCTGGGGAGGGAAGAACATCTGCCTCCAGTTGCTGCAAGAGAGGACCTGGAAGGGGGAGTGCTTTTTAGCTCAGCCTTGGGGCGCACCCATTTCTCTTCTTCCTGTCTCCCTTCTCCCCATGCAGATGAAGGAGAGGGCCCTTGCTACACTTTCCCAAATGGTTGTGGAAACCAGCCCCGTGCCCCGAGAGCCCCATGTGCAGCACCTGTTCCAGGCTCAGACGAAGCCTGCAAAGGCCCAGGCGTGGAGCCCTGGCAGCGGGAGAACCGGCCACTCTGTCCTGGTCCCCAGTGGCTGGAGCTGAGAGCAGGGAGAGTGGCCGTGGCTGACCCCCCTCCATGGCTTGAGCCCAGACGCCGGGCTCAGAAAGTGGGGGGTGGGCAGGCTTGGGGCTGCTGTAGCCACTGATCATGCTTCAACCCCGTTCCTACCAAAGTTTGCACTCCCAGCTCCAGGAAACTGCTGCTCCCTCGGGATGTGCTTCCTGTGGCTGGAGCTGCAGGACGAGCTGGTGGCGACAGGCGGGCCTCAGGCAGGTCCCTTTGCCAGTCGCAGCCGCCGCCGCAGCAGCCCCTCCGCCTCCCTGGGTCACCTCCCCAGTCCTCAGCCCCCGACCCCATGCATTTTGAACCGGGCTGGAGGCATGCTAAAAGCCAGGCATTCTCTTGGCTGTTTTCTCTAGGGCACTGTGTCCAAATAGAAAAGAAAAGGTCTGGTGGTTTTTATTATGAAGATTTACAGCCAGGAGTTATTTTCCATGGCAATTCTCTCCAATGCATTTATAAGCTTCAATTACAAAGCATTGGTGGTACCCAGGAAAACAACAGGCTGGAGACAAAATTCCCGGAGTGTATCACTCAGAGGAGCAAACGCCACTGATAATGAATACCACTGTTCATTAAGGGGAAATACAAAAGCAAATAAACAAACCAGCAAGGAGTTACACTGTCTCTGCCCTCCACCACCTCTCTGTTCTTGAAAAACAAAATGCTGCCGAGCTGGCTAAGAAATGCTCTTAGAGCACTGCATGATCTAGGAAAGGCAAAAGGCTTGGGAGTACTGAGTGCCCAGTGCGCAAAACAACAACAACAACAATAATCTCTTTTCCCAGGTTTTGACGGCAGCTCGCAACTGTCTTTTCAGGCAGCAGCATGAGTTAGGCCTCCCCCTCTCCCGCTGGCTGTTCATTCATCAGCCTTCCCACTGTGCCAGCAGAGCCATCAAGGGATGAGGAGCTTGCCCCAAATGAGGCAATTATCCTTGTGTGGCCCAGCGAGATGCTGCGCAAATTGGAGGGGCGGGGGGGGGGGGGAGGATGATCCATTTTGTCCATGCTGGAATTGCTGCAGGGAAGGGAAAATGTTTTTAGAACAGAAAAAGGATTCAGAATGAATTGGCTTTGGGTTGGATCTGTCTGTCTGTGTGTGTGTCTAGCACTGTTCAGCAAGCAAGGGGTTGAGATTTCTGGAAGACAAGGCTTTCCCATCTGAGTAGGCAAGAATTAAGCCAGCAGCTCTTGAGGAACAAGCCAGAAGAAACCAGCAAGCCCATCTGGGCCACAGAAAATGGCTGAACGCTGGCTTGGCCTGCAGAAGATCCCTGGGCTGGGTTCAATCACTTCTGGCAGCATCTCCAGTGGGGGGCTAGAAAAATCGCCGCTTGAAGTCCTGGACAGCAACTTCCAGTCAGATGTCCACTTCCTGGGCTAGATGGGCCAAAGTCTGACCCGCTAGAAGATGGCTATTTTTTGACATTGATGTTTAGTCATATGAGATATTTGAGCTGGTTTAATTGAAAAGTTGCTACATTTATGCGTGGAGAAATTCAGTCAGGGGGGGTTGGGAAAGCTTTCTGTCTGAAACCTTGGAAAGTTGTTGCCAGCTGGGCTAGACCAGCCGTAGCAGGACTGAAGGCCATCCTTGACTGCTGAGTGGTGTGCCAAAAAAGGGTGGGGGCAGGATGAAAATATAATTGAATTGTAATGCTTAATGTGTCTCAATAGGTTAACCCTGGCTGACCATGCCTGGGCTGGGAAGCTAAGTAGGGCTGGGCCTGGTCAGCACTTGGATGGAAGACTTCCAGGGAATCGGGCTGCAAGCTAGGGTGGGGAGTTGAAAAAGTTCCTATTCCCAAAGGAGACAATGGCAAAGCCCTTCCATATTCTTCCCAAGAAAACTATACGGATGTGTCTATAAGGTCACTGGGAGTCAAACGTAACTCAGTTTATAGTTACTTTTTAAATAAGCTAGATTAACCAAATACAGCAAAATAATTAGTCCCCATACACTAATACTTTCCCTTTCCCCTCTCATTAAAAATGACACTTCAGCAGCTGTTGTCATTTTGGAGGAACTTATGGCCCCTTTAAACGTGGTGGAAGGTGCTCGTTTGGCATCCCCAAGGCAGGCTGTGGAGCAGAGAGGAAGACCGGTTCAGAGAGGAAGGCCAATCTACAGCAGCTCAGCGGAGGAGGCCTTTTCACGTGTTCCCAGAGCAAGGAAACATCACCATTTCCCTGACGTAGATGAGCTTGTTAACGAGGTACTATCAGCCAAGCGGAGAGATGATGGGACGACATGGGTGGGAAAGTGGAGCTGGCAGGGTCTGTCAGGCTTCCCAGCAGACCTCCTCTTCCCAGAGACCCACCTGGTGCCCAGCGGCAAAACCCCATGAGCTAAGCCGTTTTCACCGTAGGTACAAAAGTCAGGGGTGTTCAGACAACCAGCCCACTGTAGAGCGGAAGAATTATACTGTATATGATATTATCGTGCATCAGGCTTGAGCTTAATGTATTATAGTAATGTATGGGGGGGGCACATGTTTTGTTTGATTTTAGTTGTTTTTAAGATCATTTTAGTCTGGGCTGTCTGTGTGGTTTTCTGTTGTGATTTTTTGGTTTTGCATGCTACCCAGAGTCCATTGGAGTTGGGTGATTATAATAAAATTATTAATAATAATAATATCATATGATCTCTCTCTCTCTCTCTCTCTCTCTGTGTGTGTGTGTGTGTAAGAGCCAAGATTTAAATCCTATGTCTCTCCCTCCACCTCTTCAACTCAACAGATGTTTAGCCATCTCTTCACTCCCTTGAAGGTTGACCTACTATTCCATATTAACAGAATGATTCCCCTTGGCCTTAACTTCTTCCTCACCACTTAGAGTCTTTCAGCTCTTTTGGCTCAACCCATAGGGACTTTAAGGCTGAAAACTAGTCTTCCCTTTCAACTCTGCTGGGGTTGACGTGTCCAAACCAGCTTCCGACGCAGCTCCGGCCTGTGGCTTCCAGCCAGTGATGGTCTCTGGTCCCAGCCAGAGGAAGCACTTTGTCCTGCCTCGTTCTCAGCCAACATTGATACCAACCCTCTTGAAGGGGCACCTGTTGCTTTGTGGTGGGCATCATCTCCATTTGCCACCTAACTTGTGGCTGGTGAAATATAATGGTAATGTGACCAACTTCCTTTAAAGAGGAGAAAGGCAAGCAAATTCCCATTTGGTGAAACAATGCGTGGCTATAGCTCTTTCGGCAAATCAAGATATTATTGTCCCAATGCAATATTAATGATGCTGGTTGCAGCCATTTGTAATCTGGTCATCACAGAAGCAGCTGTTCCCATTTACATGTTGGTTTCCCTGAGTACATTATTAAGGTAATATTTTATCGCGAATTCCACCAGCTCAGGGGCTCCTTGCCTAACGCACAGCGTGAACATTTCTCCGTTTTATAACTAATCATTCTTTTCCTGTCTTGGCAGGCCCTGTAGCCACCGAGCACAGAAGACTGCAACACATTCCAGGGCAAATTTGTGTATGTGTCCATTACGAATGAAAAATAAAATGCTGGAGAGGAATATTCTGGAAATGCTACCAGGCTGGGCTTCTCCTGTCCACATTTGTGTTTAAAAATCAATCCAGCTGAAGTGCAGTTATCATAATTTGACTGTGCTTAAGGACTGACTTCCACACATCCATCCAGTCCAATATTTATACATGGGAAAATAAAGGCTGGAGAGGTTTGAAAACATAAATTAGATTAAAGCTCCACCAAGGGAGTCTGGATTTAGCAAAGGGAATGGAAGAAGGTATCCAGGCAGAGAGAACAAACCAGGGAACTGTGATGCTGAGCCTCATTTTCTTTAGGAAAAAAAATGCAGATAAATTTCTTAAGCAAAGCAGGAAAAGGTCTGCCTCTGCTGCATCTACAGCATTACAGAAAGTTTGTCCTTTTCTACTCTCGGGATGTTTACTCTACCCCCCCCCCCACCTTTGGGGTTTTTAATTTTGATTTATGGCATCTAAGTAAATACGTTGTTGAGTTGTACACCTCCACTTACTAAGCTGAAAGAAGTGGGTTTGTTCCTTGGCCAAGAGACCTGCTTGCCCATTCTCCATGATCACACCCAAACGTCGGGTTCATCATCCTAAGCCATGACCTGGCATGCTTGGCCTTAGTTTACTGTTTGGAGTCATCCAGTGTGCTTCATACTGGATGTTAGTTTATGGCATAATTATTGGGTGAATTCAGTCCAGCGGAGCGTAAGGTGGTTAACTGAGCCATGGCTTAAGCTTTCCTGCTTTGCAGTATCTATACAATGCTCCTCCAGGGGTCTTGTGAGGAGTCCGGAGCTCAGTTATCTACTGGGGGATTTCAGATGAGGGTCTGGGAGATGAACTTCCCCCATGGTTGCATTAGGGTGCCAAGACTCTGCTTACAATCTGGGCTGAAGAAGAGATAGGGGAAAAAGTGACTGGTCAGATCTGATTGTAGCTATGCTGTTAAGAGTGACAACTTGCAGAGTATTTGGGGGGGGGGGTGGATGCCTGGAAAATCCTCCTTCCTCCCCACTTTTTTAATTCTGAAAGAACTCCTGGTATTCGACTGCTAGTAATTTGCAGCAGTGCCAGCCTTCCTTGGCTCTGTGCTGCGGCCTGGGTAGGTCTCCCAGGATTTCAGCATTGTGCTCCCACTGCAATATAGTACATCTTAATATCATTAAGTTATTAGCAAGGGCAAGTTGTGACAACTTTCAATACGATTCTGAATTAAAAGCATGTTTATGAACTTGATACCTAAGCTGAGATTAATTATACCCATTGGCTGGGGATGGTTTGCATGTTTGCTTAAAGGCCATTTCATTAGAAGGTTGTTTGGGGACAATTGTCCTGCCCTGCCCCCTTTATTTTCTTTGTAACAAGACACACTCCAAGTCTTGGAGAATATTAGATGCTGCTGCTGCTGCGGCTGTGGCTGTGAAAAGTTTGTACGGCCATTCTGAGTGCCGCCCTCCTGGCTGTAGGGGAAAGCCTGGACGAGGGAGCCCATGGCTGCTCCTGTGTGGTCTTAGGCCTCAGGCAGGACTGAAGAAGTCAGTGCAAGAAAGAAGTGCAGCACCGAGGCCTGCCACAGTTTTATTTGGGTCTTCCCTTTTGAAGTTTCGGAGGGGAGGGATGGGGCTAGTCGGAATGCACTGCCCAGAGGCACTGAGAGTCGGGTGGCATGTACGTAATAATAATAATAATAATCTGGCAAAGACTCAGTGCCAGGGAGTTCACACCCATGAATGGCTCTAATAAGGACCTTCCCAAACTATCTCAGATTTTGTCTGGTGGGATGTACTTTGCTCTTCACAGAACAGATCAATCCTGTGCCAGGAACAGCTGCAAGTACTGAACATTATGCAAAACAAGAGCATTTATATGTTTTGCATAATTTATTCTATGTGTTGTTGTTGTTGTTTCATTTTGTCTGGTTATTTATTTAGATCTAGATTTATATCTTGCTTTTCAGCTACACTGAGTTGTTTATAATAAATATTGAAATAACAGCAGAATAAGATATGCATTAAAATAGGTTTGACATAAAAATTGTGGAAAAGTAGCATCCAAACAAAGCAGATGAACAAGAATTAAAGTGAGTATTTCCTTCTGGTGCCAGAAGGATGTTCATGCGGGCAACAGACTAAATAGCAGGATACGGGCGCAGAAATCCAAAGTTGGAATGCCACCAGGGAAAAGGAGCTAATTTGACTATTAAAAGAGGTGAGGGTCCCCCAATCATTCAACAGTTCATTTAGCATCTCTCTGACACCTGAGATTTCTGGACTCCAATCTTTTCAAAAGAAGATGATCTGCTGATCCATTTCACCAAATGCTAATAATTTTGGGGAGAAGACTGCTTCTCCCTATCTTCCTTTCATACACCCCTTAAAGGGAATGTCCTTGCTGGGCCTTTGCTCCAGACATGTGACACTCTGGGGCTGCCACTTTTTGTCCCTTCCTGAGTTTTAGCTTATTGTTTCTGAGATATAAGCAGAATGTTCCAAGCGGGACTACCCCAGACTTCTGTCAAAGGCATGACAGTGCCGGCTATTTTTATTGTTTTCATAAGGCTGAACCAAAAGGGCCACTCTAGGCTGTGAAAGGGAGAACCTTTCGCTATTCTCCCACAAACCATCTACAACATTTAAGGATGTCACCTCTCCACAGCTATGAGACTACATGTCTGTGCCAGACTACATTCTATACCCCAAGTCAGGTTTTTCAGGCTTCTTGGGCAATGGTGGTACCTGAATCATGGTCCCCACTCCCTTTTTGGTTTTGGCAAACAATAACATACGCTAAGACTCTATTACAGCAAATTCAGCATATGCAGCTGAGGTCCAGTATTTTGAGCAACAAGCGCAGCTCCTGCCTATAAACTTACAAGCAATGCCTTGTTCTTGTTCTCTTAATCAGGAGAATTTTGTTCTTCCAGCTCTTCCTTTGGAAAGACAGATGTGTCATCATTCAGGTGAGGAGTGGCTGAGCATCTTGGTGTGGTCCCCGTGGGAGTGGGAGTCTCCAACCTTTGTACCTCTGGGTTACTCTTCTGAGGCAGAAAGCAAGGCACCGTGCAATGCCAAGGTGCAAAAACATTGGCGCTTTCATGGACTGTATTGCAAGGAGTCCCATTACATGCTGAGCTCCTGACACTGAAAATGGTTTTAATGGATTTACTTTTCATGTCTGTAATTCAGAGTTAATCTACACGTGATGTTTAATGCATGAACTTCAACTGATTTTAGTGCATTTTCTGAATAACATTTTAAACTACAGATTTTTTTTTAAAAAGATTTGGACACATTGCCTATCAGGCACAAGGAAGCCAGGCACGGTGAAAGAATAGATTCTTCTGCTTATGTTTTTTTAAACTGAGGCTTTACCTCTAATGTCTGCCTCTTTTTTATGCAATTTAAGATGAAGGAAATGAAAGGCAAGGGAAGTCGGTAAACAGTTTGAACAGGACTGCCAGAAAACAGGAATCCAGTAAGAGGAGGAAGGCACTTGTACAGGATTTCTCGAGTCTTCAGAATGCCCCAAAAGAAGAGAGTCTTCCAAGTGTATCATACGCAGTGCACAAGCAGAGCCCCTGTTGCACTTAGTGTTCTTCGAACGTTTAAGGGAGGTCAGTGTACTTCCCCCAGTCTCAAATACCTGTACTGGCAACTGAGATGGTGAGGGAGTGGCTCCTGTAAGCCCACCGGCCTGCTGATGGTTGACCGCATGCTCAAACTGGGCGTTTCCTTGCTGATGTGCCCCCTGCTACAAATGTACTGTGGAAGCCACACAGCTACAGGGCACTGCCCAAAGGTGAAACTGGGAGTTGGTCATGGTGGTTCCATCATCCTTCCCCTCTCAAGGGACGCTGCTTTCCTATCACCTCAACACTTGGTGACACGTCAAGACCTTGGTGCCAGCAGCCTGCAGTGTCGAAAACCGAGTTAAATGCTGCTAAAACTATCATTTGTTTCCATGTGAATGGAGGACCTCACCAAACAATTATAAAATAATTTCACCATTTGTTCAGGATCACCAATCCCCTTTTCTAAAGATGAGCAAATGATACCATAATATCCTGGAGCAGATCCCAAAAGGAGAGGGATGGATTTCATAACTGAAGTTTGTTTTTGTTGTTGTTGTAGTTAGTTTGGCTTTGCAAAATGAAAGGAAGACTTAAATAAACCCAGGTCTTATTTCCCCAGTGTTGGTCTCTCTCTACACACACACACAAAATGGTTTGTGTGGACTCTGCACTCTTATAGACAAGAGAAGTCATCAAAAGTTTGAAAATAGCTGGAAGGGTCAAAATGAAATTTGGAATGCTTGCTATTATGGAGCATTTGATTCAATCCTGAATGGAGGTCTGGTTGCTAAGGGTGATTGCACATCCCAGGCAAACAGGGTATGGCCATGAAAAAGAGCTCATCCTGGAAGTAACAGTCAGCAGCACCATCTCTCTGTTCATCTGTATGGGGAATAATTCACACAACCAAGTTGGGATATAGAAACCTACTTAAAATCTTTATGTTCTTCATTCTTTGTGCTACTACTGAATAAGGAAAGAAAACGTGCTGATGGGGAGCAAATAGGACTGTTTATTATACTGAAAGTCGGGTGCATGAAAAGTGAGATTTAATAACTTTTTAAAATTTAAACAACAAGATAAATGCTTGAAGACTACAGAACCCATAATACAGAATGGCTGAAAAGGTATCACATGTGCTAGAATTTCCATGTCAGTTTTAATTCAGCTGACCAGACTGAATTCTGGTAAGTGTTCTCTTCCCGCAGTTCCTTTTTCTCAGAGATCCATGTTTTCTTCTGTCCCTAATTAATACATCAAGTGACAAAATGGGACTGAAAGTTGTGCTTTGGACCATGAGAGACCAAGCAACCACAAACCTGCCCGCCCTGATTCACCCTTTCTAATTTCTGATCCAGTAGAGTTGGTGCTATTTGCATTTACAAATGTTCTTCTCTGGCAAGAATGAGTGAGGGCAGCAGATTTTCTTTTTCCTTTTTAGCCCAAAACTTCTAGGAGGCAAAACTCAGTCTTGGGACTTGAATTTGCACAGATACTAACTTGGAGCTGCCCTAGCTAGAAATGTGCGTGTGCACACACGCGTTTAAAAGAAGCAATGTGGGAAACAAAGAATGCTGGATCCAGCTGGAAGAGCAAGGAACCCAAATTCTCCAGAAGACAGTCTTTTCTGGGGCGCCTCCACTTGGCCTTCCCTGGATCTTTTACTCCATTTAGACATTTCTCCCAACTTCTCCCCATGGAACCCTGATGGCTGCGTCCCACCAGCCACAGTAATAGGATCGGTGACAAGGGCCATTAGTCATATGGTCTGTCCTTCACTTTTATTGGCTTGAAAAACCTAACTGGCTCTTGATCTGCAGAAGAAATAACCTCTTCCCATCCCTCCTTTTGCAAGCTGCTTCCAGGGTCGATTCCAGCTCCAGATTTCTGGGGGGCATTCCAAACAACCCTGGATAAATGTTCTCTCTGCCTGATTATCAGGGTTACGGCTACAAAAGCAGATGTCTTATTGTAAGCTCTGTACACAACAGAACGCTCCAGCTGGGCATCTGAAACCTTTGTCACCAGGAAGGATCGATATTAGAGCTTTACAGGTGACCTCTTCTGCTGGATAAGAATCACCATCGGTATGCAAGTCATGCCCATGCCTGGTTTTCAAATGCACCTGTGCTGTCAGCTGGTTTCTATTGGCCAAGGTGGGTGTGAGGAGAGTTGGGTGCCTGGCAGGGGGGTAGCCTGATGGAGCAGGATGTAGGGGGTGGCTCTGTGGGTTTGTTTTAAAAAAGAAAGAAATAAATAAAACCCTCACTCTTGGGGCAAAATATCTGGTTCATGGATTTCTGGTACTGCACCCAAGACCCATATCCCTACTTCTGGCTTAAGAGCATAAATAAAGTTGTTCTGGATGAGGACAAAGGGCCTGCTACCAGTGTTCTGGTTCCACCATGGTCAGCCAGGTGTGCCCCAAAAGGAACCATCAAGCATTGTCCCAACTGTCATTCTCCTGACAACTGGGCTTTGGTGCCTCCAACACTGCAGGCCATGTGCAGCCATGACATGTCGTGGCCATTCTCCTGTTTCCTGAATTCCATTCAGCCATTCTTCTGAGTCTCCTAATTTCTCTGGGATCTCAAAGGGAAAACAGTATCTAGGGTGTGTTTTGTATGCAGCCGCTGAAGATGTTTCTTTTCAAGGTAAGCCAACTCAAAGGAGTTGATGCTGAGTCATTAAGAGTGCAGGACAGAAAAAATCCCCTGATTTTTTTTTCCTATAAAGTTCTCATTTTCTTTGGTGAACGAGCCTTTCTTTACAATCCTTTTGAGGGAGAAGACACCATGTTCTTGCACTTGTTTCGTGAAGAGATGGCCAAGGGAGGAATGTGGTTGTCCTGTCTTCACGCAGTCCTCTCTCCATCTTTCTGCAGACTCCCTGGCTTCCTACACATCTACTAACTCCCAAGGAAAGGTTTCATGAGTAGTGCTAAGGTCACCAGTAAGGGGGAAATACCACCTTTGGGAAATAGTTGGAGAATTATTCTTTCTCTGGAGAAACTCAAGAGAACCAATGTCTCTGCCCACAAATGGCCCTTGTGCCTAGCTGTGGTCATCATTGGATTAAGTTTGGCTCCTCTCTGTGTGTGCCCCAAGGAAACTCTATTCACCAAAAGGTGACCCAATCCTTGCTGGGGAAGGACATGTCATAGAACCATCTGCAGGGCCGTTCTAAAAAATATTCTAGGCATCAAACTGGACTCCGAACAAGCAAGTATTATCAAGGTGATGGAGGCAGAGTCTTGCCTGGGATGAATTTGACCTGTAACCCCTAACAAAGTGGACAAGATGTTTGAGACAACCTGACCACCCTGTCATGCGCTGCCTACCTCTGAATAATGCTCAGACACTGGTTCGGTGGAACAGGCTCTGGTTTATTCACAGCGCAGGTACAGCATCGGAAAAAAGCTGAGAGTGACAGGAGCGCGCCGGTGCGGGGTTTAAATACCCCGCGCCGGTCAGCGCCCCCTCACGCGCGGTCACGTCACCCCCCTTTGTCTAACACGTTGACCTGCCGGTGGGTGAGGGGTTGCGAGGCCCCGCTGGCGTTCCGGGATCGCCCATCATCGGTTTCTCTATTCCTCCGGTGATTGCTGTCAGCTGGGCGATCTCCGTTGTATTAGCGCTAATGGCTTGGGTGTGCTCCGCGATCCGTTTAGCTATTGTTTCTTGACCTTCAGTCGTTGTGAGTTGATGGCTACTTATCTTGAGCCCCTTCCCCTGTTTCCTTGCTATTGTCATGTGTGCCATTGCGCTGATGACTTCAGCTCAACGGCACTCATGACATACTGCCCCCTGTCCGAATAGTGCTCCCCCCCGGTTTTCTGGTTTTTTTTTTTTTTTCGGTGGAGCTGTCAAACGGAACTTTTTTTTTTTTTTTTTAATTTCCCGCCGGAGTAGTTCTCGCCCCTCCCTTTGCTCCTCCCTCTACCACATGCCTTCCCAGGGTGTGTCCTTAGTACGCATGCCCAGGTCCCGCCCTGGCGTGCGCATGCTCCGGCCACACCCTGTTTGTTTGGCTCAGTTTGGCGAGGAGAGAGGCGTGGCTGGTCGGGTGCTTATCAGCTCCAGGTAGGGCCCTTCTTTTTTATTCAAAGTGCGTCGCCTTTGTTATTTGTGCTCCTGGGCGTTGCCCCCAGGTTGCCCTGTTGACTTGCTTGCCACTCCCCCGTGGGCCCGGGGCGGGGGGAGGGTGCTGGCGAACGCTTGTTACTGCCTTGTGGGCCCGGGGCGGGGGGAGTGAGTCCCGGGGGGGGAGGTCCACCCAAGTCGCGGGCTTGGGGGGGCCCTTTCCCTTGGGGCACGGTAGGCGGGGGGGGCCCGCGGGGGAGGGGTTTTGCAGGGGACGGCTTGCTAACCTTGGTTTTGGCTTGTCGGGGTATGCCCGGTGAAAAGCCCGGGTCAGGTCAGGCGCATTCACATTGTGCGCCGCCACCCATTCCGGGTGGGGGAAGTGTTTCCACCTGACCAAATAGTGTAGAGTTCCTCGTTGCTTGCGGGAGTCGAGTATGTCCCTTACGTCAAAGTGATGTTGCCCGTCGATCATCACCGGTGAGGGCTGTGGCGTGCTTGGGTGCCATCGAGAGGTGGTTGCCGGTTTCAGGAGGCTGGTGTGGAACACCGGGTGGAGTCTCCGTAGGTTGTGTGGCAGGTCCAAGCGTATTGCCACCGGGTTCACTATTTGCGTGACTCGGAACGGCCCGATGTACTTAGGCCCCAGTTTTTTCGAGGGTTGGGGTGACTTTAGGAATTTGGTGGATAGGTAGACCATATCCCCCGCCTGGAACATCGGTTGTTGGCGCCGGTGCTTGTCGGCCTGCTCTTTGTAGGCTGCCTGTGCATCCTTCAGCGCCGCCGTGATTATTGGCCATGATTCCGCGATCTTCCGTCCCCAGTCGCTAGCGTCCACCTGGGGTTCCGGGGGTTGAGGTAGCTCCGGTATGGGGACGAAGTCGCGCTACCTCGAACGGAGTTTTCCCCATGCTCGTGTGGACGGCGTTGTTGTATGCGACTTCGGCGAACGGGAGCAGTTCAGCCCAGTCGTCTTGGTGATAGTTGGTATATGAGCATATGAATTGCTCTAGGGTGGCATTGAGGACCTCTGTGGCTCTGTCCGTCTGGGGGTGCCAGGCAGTGGATAGGGCCTGTTGGGTCCCCGTCAGCTTTAGGAAGGCCCGCCAGAATTTAGAGGTGAACTGTGTGCCCCTGTCGGTCACCACACGTGCGGGACATCCGTGTAGCCTGTACACGTGGATGAGGAAGAGTTTGGCTAGTTGTTGTGCGGACGGGACCGACGTGCAGGGGATGAAGTGGGCCTGTTTTGAGAAGTAATCTTTCACCACCCAAATGGCCGTTTTCTTCTGGCTGGGTGGGAGGTCCACTATAAAATCCATAGAGATTTCCTCCCATGGGCGGGAGGGTTCTGCCACCCGTTGTAATAGCCCCGTGGGTTTGCCTGGTGCCCGTTTGGCCCTAGCGCACGTTGGGCAGGACGCTACGTACGCTTTCACGTCTCGCCTGAGTGCGGGCCACCAGAATTGACGCCGTGTTAGGTGTAGGGTGTTGAGGAACCCAAAGTGTCCCGCTTGCTTGGCGTCGTGTGACCTATGCAGGATCGCTTGGCGTTGCGAGCCCGGGACATAGATTCTGCCTTCCCCCCATGCCAGGTCCTGTGCCATCGTTACCTTGTCGGGGTTTGCCAGGAACCAGGGGTCGGTTTTGAGGGCGGCGGCGATGTCCGTGCGTATTCCCCCTGGTAGTTGCGGTTGGCTTCGTCTGGTCGCAGGTTGTCCCGCCGTCGGTTGCGCCGTAGAGTCGAGCTGTCTCCGAGCGCCGCTGCGGGTGGTCACGGCCATCCCCAGTTGCGAGGCGGATAGGACCGTCCCAATGGTGTCTGGGGCGGGCTCTTCGTCTTGGGGCAGTCGGGAGAGGGCGTCGGCCAGGAAGTTCTTTTTGCCCAGCATGAACTTCAGCTGGAAATTAAAGCGGCTGAAGAATTGGGCCCATCGGACCTGTTTTGGGCTGAGGCGTCTGGGCGTTCGGAGGGCCTCGAGGTTCCGGTGGTCGGTCCAGACCTCGAATGGTTGGGTGGCTCCCTCGAGTAGGTGTCGCCATGTTTCTAGCGCCAATTTTACCGCGAAGGCTTCTTTCTCTCAGACGTGCCATCGCCTTTCTGTCTCGGAAAACTTCCTCGACAGGTAGGCGCATGGTTTCAGGAGTCCCGTGGGGTCCTTTTGGAGTAGGATGGCCCCCAGGGAGAAGTCTGAGGCGTCGGCTTGGACCACGAACGGCCGTTCTGGGTCCGGGTGCGCGAGGATTGGCTCCGTGGTGAACAGCGCTTTCAGCTTGTTGAATGCGGTCTGGCACGCGGGAGTCCAATTCAATACTGTGCCCGGGTTCTTGGCGCGTCGGGTGTCCCCCACCCCTTTGGTTTTGAGGAGGTCCGTTAGGGGGAGGGCTATCTCTGCGAACCCCCGGGCGAATGACCTGTAAAAATTTGCGAAGCCGAGGAAGCTCTGGAGTTGGCGTCTGTTGCGGGGGCGCTCCCAGTTTAGCACCGCCTCGACTTTTGCGGGGTCCATTTCTATGCCGTCCCCGGAGATTCGGTACCCCAGGTAGTCTAGGCGCGCTTTATGAAATTCGCACTTTGTAGGTTTGGCATAGAGCTGCGCCCTTCTGAGCTTGTCGAGGACTTGCCTGACTAGGGTCACATGTTCCTTGTGCGTTTTAGTGTAGATAAGGACGTCGTCTATGTAGACAAGGACCCCTTTGAACAGGTGTTCATGCAGTACCTCATTGATGAGCTGCATAAACACCCCAGGGGCCCCCGCGAGTCCGAACGGCAGCACTTTGTACTGGAAGGCGCCTAGGGGGCAGTTGAACGCAGTCTTCCATTCATCCCCCTCCCTGATTCGGATGCGATAGTACGCCTCGCGAAGGTCCAATTTGGAAAAGACTTTGCCCGTGGACAGGTGGGCGAGCATGTCCTTCACCAGGGGTAAGGGGTATTTGTTGGACAGGGAAGTTGCGTTAAGGCCCCGGTAGTCGGTGCAGAGCCGTAGGGTGCCGTCTTTCTTCTCCCGGAATAAGACGGGGGCTCCGACCGGTGAGCATGCTGGCTCTATGAATCCCCTGTCTAGGTTTTTATCGATGAACTCCCGGAGGGTTGCCATCTCCTTCGGGTTCATTGAGTAGATCTTCGGTCTAGGTAAGGGGACGTCGGGCAGCAGGTCGATCCGGCAATCCGTCTTGCGGTGGGGGGGTAGTTGGTCAGCTTCCGCCTCTCCGAAGACCTCGGAGAAGTCGGCGTATTGTTCCGGTAGGTCTGCTATGGTAGCGGCGTTGTCCTGTGTAGTCGCCTCCGCTCGTCCCACAGTGGGGTTGGTTCTGCCCGCTGGAACTGGTGCCCGATACTCGCCGTCGCCAAATGTGAAGGTGCGGGTCTCCCAGTTGATGCGCGGGTTGTTTGTCGCGAGCCATGGCATTCCCAGGACTGCAATGGGCCGTCCGATGTGAGTGACGACGAACGATGTGCGTTCGGTGTGAGTGCCCATTTGCAGGGTGACCGGCTCGGTTTGCATCGTAGCTGGTTTCCCTCCCGCTGTAGAGCCGTCCAGCTGGTGGAATGCCAACGGCGTGGGGAGGGGGAAGCAGCGGAGGTTGAGTTTGGTGACTAAGTCGGGGTGGATGAGGTTTTTTGAGCACCCCGAGTCCACTAGTGCCGCGGCCGTGGTGGCTCCGTTGCCGGCAGAGAGTTTAATTGCCGCCATTATTACGGAGCTTTCGCCGTTCCGTCGAGGTGGTCCGCGCTGCTGTCCCACCGCCTGCCTCGCAACGCGTTTCAGGGCAGGCGGGGAGCTTTTCCCGCCGGCTGGTCTGGGTCTACGTTGTCCTCTTCCCCCCAGTAGGCGTCCCAGCCTTCCTCTGGTGTCGCTGTGGCTACGGTCATTCGGCGGTGAGGGGGCGGCACCGGGTTAGGTGCTTTGGGGCTAATTTTCGGGGTGGGTTTAGGCGCACTGGTCGGCAGTCGGTTGGCGAAGCAATCCGCCGTCTTGTGCCCTAGTTTGCCACACCTCCCACAGGGCTCCTGATTGAATTTCTTCTTTGGGTATGTGGGGCCGGCCGTCCCCACGTGTGGTGCGGGTACCTTTTTGCAGGTATAGTTCGTGTCTTCCGTGGTTGTCATGAGGAAGGTGCGGTGCGCGTGTTCGGCTTTCCCCGCGAGGTGGATCCACCCGTGTAGCGTTTCTGGGTCGTCGCGGTAGAGGGCCCATTGGAGTACGTCGTGGTTGAGCCCCCTTTTGAACATTTCCAGCAGGGTGGTCTCGGACCAGTCGCTGACCTTCCCCGCGAGGGCTTTGAACTCAAGGGCGTAGTCTGGGACAGTGCATGTGCCCTGTTTAAGTCTTTGGAGTGCGCTTTTCGCCCTCACTTTGGCTAGTGGGTCTTCGAAGTAGTTTTTCATCTCATTGATGAAGGCGGGGAAGTTGGCGAGGGCGGGGGAGCTGGACTCGTACAGTTGGACGTACCAGTCCGCCGCCCTGTCTTGTAATTTGATCGCCACGGCGGCGATTTTGTCCGCTTCGGAGTCGTAGGAGTGTCCGTGCCTCCCCATGAACTCCCTGGCGTTCGTTATAAAGAACGACAGTTTCGTGGGGTTCCCATCAAAGAAGATGGGGAAGTCCTTTGGGGCCCGGGCGTTTTGCGCGGCCCTTCGTCTCGCTTCCCGGCCTGTGGTGTCGTCCGCCTGGGCCATCTGCTGACCTTCATTTGGCCCGTGGGGGTTCGGTGCTTCGCTCGGGGTGTGGGCCTGTGCGGGGACGTCGTTGGGTGGCGCGGGGGGCATGAGCGACTGAAGCATGGTCCGGAGTTCCTCCAGTTGGGTCCGCATGGCCGCGAGTTCAGCTCGTGCTTCCTCGTCCACGGTCCGCGCCTCCGCTGGGGCCGGTTCCGTCGGTGTGTCGGCGGGGGTGGGTTGCCGGCGGGGTTCAATCTCCCTCTGCCTTTGGTCCGCTTCCTCCGCCGTCTGCTGGGTGTCTCCATCGTCCTCCTCCGTGCTGACCGCCGTTGGGCTGTCGCTCCACGCCCGTTGCTGGGGTGCGATGTGGGGCGCGGGGTCCTCCGCTGGTTTCGGAAGGTATGTTGCTCCCTCCCGCGGTCGGGTTGCCTCCGTTGCCATCTCCCCTTGGGGTTGGAGCTGAGGCTCAGGTCGGGTCGGGTGGGCGTCCATGGCTCCGGGAGTCCGTGGTGCCTCTGGCCTCGGTCGGTCCTCCTCTGTTTCTCGCCGTGCGGCTCGCCCTCCTTGTCCGCGTCGCTCCGGCTTCATTTTTCTGGTCTTCTCGCCGTCTATTCCTCCCGCGGCTCGTTGTCGTCCGGTGGGGCTCGGCGAGGCTGAGTTTATGACTCTCAGCTTTATGTCATGCGCTGCCTACCTCTGAATAATGCTCAGACACTGGTTCGGTGGAACAGGCTCTGGTTTATTCACAGCGCAGGTACAGCATCGGAAAAAAGCTGAGAGTGACAGGAGCGCGCCGGTGCGGGGTTTAAATACCCCGCGCCGGTCAGCGCCCCCTCACTCGCGGTCACGTCACCCCCCTTTGTCCAACACGTTGACCTGCCGGTGGGTGAGGGGTTGCGAGGCCCCGCTGGCGTTCCGGGATCGCCCATCATCGGTTTCTCTATTCCTCCGGTGATTGCTGTCAGCTGGGCGATCTCCGTTGTATTAGCGCTAATGGCTTGGGTGTGCTCCGCGATCCGTTTAGCTATTGTTTCTTGACCTTCAGTCGTTGTGAGTTGATGGCTACTTATCTTGAGCCCCTTCCCCTGTTTCCTTGCTATTGTCATGTGTGCCATTGCACTGATGACTTCAGCTCAACGGCACTCATGACACACCCATTTATTGGACTCATGTTCTTCCTGCCTTGTGAAGACTTCCCAGGAGGGGGCATCTGGTTGGGTCCATGCAGTAGCTTTGGTTCTGCCAGCCTTGAAGAAGATGTTATACACCCCCTCCTTGAAAAGCCATATTTGGACCCAACCAGTGTGGACAACTTTCATACAGTCTCCAATCTTCCTATTTTAGGAAAGCTTCAGAGGGCCCTGGAAGGTTTTCTAGACCCTTTAAGGTGGGTTTCAGACCAGTACAGAGGTGGCATTAGTTGCACTTGTTGACGATGACTCTGGACACAGGCTGTGTGACTGTCCTCACTCTTCTTGATTTCTCAACAGCTTTTGATACCATTGCCCATGGTATCCTTTTGGACCACCTCTGGGAATTAGGAGTGGGAGGCACCATGTGGCAACGGTGCTCCTCCTTTCACTGTGGCCAGTTTCAGTTGGTGTTGGCAGGGGGAGAGAGACTGAACCTGAGGCTCCTGGTGTGACTTCACAGTCTCCCCTCTCCTACGTGAGGCAGCTGGGGGAGGTCATCTGTCAGTCTGAGGTTGGGTCTCACCAGTGCGCTGATGATACCCAGCTGTGTATCCTGACCCCAGCCTGATCAAATGATGCTTGTGAGTCCCACCCAAGTTTTGGGAAGCTGCGTGGGTTTGGGTGGAGGGGAACAAACTCCATCTCAACCCCAGCAAGACCAAATGGCTGTGGGTATTTGGAGATGGAAACCTGGGGTGGCATTTCCTTATTCAGGACAGGTGCACAATTTGTGCATTTTCCTGACCTCACAGCTCCTGGAGGCCTTTATGCAGAGGCTTCCCATGTACCAGCTGAGCCCATGTGTGGACTGGGAGGCCTTCCAGACCGTTAGTCACGCTTTGGCCTCTTTGCTTGTGGACTGTTGCCGTGCACTCTACGTGGGGCTGCCCTTGAAGCTGCAGCTGGTTTAGAATGCAGTGGCACAGGCCGTTCCGGGCAATCACTGGTATGCCCATGTAGCATTGCTGGTCTGTGAGCTGCACTGACTACCAGTGGGTTTCCGGGCACAATTCAAGGTGCTGGTTCTCACCTATAAACTCCTACATGACAGAGGGCCTATCAGTCTGAGAGGCCACCTGTCTCCCGCAGCGTCTGCCCACCCTGTTTGATCTGACAGAGCTGGCATGCTTCTGGCCCAGGAAGAAAAATCTGTGTGGGTTGTGTAAAATGTCGATTGAACAGTGCCACCTGATATGACCCTGGAAGTGGCCCTTCTGTGTTGTGGTGCCAGCCCTCTGGGAGGACATCCCCCAGAGACCCACATTGTCCCTACTCTGACCTCATTTGAACAGGTCCTTAAAATGTAGTTTTAAGCCTTGGGTTTGGTTGGGCGGTGGCCCTAGAGGGCATTTATTTATTTGAAAGGTATGTGTATAGCCACCCCTCTTAGAACACAACTCTGGAATGCAGTAGGTTGACAAGATGTCAGTTTTATTTTCTCTGGATATTTACTATTTTTTGTCCAAATGTTGCTGTTAATTTGTTTTAATACTGTGCACTGCCCGGAGGCACTATGGAGTTGGGCAGCCATACAGATGTGGCAGATATAGATAGATAGACAGACAGACAGACAGACAGACAGACAGACAGATAGATGAAGGGAACAGTCTAAAGAGCATCTTGTAGGGTGGGGGGACCCAGGCCTATAACGGTGGGGAGACAGGTATAAATCAACGTTTTCTTTTCATTCGCTCTTAAGTGAAGAATCCACATGACAACTTTATCAAATGGTTATATTCCAGTGATTTCTATGCTGTTCTCCGATGTTTTTCACAGCATGATTTATGGCTAGCCTTTTCGTGACATCCAACACAGTTAAAGCTACAGCCTGTCCAGAGCATGCCAGCAAAACGCTGTTAGTGTTTTTGGAGGTGGGGGGTGGGGGGGAGAGAACTGTTCCTTTAAATGGAATGCCCTAAGGATTTGGGGGGGTCGGAATGCTTTCACCGCCACTGCTCAGATAATTTCTTACTGAAAAACAGTGTGTAACTCTTTTTTAAAAAACAAAAATGTCCCTGTATTGATCTTTTCCCGACTCTTTGGTTCTACATAATATACTTTCTTTGGACCCTTTTCTATCAACCGTGCGTCATCTCTGCTGGGTTGTTTTACTAGCAGAGCTACAGGGGAAAATCTAGATTTGTTAAACAAGCATGTTCAGAAGCAGTGGCAAAATCTCTATAGATTTATTTCGGCAACAGGAAAAAAGAAACCTGCTGATGTTTTGGGTTTTTAAGTCTCTCTCTCTCCCCCCGCTCAAAAGCTGCATGGGATGGAGGGGGTGGGAGGAGAAGGTTGGCCCCCAGAGAGCTGCTCGGCTGGAGTTTCCATTTAAATAAAGAGCAGAATCGCATCACACTCCATTGATTGCAATTTTTTTTCTGACTGTTGTGACATTTTCAGGAAGGCTAATTTATTCAAGCATGGAAATCTTTAAAAACTTAATTAAGTTATTTCTGAGATTTTTCATGCCTTTATTGTTTTGAGCTCACATTTAAACTTTAATTCCAGCTAATAGTAAGAAAAATAGAAGAAAGAAGGTCACTCTCCTTCTTTCTTACTCGTGGGAACATCCCCACTTGTGGGCCCGCTCTCCTCTTTCCTCGGAGTGCCATGCCAGGGGAAGACTGGCAGGGCAGCGAGGAAGACTCCGCACCGGGCCTGGTCTGGCTACAGAAGGCAAGTGGGCCCCTCTGGCTCGGGCCCCTGCCCCGCGTTCTGCCTCCAGCGCTGGTCAACTGAGTGCCTCCAAGAAGCACCGAGAATGCTAACTGGGAGTCCCCTGGCTGGCTTGCAGTAAAAGCGAGAAGGAACGAGTACAGAATAAAACTACAAAAGCATAAAAATAAATACAGCGAAATAACGGAGACTGGGACCATAAAACGTAATACAGCATAAAACCAGCAACACAAAGAAAAATCAATATAACAAAGCTCATATAGCACCACCCCAAATCTATCCAGCCTCAGAAGCGTTTGTACAGCTCTTAGGCGAAAGCCGGGATGGGAAGAACGCAAGAGCACCGTCGGCATCCCTTGATCGTCTCCTTCTTCTCTGCTAACTGCAGAGCAAGCCACTGCTGAGTCAACAGAGTTTCTGAGCCAGAGCTCCTCCAGGGCTGACACACCCATGGCTTGGACCCCTCTTGAATTGTGCTAAAATAGCTCACAAACTGCCTGGCTGCAGATTTAGGACAAGCAACAAAATCGTTTTGCTGAGTGCAGGATTAATTTTAAGGTCTCTCTCTGTCTCCTTCCCTCATAAAAGTAGATCGTCAGGGAGGGTTTCCTCATTCAGGCTATGGATAATTAATCGGTGGAAGCTGCTGTTACAAAACACGCAGTGTGTTGTAGCCTGCCCAGAGTCTTTTGATTTGGGCAGGCTATAAAAACCATAAAATAAATAAAATCCACAGGGGCCTGCAGGCTGAGATGGCTTCGAAATGGGAGTAGACATATTTGTTCAGCAGGTGAACAACACTTTGGACATACTGCTTCCCTGGCTCCCCTGTGGCTTCCCAGAGGCACCTGGTCAGCCAACACTGGAGACAGGCAGCTGCGTGTGAAATGGACAGATGATCCAGGGCAGCCTGGATTACTCAGGATCCTCACCTATCTGACCAGGAAGCAGCTGAGATATTGGCCAGTCAGAGAGACAGTTGCATCACTGAGAAACAATAGCGGTGTGAACCTTGGTAGTTGTCTCATTCAGGAGGGAAAGGCGAGAGGGCTAAACGCTCGTAAAGGCAGGCTTTTTTAAGGGGCACTGGAAGGATAGAAACGCCAAACGCGCTCCCCCGACTTCCTTCTGCGCCCATCCTTGGCTGAACATTATACTGATTTCCCTCAGGCCCATTGAAAGAGACAATCTGTATTCCTGCTACAGTGGTGCATATTATTTTTAAGTCATTAGTCTCTGTCTCATATTGTGAGTCAAGAAGTTTAATAAGAGGAATTTATGGCCTGTCTCCTCTAATCAAGACGATGATCCATGGTGGTGTTGAATGCTTTGAGCTAATGGATACCAGTTTCATTTCAGCTTTCTCCATTTTTGTTGCCCTCTCTCAAGCTGGTTTTTCTGGATTTATTATCAGATAAAACTGGCTCCTTTCAACTGGGCAAAGAGAACGTATGACGCCTGGTGCTCCCAGATTGCAACACGTCCCTCCAGAACGCATTAATGGCCAAACAAGTGACAAGTCCCTGTTGGGCCTGAAATCATATCATAAGAAAAGGCTGCCAAATATTTGGTGACTGCAATGTAGTAGTTTTATTGGTATGTTTATTTGGTGTCCAGTTCCCCCTAAGCTCAGTACAAGCAAAATAGTAAATCCTTTTATTCCAGAAGCTTCCAAACCAGGACCGGTCGCAAATTCCCCCGAGTTTCTCTGTGGGAGCCGAAAGGAACGTCAGCCCTGCTGAACAGTTGCTTCTGAGGGCCAGGGAAAGGGAGCGTTTCCTCCTGCCCAGGATGTCTTGGGCCAAGTCTGCATAGCTGTCAGTCTTCAACTCTCCAAGTCTAGTCTAGACCTGGTCTTGGTTGAGCTGGGTCTGGGGAAGCCAGGGCTGGAATCCACCCGAGGGATGCCAAGTACTGATGCCAGGCCTGGCTGATTGAGAAGCTGTTCCCTGCATGCCAATCATGAGGGTGGGTCTTGCCAAGCAAAAGCCTTTTTTCCCTTCTGCACCTGAAGCGGTTCTTCAACAAACCCTGTCAAGCCTTCCTCATCAGGCTAGTCTTGACTTGGAGGTGCCCATGTACCAGTAAACAGGCCATAACTAGCTTAAAGTCTACTCTTGTGATGGCCTTTCCACCATACAGGATCTGTGATCCTTTTGTAAGGGATGCTAGTGACTGGATTTGGGACCATCTCCATGCAGAACGCTAATTTGGGACCCTTCCCAATGAAGTACCTGGCTGCAGCAGCGATGTCTGTCACCCATTTCACCCCATCCTGACAATCAGATTTTTTTTCCCCCTCACACGTTTTGTCCATGTGCTACCAAGCAGCCGTTGATTTATCGCTGATGGAAGAAAACCAGCCAATTGAAACTACAGGATGGCCCCCAGAGGCAGATGCATCTACCTCCTTCCCACATTCTCTATCCACTCCTCTCCCCACCAAAATCCAGAACCTCTGCCAGCATTTGTATTCTTCAGCCTAGAGCTGTGCTGTGCATATGGAAAACGTTTGCTCTGAATATTGTCCATTAATGTTTTCATCTGTGTTTAGTGTCAGGAGTTTTCGATTACTGGCCTTGCAAAGTGAAAAGCTTTGCTTTCATGCCTCCTTTGCTTTCATTTTCAGATATCCGTCAGAGTAAATGATAAGATCAGCACTTTGTCCAGAAGGAACAGGGAAGAAACTTCATCTGAATCTCTAAAATATGTGGTTAGTGCTTTGGCTGCAGACCCAGAGCTGGAGGGGCTAAGCTGTGCACTCAGGAAGATCCAAGACAGAGAATTCCAAAGATTGAAGTTGATATCGATAACGGTATCGATTCCACAATTAATGAAACCATGAAAATCTCATTGTCACAGGATGTGGAAAGGACCACACTGATGGTCTAAATTCCCAGAGCATGAAGTAAGGTTGGGCAGTAACAACGGGTAGTGAGAGCTGTCAAGAAATTCCATCTACAGAGGCATTCTACCTCTGATGCCAAATGCTGGGAAGTATTCAAAGAAGAAGTGAGTGCCAGTACTACAATGACATTGTGGGCTGTATGTTTTATATCCTTACTGTGCTTTTGTTTATTGCATTTTTATGTAATTATTTTTATTATAATATGCCCAAAGAACCCGGGCTATTGAGCAGAGTAAACAATAGGTAGAGAAATGAGCGAGAATGATTTTCCTTTGTAAAGGGCCTTTTGAAGGGCATCTGGATGGTTCCTCTTGGAGACAACAAAGGGACTTGGGTCTTGTCAGCACAATCCTTCTCACTTTCTGAGAGAGTAACAGAGCCAGTCAGCTCCTGAGACTCCAAATCTGCAACCACGTCTCGCACGCGCACTCTGCACATCATTAGAATACCAACAGTGATGATGGCAAGATTTAGAGGATCCTTTTGAGCCAGAGGTTCCATGCCACTTTTGCGCCCCCAGCCAGGATGTGGGCTTCCCGGGTGCAGTATCTGCAACCTTTGGCTGTGGTCACCCTGTTCCACTTCTCCTTCAACCACATTTTCTGTCCCACTCCCTTTTTGCCCTCATTTACTCCCCTGCCAGATAGGTGAAACCTTGACACTGAGATTTTCATTGTTTAATTAATTATGGAGCCTATATCTATACCTATGAAGACATAGACTCCATAGTTAATTAATATAGATTATCTATATCTATACCTAGATATAGGCTTTGGAAAAGATATTCAAATGCAGGGATGTGTCCATACCGCAAAGATCAGAATCGTGCAAGCCACGGCATTCCCTGTGACACTCTATAGAAGCGAAAGTTGGACTTTGAAGAAGCAGGATGGGAGGAGTGTTGGCACTTTTGAACTTTGGTGCTGAGAAGGCTCCTGAGAAGACCATGGACATCCAATAAAACAAACCCATGGATCACTGAACAAACTGACCCAGAGTTCTCCTTTGAGGCCCAATTGACCAGGCTCAAATTCCCACACTTTGGACACCTGATGAGAAGACCCGGCAGCTCTCTGGAGAAGCTCTAATGCTGGGGAAGGAGGAAGGAAAGAGGAGAAGAGGACGACCAGCAGCAGGGGGATGAGCTCAGTTAGAGTGGTGATAGTTGCACCGTTGGAAGACCAGGTTGGGAACAGATCATCCTGGAGAAAGCATGGTTGCTAAGAGTTGAGACCGAATCAATCCATCATGTAGGAGAGCCTGCCTATATTCCACTCCCTGCATTGACCTTCATTTTTTTTTTAGCAATGTTTCAGTTAATCATAAAAGAATTGTTCAATGGGAAAGACAACCCAATGCTGACTAACTAAAGTAAAGAAATATTTTCTTGCCAGAAAGACTGCTGGAAAAGTTGGATTCATCCCTTTGTTTCTCCAAAGAGGCACTGCTTATATGCAGATGATTTACAGACATGCAGATTTTAAGTGTCCTCAATGCACTGCATTGTGAATTCATTTTTCAAAGGGAAAATAGGTTTGAACGTTATTTCAGCTGGTGAATCACCAACAAAGCTTCCACACAGAGCAAAACTCGCTTTTCTTCAGATTACCCAAGCCTATTTCATTAGCAAGACACAAGCAAGTAAATTTAGAGTTTTCGGTTTTCACCCTGTGGCCAAATTCATTTGGTAGAGTAAAATTTAGTAATAGAGCATTAGCTAAAAGTGAAGTAAGAGCATATAGGATAACATTTCAAATACTTTGAGAACTAAAGCCCAGACAATTTATTTTCATCGGGTCACGGGTTCAAACATCTCAGGCGGAAATTTTGTTCCACCAATGAAAACGAACTGGGTGGGACCCTTGTCTGACTGATGCGTGTCTGGACGGGTAAACTGCTGGGGCTGCAACCTTTTGCCAGGCCTCAAGGCCAGAGCTGTTTTTTTTCCAATGTCAAGGTGTTGATGGGGGCAAAACTCCAGTTATCGCAGTTGCTCAAGTCCCCCAGCGCTGAACTGCCTCCTTCACTGCTTCTCGCTCGACTGTCACATTGAAACTTAGGTCTTAACTCTGCACAGCAGACTACAAACAAATGTGCATTACGCTTTATAGAAACAACACCATATCAAAGGCACAGCCTGGCAGGAACAGCAAACTTGCTATCTCTTCAAGTGCCGAGTTTCTAAAATATAATTACGCCATAATGTTTGGAAGCGAGGAAAGAACAGTCAATAAGTAACTGCCAAAGGAGGTAAACACCTTGGTGAAAACAAACCTGTTTACAGGAGTTGAAAGTCCTTTATTGAATGCTTCTTCTAAGAATCAGGCCAGCTGCTATCACCAGAGTAGGAAGAACAAATGGGGGGGGGGGGAGCAGCCTAGCCTTGCCTTCGGGGCTTAAGCCCAGGAAGCTGGGTGGCAACGTTGGTCTTCCAGAGCAAAGGAAGGGTCCCAAGGGACACTGTGTTGAGAATGGCTGAGCAGCGAGCAGGCCACATTCAGAACAAGGGCGGGTCTGGGCTGGTTCCTGGATATTAGCCCTTTCTGAAATAGTTATCTGGTGGGTCCTCAACATGACACAACCCAGGGCATTCCGTTGACCTCCCCTGGACATAAAACTGCTGTTCCCAGCAACAGTGAGAATCCCCTGGAAGGCACCAGGCAGGAAAAGGTGCTATAAAAGATCTAGCTAATTAGGTATCAAAGGAGACCCATTTCATTCTTGGTTGACAAAAGCAAACAAAACCAAAGTCTCCCTCCCTCCCAAGGGGTTCAGAGTTTTCTTCCATCTCAGCTCCACATCAGCCCTATGTTGCTTGGTTAAGGTGAAAGATAATGCATGGACCAAGGTTGTCCAGGGGACACTTCATGGCTGAGCCATCTGTCCCCTAGTCCAAGTCCAACCCTCTGCCCACGATGCTGACTTGGGATTTGCTCCTTCTCTTCAAGGTTCTCTGTGGAGCATTTCCTGCAGATCGTGCATGGCCACCTCTGGACTGCAGATGGCCATGAGAGATTTCTCCTTTCTCTACTTGGGGACCACCTCTCCCTCCTATGTAGCTTCTGCTCATTTCACTCTATGTGGATCAGTGGACTCAGTCCTGTCTCAGGTGCCTGTCCATCCTTTTTCCAGGAACTAAACCCAGACCTCTTTCCAAGCCATGGCATCTCTTCCATGTGGATTGTATTTACAATTTAAGCCAGGAGCTAATAGCCTTTTCTCCCAACAGAAGCCAGGCCTGTTCATTATCAAATCATCTCCAGATGTGCAGCTCCCTCTCTTCTCCCAGCAGCTATAATCATCACTTTGTTATGCCCCATGGGGGCCTGTAATATTGCGCAGTGGCGCCTGTTCACAGGCAGAAGGATTCTCAAATGAGGAAGGGGGAAGGGGCTGAGAGGAATGTCAGAAGGAATGGCTGCCATCCAAAGGATTCAGCCTTCCAAGGAGGCAACCATTTCCTGTGTGGACAGCTCAGCAGAGTTGTTTTCTTTAAAGAACTTCCAGATGAGAGCAGAGCACATGGGAGTCCCTGGCAAGGCCACAACTAGGCACATTCTGGGGTCAGAAAGAAGTCAAACCACCAGCACAAAGCAAGCTCTGGCAGAGGGAAGGTGCCAGCTGCCCGACCAACTCTGGAATGGAAAATTTTGCATGAGGACAAGGAAAGGGACCTTCTGAGAGAGTCTGTCCTGTGCTCTTCCATGAAGTGAAGCTTGGCAAGGAGTCCTCCTGCTGGAGAGCCCAAAAGTACCAATGGTCTTCTTCTCGTAGAAGATCCTCCATGCACTGCCTCCTTGCAGGGGCTCCCACAAAGCAGTTGAGAAGAAGAAGGATCCAGGATCACGGCCACCTGTGTCAGGGGTTCTAAAAAGAGTCAGAAGGACATGAATCTGGGGGGCTTTTTGGTCACAGGATGGAGAAGGATCCCTCTGTGTTGAGGTGGATGAAATGGGGGGACAGGTACACCATCTCTCTTCATGTCTCTCTTCATCAGGCCTGGCTTGTTTGGTTCCTTGGGGCATGGTGGACAGTCAGGGGCTAACTCGGGCAGGAATTATGGTTCTCTTCTAGGAAACTCTCGTCACGTTGGCAGGACCCTGAAGGTGCCTTTTCCTGCTGTTCTGAGGTGCAGAAATGCCTAATGTGAGCTCAAGAAACAGACTTAACATAGTTTTGAAAACAAAGAATAGTCCAGAACTACCCCCCGCCATGATATGTATGTATATCCCTGCAGCCGACCCACGTCTGACTTCAGTTCACACCAATGCCCATGAGTTACTGGCAGCCTACACTGCAGGGAGACCTAAGCACGGGGGCAGAATTATGTGATGAATCCATAACCTGAGCCTTTTGAAAAGGAGCCCCTCGGGGGTTGCTAGGCAAGAACACAGATAAACGCTCCAGTGCTGAACAAAGAAAATGCAAATGTGAAGCTTCTAATAAATAAATAACACCCCACGAGCTTCTGTTGCATTGTCTGAATCACACACGGACCTTCTGCAACTTTGGGGGATGATCACCTAAGGAAGAAGTCACTTTGATTCTCTGAATAGGTGCCATCTTCTTGAGTTTCTGCATTTGGATGCTCTAAGAATCTCACTCTGGGAATGGAGAGAATGCCTATTAAATTCACGAGTTAGCAAAGACACTTCACCCGCAGGTGAGACCTGGCTATTGGCGATGCTGGTCAGAGCATCCCTCCAGCAATTCTTTGTCTTGGGGATCATACTGTAGCTTCCTCTTGAGGAACACCTCACTGCCACAGAGGTGTGGAGGTGGGGTGGACCTGTATGCCTGGAATTTATTTCCAGTGTGATGTCATTCAGTCACCTGCAACTGAAGCATTTCTGTTTTCATTGTGCATTGCAGTGAGCGTAAAACTAATTTAAGGAAAAGCTCATGGTTTATAATAGTATGAGACACCAAACCTTTCTACTTATCAATATGCGTTTGACTCTCCACTTTTCAGGGATATTGCAAATGGAGGGAAAAGCCTGCTTTTAAGCCAGATGATCTTCAGAAGGGAGCTAGCAGGGGGACCTTCAGCCCAAGTGGAGAGGCAGTGAAAACCCAGTTGCCTGACATGGCTGCCATCCAGTCTGGACCCAGCCAGGAGGAACGCAGTCTCATAGTCTGGGTTTGTCTTAATTTAACTCTCCAAAGTTCCCCGGATACTTGGGGAGGGTCGTTGCATCTTCATGTCGGGAAGAAGGCAGGGCCGTTTTGGAGCCTGGCTCAGCAGCTGCATTTCTCATAAACAATTTGTGATGGGGAGGAACAGGTCAATGCATTGATCAGAGATTCCAATGTTCAGATGGGGCAGCTTGGATTAGTTCATTCCTCAGGCAAATCCATACTGCCACGGCCCTTTGCTTGAAGACAAGCAGAAGCCGGGCCGAGCACTCCTTCTCCGGCTGACAGATGAGCACCCTTGGGACAACAGCCTTCCTGCAGCCTGGTCCATGTGAGGAGGAGAGGAGAAGGAGGGCCCCACCATTTCTGCTTGGCCCCTTGCAAATGGCCAGAAGGGAATGGAGGAACACAGACTTCGTCTGGGCACATTTCAACCGCCATCTCTGGGTGGCTTCCTCTAGCCAGGCACAGACAGATCCTTTGCTCCTGCAGAAAGCCTTGTGCCTCATTGGGCTTGGCTCCCAGACACAGGGGTGTCTGCTTTGAAGTCTTTGCTGCAGGAAAGGGGAGACGCTGGACCATGGTGATGAGCCACCTGGAGCTGTTTCTACTTTGCCCAGTCTGTGACCTGGGAGAAGGCAGCTCCAAGCCCGTCCATAGTTCCTCCCAGCTGCTCTTCCAGCCCATGCTTGGCTGGCCTGGTGCCCACATGCAAACGCGCAGCCATGTACCCTCTGGCATTCAGGCCAAGCAACGTGGGGAAGAAATATCCAGGCTGCCTTGCACTGCCAGGCTGCCATCTTCGTTGAGAAAGCTTGGCACCTGACAACATGGCAAGTGGCTTGGCATCCAATGCCAGTGGGGCTGGTCAGTCCCTGTTATCCTTGAACTGAGTTTCTGCAAATGAAGAGCTACCAGGGCATTTTTGCTTGGGCCTGGCAAGGGGTGAGAAATGTCTTCCCTGCCACAGAGCATAGCGACTCTTGCGCTGCCGAGAACACCGTCTCACACGGTGGCCCTTCTCTGCGATGCTGCCTGGAGGTGGCAGAGGGCAGGGCAGGGATGCTTTTACCCACAGAGTCGCACCAGGTGCTGAACGTAAATGATGGAAAGCTGAAAGGTTGGTGGCTCAGCCTGGGGGCCAATGAGGGCCCTTCCCTGTGACCCTTTTTGGGGGCAGAAGGTTGACCAGGGAAGCCAGCTGTTTCCCTGTGGCCAATTCAGAAAATACAGAAGAGGGACGGGCAGCAGGGAGGGGTTGGCTGGTTCCTTCCTTCCTTCCTTCCTCCCTTCCTTCCTCCCTTCCTTCCTTCCTTCCTTTCCAGCAGAACGTTCATCCTTGCAGTTTCGATGAGCCTCTTAAATAAGTAAAACAGCGCTTCCAACCCAGCGCTGGCCAGCCCACCCATTCACAACAGCCCTGAACGCTCAGCTTTTGTGCAGCCCCAGAGACCGAGGAGGGAGAGGCCAGCTGGGCTACCAGATCCGAGGCCCCTGTACTAGGTGTGAGATTGTGAGCAGGTGGTGTGCGTGCTTGTGTGTGAAAGAGAGAGAGAAAGGGGGGAAGAGTCTGCTCCATGAACTGGCTATTCTGATCCTGCAAAGACAGAAGCAGAGTTGATGATTGATAATCTTACTTGTCTGCTTGTCTTTCATCCTTCTTCACTCAGAAATGACTCAATTGAAACCAACCACTATTAATCTGCATGCAGAGGGCCCTTTGCACATCCCTTCAACCCAGGGGACTTTATCCTGGTTACCAGAGGAGGGCTCTTAGGCCTCCCCCCACCAACCCTCTCGTCTCTCCTCCAGGCGAAGGCAACCAGGGACGGCAGCCTCTTCTGGCCAGACTTCCTTTCCTGATCCTGCTGTCCTCCTCTGAGCCATTTGTCCACTGCTGTGTCCTGGGTAGCATCCAGAATTGGCACAGCCTTAGCCTTAGGCAGAACAATGGATTCCTGAATGTAACAGCTCCAGACAGGAAGAAACAAGACCCTCAAGTGGGCACAGCCTTGGAAACTCAGCTTCTGTCAGCCCAACATTACATCACACTGCCTGCCTCCTCCCCTCCTTGGCATGTTGAGTCGCACTTGCCTTCAGATGGACGGTTGTCTTGAAGTCCTTTCATGCCCTATCCTTTACTTTTGTGTTTTTTAAAAAAATATATGTTTTTGTCTAAATGCAGACCTTCACATCCTAAGGAAATAGGACCTTGGCAGGAGAGTTCCACATCCAGTCTGCCTGAAAAAAGGAGCTGGCTGAGATGCTGGGGAGCCCTTGGTCTTGGTGGAGGCTGCCCACGGGTTCTCTCATGACAGCTGTGGGGGGGGGGGTGTTTCCTTGTGAGTGTTCCCAAAGACCTGGAGAGTAGATTCCAGTGTGACTCCAGTTAGCTCTTTGAACGACTTGGGCTGCTTTTGGCCCTGTGTTGGGGACAGGAGAAGGAGGAGGAAGAAGGGCAAAAGGGATGGATGGAGTGGGACACAGCACTGATCTTCTGTCCGTAGCTGCTCTGTCCCCCAGCGGGCCGTGCCTGCTCCACCCCTCTGGCCGGGTGGTCCCTGCGGCTTCCAGAAAAGCAGAGGAGCTGCCAGTTGGGCAGCCAGGTCTTCCCTCCCCCACCCCAGTTCCTCACGTGTCCTCCAAGGCTGGGGCTTCTCCGCCAAGCTGGTGTAACCCCAGGGCTCATGATTTGGAGCAAGAGGCAAGCGAGGGTCACAAATCCGTCATTAGGGCTTGTGGCTGCCAAGGCTTTGCCCCTGCCTGGCCTCATTTTCAGGTCACAGCACGCTGAGGGGGAGAGAGAATGGGCAAGGCCATTGCAAACCTTTCCAGAGTGGCTCCCCCCCACCCCCGGGTATTCATACAGTGCAATCAAGCCACTTGGTGCTGTTTGCAATAATAGCAGCAAATGGTGGTCCCCAACAGCCTTTGGAGCATTTAGACAAAACGCCATTAGCAGGAAGAGGACAACAGCTTTCACAGGTTGGAAATGTCTTTGTGTCTTTTTTAGCATTTAATATAAGTAAAAGGCTGGCCTAAAAATCTACACAAACGCAGGATTTGAGATATCTGGCTTGGCCAGATGAATGCCCTAAAGGATCTTAAACCTGTAGCTGATCATAAGCTGTGTAGGAGTCAGCTATGAGGCCAAAGAAGAAAAAAGACCAAGGTGCATCTTTTCCTGAAAGATTGGAAGTGAGGATTCCACTCTTTTCTCTGCTGATCCCATCTTGAGTCTGGTGTCCAGGTCTGGCACCACTCTTGACAACAGCTTCAGATACCCTGCAGCAGGTTTAGAGAAGGGTGGTGAGGATGATCAGGGAACCAGGAGCTCAGGAAAGGCTGATGGTGCTTGGGAAGAGGAGACACAGCTGTGCTGCCTAGCTGCGTTCACGTAACAGATCAGCTTCCACACCAAGCTAAGTTTGGTTAGCTTCAAGCTGGGTAATATATTTTGTGGCTTGACATATTGTGCACAGGGCCTTCTCTGACCTGGTGCCTGGATCGGAAGCCTTCCCTGGAGATATTTGCCCTGCCGGACAGAAGCTGGGCTCCTCCTGAATTTAACTTTAGAACTGAAGGCACTGCTGCCGGTTCCACTTTTTTTTTTTTTTGGTCTCCTGCTTTCTATTTTTACTTCTTTTAGCTTATTAATTGCTTTCTAACTGTTAATCTGTGCATATGTGCTTCATTTAATGTTGGAATCTGCCTTGAAGGTCCTTGGACTGAAAGGGAGAAATATTTTAATAAATAAATCAGAAGTAAACACAAAACAGCAAACAGCTAAATACGGGCAGCCCGGCTGGTTTATACTGCACTGCAATTTCATGAACTGATAGCCTTAAATGGCACTTTACTGACACTGAGAAAGGTTGTGAATGGCCATTGACCTTTCCGACCTGGGCTCTGGTTTCGAATCCGTTGGCCTAAAGGGTGGACAGCTGGTAGGCCTAGTGCAATCTTGGGATGTGGGGAGAAGAAGCTGCCATATCACCCTCATCTTCTATTCCATCCCTGGGTTAAATTTGGAATATGGGGGCCAAATGGCATCGATCCCACTCATTTACACAGTTTGACACACATCTGCTGACAGGCTTGCGGATGAATCCAGTCCCAGTGGGCGCTGCTGGATGTGTGCAGAGCAAGAAGCAGGATAATTAATGCAGGAGGCCTTGGCACTGTTTGTAGATGGCCAGTATTCCAGACTGTTGGAAGTCCTGGCAAATCCAGTATGCCTCATTAGCATGTGAATTAGCATGTAAATTGAGTTGTCCCGCAATGCAACTCTGAGGAAGCTGTTTGTTGCCACTCCCGCTTCCTCCCTCTCTCTCTTCCTCCTTCTTCCACTGATCAAGCAGGCAGCATGGATGCTGCTTTCTTCATCAGGGCCATGTGCTTGGGCCTTGATGAAGGATTTTGCCCCTTTCTTCCACACAGCCCTTGGCAGCAAAGAGGGCTGAGGGTTTAGGGCAAGACTAAGTAAAGTATTTAGAAAGAAAAGAACAAAGGAATTTCATCTTTTCCACCAAGATGGATGTAACAGATAACAATAAAGTCAGTAAGAAATTCTTTTATCTTACCCTTATCTGTCTAAACATGAGATTCTTTATGCTTGGGAGGGCTGAATATGTAAGATCAATAACCTGTGTTTCTCTGACATGCTCATTGAAGCTATCTAAGATAATTTTCTTTTTCTGTGCCAGCTTCTCAGCTGTGTTACAAGCTCTGCTCCATTTCAGTGGTTCTAGCAGGCCACTAAAAATGGCTTCACAGACTTGATAACCTTTGGGTAGCTAATGGTTTGGGGGTGAGATTTCTCCACGCACACCCCCTCTTTTTGAGGAAGCGGTGACTCTGATAGGAGAACAATATCCCTGCCCAGAACAATATCTACAAGTCAGTCCACCAGAAAAGGTCCTAATTCCTAATTTGCCAAGGCTGCTGCAGAAGTCCCACCCTCTCTGCCTGCCAGGGCCCACTCCTCTTTTCCCAGGAAGAGAGGCTTATACAGTGTTGGAAAACATCCCGATGCCTCCATCTGCATCTCACAGAGCTCGGCATCCTCCAAAGTGGGTGGGAAACCTTCCACCACACTCCTGCACCAGGCTGAGTCCAGCAACACGTCCCTCTGCAGACGGCTGGTGGCAAACAAAAGACTGGGCTCATTATTCACAGAGTGACAACAGTGTCCTCTCTGCAGCTATTTATAAACTGACTTTTCCAGGCTGGCAGGTCACCAAGCCGTTGCTACGTGCTGGCGTGCAGGGACCTGCTCATCATCTGTCCCTGGAGATAGGTGTGCTGAGGTCACCAGAGCCCAGGCGTGACCATCGCTTGTGCCTGGGCAGCTGCCTGGTGACCCTGGCTGAGGCACCTGCCTCCTTTCCCGGGGGGTTCTGGCTCACTGGAGGATTGGGGGCGGGGGACAAAAGGGCTGTGCCCTGAAGGACAGCACCTCCGTGTCTCCCTCAGTGGCGGCTTCCCTGCTTCTAGACTCGGGGGAGCGATGCGAGATTTGCCATGCTTGGCCAGGCCTGGTCCTCCCTCATCCAGCTTCCTGGGAACTGAAGGAGTGGTGGCTGGCTGGGGAATTCTGGGAGTTGAAGTCCACCCATCTTAACATGGCCAAGGTTGAGAAACACTGCTGTAAGTGAAGGTGTGCTTAGTCAAGTTTCCACTCCCAATTTTACAGCCTTCCATTTAAAAAAAGTCATTTGGGATTTACATTTCTGCATGACTGTTGGTGGGATTAAATATTCCTTTCTGTGGACAGAAATCTCAGGAAGGGAGGAGTGTGAAGCCTTCGAAGGTTTTCTTCTCAGTTAAAGCTAAAAGCAAGACCGCCCCCACCCCCCAGAGCGCGACAAGGGCAGCCTTCGGAAGCAGCCAGCCGGGCGACACCTTCCTGCAGCAGATGCCCAGATGCGGGGGGGGGGAGGCGACAGGAAAGCAATTAAAGCAAAATGAATTAAGAGAGAGCTTTTTTTGACTTGCCTAAAACATTAAACAGGCTTATTTCTTCAGCTGTGATAAATATTTAATTATCTAAAGCAATTGTATTAGGGGATTTCAGCGGGCAGCTTTTTGGGTTTCTTTTATTTCATTTAGACAAAAGGGGATATGTGCGTTCGGCTATGAGTGTGTGTGCGTTTGTGTGCATGTCAGTGTGGATACACCCACGCAGACACATGTGTATGTGTGTGTGTGTGCCAGCTTGATCCATTGCAACAACTGGCAAACTTGCTGGCGTCTTCTAACATAATTGGGAAGAATTATTGTTTCCTCTGACTAATCCAAATGGGCTAATTACTCAGTGAATATTTAGCATTTGTTGCGATAGGTGGCTATAGAAATCAAATAAATTAAATAAAAAATTTGCCTGTGCAAATATTACGCATAGCTGCACATCCCAATGTACTTCGTTCTGGACCATCCCATGCCCTTCCTTGGGGAGGGAAGCAGAGAAGAGCATCCATGAGGGTGGGAGGGCTGGTCTCCTCCTGGTCTGCTCCATACCAAGGCTTGGCCCACTTCCTTCTGCTCCCCAGGGTCTTTGCCAGGGGTGGGCATCCCGATGTCCCCCCGGCAGTTCTCCTTCACCTGACTTCCTCTAGGTGTGCAGGGGGGTTGCTGAGCATTCTGGCACTGTGGCTGGGCCGGGATGGGGAAGGGAGAACGCCCTGGCCTGGCTCAGAGGTGGATGCTATATCGAGGCATGGCCAGAGACTCTTGCAGCCGTTGTTAGCTTCTGGAGCATTCTCTCTGCCAGCCGCACCGAAGCCTTTTGGCTGTTGGCTGATGGGTGAAAACCTGCCAAGAGATGGGGCTTGTGATGGTGGAGACGCAGAAGCCCCAAACTCTAGGTGGTAGCCTGCCTGGGCTGAGGTGGCAAGGGTGCAGGGACTGCCCAGTTAAACCCTAAGGGCCAGTCCGGTCCGGTGGTGAAGGCAGCGGGCTAGAGACCAGGAGGCGGGGAGTTCTAGTCCCGCCTGAGGCAGGAAGGCCGGCTGGGCGACCTTGGGCCCGTCCCTCTCTCAGCCCCGCTCACCTCACAGGGCGGTTGTTGTGGGGAAAAGAGGAGGAGGAAGGAGTAGTAGGGATGTTCGCCACCTTGAGTTATTTATAAAAAAAATAATAAAGACAGGATAGAAAATAAACAAACAAACAAAGAGACAGACAAACAGACCCATTGCTGCCCTTTCCGTCTGCTGCAAAACCCTTGCTTTAAAACTCACCTTGCCTGAAGACCCTGTAACCTCCTCTGTCCCTTGCCTTCCTTCAGCTGGGCCTGCCTGGTCTCTCTTTCTATTATTTATCCATTTGTTGCCTTCTGTCCTTCAAGGAGTTCAGCACCCCACCTGTGGTTTTCCACCACCCCCACCCAACTCCTTCTCACCTCCCCCCCCAGCCAGTTTAGCCGCGGAAGAACAACTTCTCCCCAGCCACCCGAAGCGCGCCACCCTCGAGCGGGGATTCGGCGTCCCTGAGCTCGTCCTGCACCGCAACCACCACCTACCATGAGCTCTCATTTGCCTGATCCTTCTCAGCAGCTCTGGGAGAGGTCACCGCATGTTGGCTGTCTCAGAATGACATCCACATTTCATCTCACTGGTCTGAAGCACCAAAACATGATCCACGTGTGGGGAGGAGGATTAGCTCTTTATCCCTGCACAACTCCTTGACTTCAATCTCTACTCAGCTGCCAGCCTAATGCTGCTGTTGGCCACACAAGGGAAAACACCCAGGGACCATTTTCATGGGCCAATTTGCATTTTTCAGAACAACAAATATAAGAGAAAGAATATTGTTGTATCACTTCCTGGGTTTTTCTAATTCTTGCTTCCCATGGGACTTTTAGCAAAGCAAATGATGGATTTTGTTTTTATTTATTCCTTTCTCCACGTTGTATAGTCTTCTGTTACACTACTTGGAGGCCTTTTGTGTTTTCTGCTTTTGTATGAGCATTTTCTCTGCAAAAGCACAATGCAGGAAACCTAAGTCTTTCTAAACTTTGTATTCAGAAATATATTGTTTTTTTTATATTAATTTGCTCAGGTGAATCTTTACAAAATGCCTTTAGACTCCTGTTGACTAATACGACACATTTATGCAACATTATAATTAGGGATGGAATGACAGGCTTTGACTTAAGACAAGGAAGCATAAATGGAAGGTTCTTCTTCATGGAAAATCGCAAGCCAGGATCCAGCCTCAGGCCTGCAACAGGATCTGCCCTCGAGGCACAGCTGACAGAACTGCCGCTGCTTCATTGTCTCTCTTCCCCCCTCCTTAAAGTGATCTCCATCCATAATTACTCATGAAAAATCCTATTATGGTCAGCAGAAGCTCGTTGGACTCCCTGGCCTCTTGTTCGGATGAGAAGGGCTTAAGGGGATAGAGTTAACGCTACACTTCACACGACTTCCCTGTTGCCATTCATGCATACAGAAATTCCCCGTCGTAGGGGAAGCCAGGGTCTTCTGTCTGACAATAACATCATTTCTAGTTGGATGGCGAACTATAAAGGCACCTAAATTATGTTTCATGATGGGACACCGGGTTTATGTCTCATTATGAAAAGCACGACGCATCTCTGCGTAGAGTATCTGACAGCCTCTTTGTTTTATTATTAACAGGCAGTGTTCAAGGCAATAAAGACAACAGAACAAAATTGTAGCATTGTGCTGTTTCCATGTGGGGCAGGTTGCGGGGCCTCGGTGTAACCGTGAAATTAGCTTGAACCCAAGGGTGTGTACTTTTGCCTGCTTCTGCGCCTGGGTGGAAGCTTTCCCGTCAGGAACTGACGTCTCAAGAGCTTGTTCGTGTCTCCTCAGGCTGTTTCTTGCTCACCAGCTTCTTTCTCACTGTTTAATTCCACGCTGGGGAAATGGAACTTCCACCTTCAAAGGCAGCATACCTGTGAAGGCAGGGACAACCAACTGCTGCGAGCCAGCTTCGTAGCCACGCCCTGCCTTGCTCATGAGTATCTGGGTGCATCTGCCTTGATTACGTTCCAGAACAGCTATCCAAACGTACTCAGCTCCCCGCAACCTTCTGCCCCAGGAGCAAGGGTCGAGCTCAGTGACTCCCAGAACGTCCCTTTTCTTTCTCCAATGAAGAAACTGCCCGCCCCGTCTGACTTGCCCCAAGTGAGCTCTCTCCTCAGCAACCCTGAGAACGTCCTTGCAAGTGACCCAGTGTAGCCATTGCCCCCTTCCAGGCAGGGGGCTGGGGGTGGCAAGGTGAGCATCGGACAGAGGGACAAGTCTCATATTGTCCAGAGAAGATGGGGCAGGACAGGGACTTTGGCCACCGAGGAGCTTTGCTTCCTGTGACTGCTCTCAGCACGGGGCTCCCGGGGCTGGCAAGGCGGTCCTCAGCATCTTCACAGCTCTGGAGCATTTGGGGCTTAGAGACCCCCGCCAGGCAAGACAGGGCTGGATTGCCCCCTTGTAGGCTTGGGGTGTGCCTAATCCTAGCACCCAAGATAAGTATTTTTATATAAGGCTGGCTGGGGAATTCTGGGAGTTGGAGTCCACACATCTCCAAGTTCCCAAGGTTGAATGCTGAATGGGACTTTGAGATGGGTCTCTAGGACACCATGGGTGAAAGTATGGTGTGAGCAATGGGTATCGGTATGTAGCTGGAAGACCCCAAAGTTAATTCAGTGAATATGCGCAGTGCGCCTATTTCACCGTTCATAACTGTATTACCAGAATAACATGGTAAAGCAAATCATTCCTTCTGATTCAGCTGTTTTATTTCCTAAGTTCTACGGAGGGTGAGATCGTCTCCGAAGCAGCGCTTTCCGGCAGGCCCCGGGCAGTCCTCTGTGGCAAATCCAGCTCTGCTGGGGCTGCTGAGGGAACAACAGACCGGCAGAGGCGTTTGGGGGTGTCCGGGGGCAGGGGAGGTGCACCAAGCAAACCAGCCTGCCGGGCTCTGTTTCCCCTGTGCCACGGGTTGCAGCTGGCCCGCCCCCTCCCTGGCAGTGACTGGCCTGCCCCCTGCTCCCCGCATTGCTGCGGCTGCAGCTCTTGCCTGCAATGGCCGGCCGGGGAGGCCTCCTCTTCGCCTTTCAGAGTCCTCGACATCTTTGGCAGATAATGGAGTGCGGGTGTGCGAGCACAGGAGCAGGTGCATGCTAATGAGGAGATCAATTTTAATTATGATTTTAATTAAACACCCAATCCGGTAGGAAATATGATAAGCAGGCAAGAAATACCAAATTTATAAAGGGAAGAAGGGAAGTGTACTGGGGGGGGATAGGAGAGATTAAAAAGCAGCAGCAGCAGCAGCAGCGGCTGAAAAATAAGACGTTGGGCAGGAGCGGACAAGAGCGGCTCCTGCGCTTGGGGGGAGCCTCCCTCCTCTGGGCCTTGGGGGGAAGGAGCGCAGAGGCAGCCCACCCTCCTTGCCCTCAGGGAAGCAGGCAGCCCAGCGGGCAGGATGTGGCACAGCTTTTTGCTCCCTCCCGCCCCCCCCCCAGTCACTTTCCCTTCTTTTCCTTAGATTGTGGCTTCCCACTGGCTCTGCTGCTTCCATAGATGTGAAAATGGAGCCCACATTAGAAAAGCACCAAGACTCTCCAGGATGCCTCTCACCCATGCCAAATCTACCCCCTGAGCTGCCCCCCCGCTTTTGCAGCGTGGGGTTTGGGGACAGGCCACAAAAGCTGCCTCGCCCCCAGAAGTGCCAGATCAGGAGCTTTCACGCATGGCTCAGGACACCCCTGCTGACTCCACGGGGCCATTTGCAAGCCAGCAGTGGCACTTTCCGAGCTGCAGGAAATTCCAGCGGCGGGAAAGAAAAGGCTTATTTTCCCCTGTGTAGTTCAGGGCTCAGTGGAATAAAATCTTTTCTGGGCATGTTGGGGTAGAGAAACTCTCCTCGGCTCTCCAGATCCTGCTGCTTCTGTTTCTTGACAGGGCCTACCCCAAAGGTGACCGTTGCTAATGGGATCGTTTGTGGGGTGGCAGCGCTTTCCAACTCCCATCACCTCTGCCTAGAACAAGGGTTCTCAACCTTGGCAACTTTCAGATGTGTGGACTTCGATTCCAAGAATTCTCCAGCCAGTGCAAGGGGCAGCACATCTTAAAGTTGCCAAGGTTGAGAAACACTGGCCTAGAAGGTCATGGGGTAGTTGGGGGCAGCAGGCTGGGGAAAGCTGGATGAAGGTCCCTGTGTGGCTCTTTTCCCTGGCTTTAAGGTGAAGAATGTTGCAGAGTGATAGAAAGCCTTTGGCCCAGGAGAGATCAGAAAAGTCACACAGCAGGCATTTCTACAAAAATAATTTTATTTACAGAAAGCAAACATATTTAAAGGCTGTTTGCTGAGAGGAGAGATTTCTCTCAGCTGCATATTCTTTGCAAGCCTACACAGAAGGGAAACTGAAACTAAAACAAGTCCAGGCAAGTTCTTCTCCCCCCACCCCAGCGCAACAATTAACAACTGAAAAGGGGACAATTAAATTCAACCTCTTGGCCAAAATGATTAGTTACCATAGTAACCTTAATCTGTAGTAGAAAACATATTAACAAAGAATGAGCAAGAAGGGAGCCCCAGTTTCTTGGTAGATGATGTATGTATATATGTATGTATGTCTAATTTATTTAGCTGCCCATCTCCCTTTTACAAGAGACTCTGGGTGGCTTACAACAAGTTAAAACAGCAATAAATACCTTAAAAATACCATAATTATGAAAAATCGAAAACATCAAAACCATAAAAAACTGAGCTAAAAACAAAAAGGTGAAGGGATGTTAATAATAACAGAGCCACCTCCACCTTTGCTCTCTAATCAGCTCCCGTCCCTTGCTCTGAACACACAGACCCACGAAAATTGAGTCCCGGTCATTCGACTCCTTGGCTGCACCGCCCTCCTTCACGACAGGCTGGTCTGGACCCGCTGACACTCTTTTCAGCCCCAGCAAAGGCGTCTCCGTTTCCAGGGCACTGTAGGCAGCCATTTTAGAGTAACTGGAGGTTTTGCTGCTAGATTTACATGCTGCACTTGTTGCTTGGTTTCATTATCTCTGTTATTCTATTTTTCTTAATAATTTTATATTATATGTGCTAACTGGTGTGCACTCCAAGTGGGGAACTGTAGCTTTTGGGTAGTCTAGAATTGTAACAGAATCAAAATCAAATTTATTTTTTTTAAGTTCCCCCTAGTTGGACAGCAATTTGTGCTGTCAAAGCAAAGAGATCACACAGCTGTTTTGTCTTCCTCGGTGGATTTTGGGAAGGAAGGAAGGAAGGAAGGAAGGAAGGAAGGAAGGAAGGAAGGAAGGAAGGAAGGAAGGAAGGAAGGAAGACACAGTGGTGGGAATGGCACCCAGATCCCTGTAAAACTCATGGCTGCAGCAGGAGGGTGGCTGCAGGATAAAGGCTTTGGCTAAAGTGCTCCTAATCTCTGGAAGTCTTCTGAAACTAAGAGTGCCCTTGTGGGACTCTAAGGCTTATTTTGGCATTTTCCAAGAGGCAAGAAATGAAAGACTTTCACCTCTATTCAGTGCTGCTGCTTTTCCAAGCAACTCTAATAAAAAGAGAACTAAATTTATTTTAACCACACTTCCTCAAAATTTGGCTACTATAGATGGTTTCCTCCTGGTTTTATTCCCTGGGCACCTCTCTGTTGAAACATGTCCTCCTAAGCTGCTTAGGACGTTCTCTTTCCTTCTCCTCGAGGGATTAAGGGCCAGGAGTATGAACGTCATCCTGGTTTTTCCTCCTCCAAACAACGAAACAGACTGGGGGGTGAACAGCTAATGGGGGAGGGCTGAAAAGGGGGGCTGCACAAAGAAAGGTGCCAGGGGATTTGCTTCAGAAGTGATTCCACCAAGGCTTCAGATCAAATACACTTTCCAAAATTGAATTGAGCATTTGGACTGCTTCGAAGCAGATGCCATGGAATTGGATGGATTCAATAGCTCAGAAAATCTTTGGGGTCTTTTTGTGAATCGATTAGAACAATCGAATTGATGCAGGTTTTGCTTTATCTAAGCAGGTGGACTTGACTGTCTGAATTGAGCTGGCGGCTTAGGTTGGGCTGGAAATGATCAGACACCCTAAAGCTAATGGGGTGAGTGGAAGAGAAAGGGGAGGGAGCAGGGGAGGGATAGCCTGGCCAAAGGCAGGAAGGGGGTTCGGGTTTTGTCTCTAAAAACTCTTTCCAAGTCTCTGGAGAGCTACAGAGCTGTGCAGAACTTTGGAGAGGTTCTTAACTGTTCATAATGCAAGCGGTTCCGTGTTATTACAGGGAACCTCAGCTGGTGCATTTCAGGGAGCAGAAGGTAGAGACAAACTCCTGGACCCACTCTGCACTTTGATTTCACTTTCTGAAACATCTGCCTTGTGGCTTTATTTTGTATATCTCATACAGGATGGCTGTGATAGCTCTTAACCATGAACCCCTTGTGATTTCTGGGGAGCCACAAAATTATAATATTTGAGAATCATGACATTAAGACCCAGACAACCTGGTTCCATAAACCATTCAATTGTTTACAGTTTCTCCTCTTTGGTTTCCAAAGCTCAACCCTATATAATAATAATAATAATAATAATAATAATAATAATATAAATAAATAATAACCCTACATAAAAAATCTTGGAGGCCTTAGGCTGAGAGCGATATTGCCCAGGACATTGTCTTGGCCTTTTGCATGGCCTCACATTGTTAAAAGTTCCCCGTTTGATCTTAATAAATGAATATTCTGTGAGTCTGCCTTGCCATCCCTCTTTCTAACCCAATTAAACTTCCTGTTTTAGTGAGTCCTAAGTAACACCAACCTAACCAGCTCACAGGGCAGAGTGGGAGTTAGGTAGATGAGGAAATGTGACAGCAGGCCTCTGTTCTTCAGCTCAGCAAGTTCTTTCTTCACCCAGAGGGAAAAGACATAAAATCTTATCCATATCCACCACGTCTAAACTTCCCCACCTTGGGAACGGCCATCATCAAGAGCTGGCACCATTCCTGGCTTCAGAGAAAAGCAGAAGGTGTCCTTAACATTGACAGACTGAGTCTGAGTCATCATCAGAAGATTTGGGGATGGCATTAAAGAGCAAAACCATTATGTAAAATGTTTTCTCCCTTAAGCACCATTTATTCACATCCAGTTTGTTTCCTGCATTTATTTTGCGCTTTTGGCCACCATGTCCTCTGGGGTGGCCAGAGCAAAGTGGACTTGACAGCCACAGCGGTGCCTGCTGCTGCTTTCTCCCATGTTCCAGGGCAGCTGGTTTTTCAGGAAAAATAACAAGTGCTGCCAAACTGTTTGAAAACAGACAATTTAGTTTTTGCCCTGGTATCATGGGTAAGAGGGGAGCAGTAAAAGGTGAAACTGCTTATGCCCTTTGGCTCTTCCATGTGTTCATTGTCGAATGAAGGGAGCCTGGCTGGGAAGGACTCCACGTTCACCCTTTCCATTCCTGGACTTTTCGTTGCACAAGGACCGTGAGCGAGCTGTCCCAGGTGGCTTTTATGCATGCCCGGCCCACAAGTGGAGGCGACACAGGGACCCCTCCTTGTCCAGGAGCAGGAAGCTTCTGGGCTCTCCCTCTCTTCTCAGAGGTTCCCTGCCCACCCACCCCGTGTTGCTCTACCAGAGCACCCCAACTGCCCACCTTTGCATTTCACGTTCAGGGGAACTGACATATGCCACAATTTTTAAGGAAGTTCTTGCAGTTCCCAAAGCAGCTTTGACGTGGTTATTAATGCTAACATAATTTCATGATAATTAGAGAACACAATTAAGAGCTATTAATAATGACACAAATAATGACATTTTAAGGCCTCATTTTAATTTGAGTAATATTCTGTCTGGTGGTATTTAAGCTGCTCAGGCTGGTGTGATTGCTGCTGTCCTGAGGCACAGTCTCCGATCGCCCATCAGTGACAGGGGGAGGCGGCCTCTTAGGCTGCCTGGGGCGGGCCAGGGCAGTGGCCGGGTGGCCAAGGCAGAGGTGCCCGTGGGAGGCCCTCCAAAAGGGAGGAGGCCGTCCGCCCGGCAGGGACCCCTCTCCATGGCTCCTCTGCCAATCAGTTCTTCAGAGTGCTGGCTGGTCCTGCCAAGCTGCTCCGTCCAGTCTTGGAACAGTTTGGAAGAGAAGGAGCTGCACACGCACGAACTGAGGGTCTCTTGCTCTTCCACCCTGAGCTTTGCCGGCGTGTTAGTGCAGCCCGTCTCTGTGTGGGCGTGTAAATGCAGCAAAGGAAGATCAGGGCTTTATTGGCTGAGTCTCTAAGGACCTTTTCCAGAGGGCATGTTCTCTGAACAGCTGTGACCTCCTGCAAACTTCCAGAGGTCCTTCCAGAATCTCTGCCGGAGAGAGGCCTTGGATCCCTGGCCCGAGAAATGTGGTTGCTGTCCAAGGTTCTCAGCTAGACACAGGTCCTCCTCTCTGGCATCTAATGGCACCTGCCCGGCCCCTTGTCCAGGCTTCAGGAGTGGCCTTTTTGTATCTGATTCCAGGACTCCAACCCACAAAACACAGAGTGTTAATGGGCTTAGTGGAAGCCTGGGAAGCTCAAGGTCAATTCTCAGATCCCCCCACCCTCCCTGCAGCTCCATCAAGGTAAGCAATACATGCTGGAAGCAGTACAGGCTGGGCAATGGTGGAATCCTTGGGCAACATCCAAGAAAAGGTGAAGACAGCTCTGTTCTTACTGGACTCTGCTCCCTCTCTGCCCACTGACCCACGAGAAGGAAGGGCTTGTGGTCCGGGGCCCCCAAAGGGCCTTGTGGGGGCTGCTCAATTGGGTGGTCGGAAATAGGGCCTTGGGACAGGACAGGTGCCCTTCTTCAGTGCTCCTGAGTCCACATCTTTCCCTGAAAGCTTTCAGAATAGGTGCCCCAAAGAACAAAAGCAGAGCAGTGGGAATAAAATAAAATACAGGCTGTTGGTTTAGTTGTTGCCATGTCTTTAACCGTGCAGACATTAATAAACAGCAATCAATGCTATTGCCACGCAACAAAAATCAGCTGGTTTCTGCAGATGAATCTAGTTGAGAAACACACAAGGGAAGTACAGTTTGGGTGGAAGGAAGGCAGCGCCAATCACATCTGCCTTTTTTTTTTTTCCTGCCTGTGCCACAGCACACTTTAAAAGCTGCTACCATGCATGACATGTTGGCTCTCTTTTCTGCTTTGCTTTCATGGCTCTGAGAGAAGACTAAGCCAAACCCTCCCTTGGATGGTGGTTATGACTCAAGATGTCTGTAGGACCTTGCAATTACAAAGGTAATATACTGTTATGTAGAATCACAGAAAGGTGGAGGTGGAAAAGACCACAAGGAACGTCCAGTCCAATCCTCTACACTGTGCACGAAACCAATTACACCCTTCTCAAGAAGCAGCCATCAAGCCTCTTAGAAACCTCCAGGGATGGAGAAGTCACATCCCTGTAGTCATGCTGTTCCACTGCAGAGTAACTGCAAGGGGAGGGTGGTTCTCCACCTTGCGTATGGACTTCAGGGAAGCATCTTGCTGACCACTATGGGAAGCAACAGGTTGGGCTGATGGGCCTCAGCTCAGATCCAGCCAGGGTCTCCTTGTGTTCTTTTGCAAAAGCCTCCCATTCACACACATATCCTCCCTGCCAAAAATACTTTCCCTGCTTAATGGGAATGTATCTAAGTGCCCCTGGTGCAGGAGGCAGGCTCAGGCAGGGGAGTCCTCTTTGCCACCCACAAGACAATGTCATTTCTCTGTTGTGGCCTCCCGCTTGGGTAAGCTGGTCACAGAGAAAAGGCAGAGCACTGTGTCTGAGAGGACCCATGAAAGGAGCCACACTGCATCCCAAAGGGCTGGAAGTGAAGCAGTGGAAGGTAGCCCCAGAGTGGCTAAGTTCTGAGTTGTTGCCCCTGGGCAGGCTGGGTGGAGGACCCAGTGGTTCCTGGCCCTGGAGAGAATCTCTGCAGGACTCTGTGAATCCTGGTCTTCTAGTCCAGGCTGCAGGGGGTCAGAGGAGGCCTTTTCCTCCCAGAGAAAAGAACTGAAGGGCTTCCTGCCAGCATCCACAGGAGGGCATGGACATGGGGTGCCAGGACACATGGCTGCCACCCCCAGCTCTGTGACGGCTGCAGGCTCTCCCTGTCATTTAGGATGCAAGGAGTATCTTCTCAGAGGCCCTGCAGCTGCATGGAGCAATTCAGAAATTGCCTTGTTGGACCACAATGTGCCAATTTCTCAAATCTAAAGTCATTGCCAATATTACAGCCTGCACTGCTGAGCTAGGAGATGCTCCTTTTTGGGGAGCTGAAACGAAATCCAAGGTGGCTATTAACCCACATTAGCCCAGCACAGCCCTTCTTTGTGTGCTTGGCGGGACGTGCCTGTTCTCTGGAGGGCGGGGATGGAGCTGGCAGGCCTGAGCCAGAGGGGAGGGAACACCTGGGCCCGGAAGTGTCTCTGGGATGGGTGGAACGGAAGTGAGTCCTTCACTTTAGGGCAGTCTCCATAATCTACCTAAAGCCAAACCTTTCTGTGAGACTTCAGATACCTTCTTCTGGGCCCACGACCAGCTCGGGCACTGCTAGGCAACCATGTTGAAGTGCTTCCCTCCAGTCTGGGAGCGGGCAGATCAGCATCCCAACATGCGCTGCATTTCTGACTGTTGAGCCCTGTCCTGCCTCAGGAATGGGGCCAGCAAGTGCACTGTCCTTACTGGGGTAATGTGGGACAAGTGAAGGGGAAAGATTGGTGGAGTCCCTCCGGCTTCGTGTCCCCTCTGAGCACCACCGGCCAGCAAGCCTGTGAGACTTGGACAAACCCTTCTCCAGCACTGGCGAAAGGTCCTGCTTGCTCTCCGCCTGGACTGTCAGAGCCCTTGCCTGGGAGGAACAGCGGCTGCCAGCAGGCTGTGTGCGTTCTGCAGGAGAGCCTCGTTCTCGGAAGGGAGCCACGAAGAGGCTGCCAGAATCAGGAGAGGCTTGGCAAGGTAGGTGGGGAAGGAGCCCAGGCCCCAGTTCTCGGGCATCTTGCCGTGGGGTGCTCCTTCCCGCCAGGTGAGCACACCTGGAAAGGTGCTGGCCAGATCCAGGTCTCAGTGCAGATATGCTGATTTAGGTGTCTATGTGTGTCTTCAGTGAATTTGTGGATTAATGAGTACAGCTTGATGGATGGGTTGGCCGTTGGCCAGCATGCACAGCAGGGGGAGCCTGACCCCCAGATATTACAACTGTGACTCAAATATGCTCTCCTGGTTGGTCGGGAGCGGGTGGTGGTGGTGGTGGTGTCGTGTGTGTGTGTGTGTGTGTGTGTCCTAGCACACACACACGCTGTACACGCATTTAATATAGCTTCTTAATAGGCTGTAATGTTAGCAAAAAGCAAGATGCCGTAGCTTAAAAGACAGGCCTATTACCGTGCGTCTTATAATTACGGTGCAGAAAGGAAGACGGGCTCTGCCATATGTTAAACTCATCAGAGGTTAATAAGCTTCTCCAATGTTTAAAGAAATTAGAATCGTGGAATGACAGCGAGGTTCGGGGAGGGGCGGTTTCCTTGGGTGGGTGAGGGAAGATGGGTGGGAGAAGGAGGAGGAGGAGGAGGAGGAATGCCTCTTCATGAGCAAAGTCGGTGGTGGTTCTCCTGGGCTGCTGCATCTTGAGGGGAGATGGCACCCCCACCCCTGGCCAAGGGGGATCCCATCAGCCCCAATGCCCCTCACCTCTGCCTCCGTCATCCACACAGTTGCTGTCCCCAGACCCATGAATGAACCTCCTTCTATATAAATAATCTCCTGTCCTCTTGGGATCCTCCCTTTCTTCCACAAGCTGGACAGCTTTACTTCCTGGCTCCTTCCAGGGAAGAGGAATGAGTCCCATAAGGTAGTTCTGGAGAACCCCAACATCCAGCGAGAGGGTCCAAGGTCAGAGACAGGAACTGGAAGCAAAAACCACTGAGAAACCAGGGGTTCTCCCAGTCCATGGTGCTAGAAACTCAACTCCACAGATTCTAGGGAAGGGGAACCCCGGACCTGAGACCATTTAGCCAAAGATGACCATTGCCACACTCACATTCAGAAAGGCAGTGGACCTGGGGTTCTGCTCTCCATCTGGTCAGAGTTCCCACATGCTCCGTACATCCGCAACAAAGCTGACGAGACAGTTCCGAAAGCCTTGTACCGGATGAGACAGTCAGCGTTGCCAGATGTGCTGTGGTCCGCCTCCCAGACAAGTGAGCTGCTGTTGGCAGGCAGTCAGAGACTGTTACTAGCAAATGCCAGCAACCTTCACATCTGGGCACCTGGGGATCCTGCAGGAATGCAAACAGTGTGTGCTTCCAATAGCTTCGGGTTGGAAAAGGTACGGAGATTTTGGATCTCCTCAGTTTTTGCACTTAATCAAGGGGCAATCTGCAGAAAGGGAAACTCAACCCATCTTTTCTTTCTTCTTCTCTCTTTCCAGTGCAAAGCCACCTCTGAAATGGAAACTCTTCATTACGTGCAACCTTCCCTAGGAGCCCTCATACAGCACAGTTTTAATACTAATATAACAACAACAACAACAACGACAACAATAATGATATACAAGTAAAGAAACTTTCTTGAAAGGAGTTCAGAGACAAGGGCTATCTGCAAAAATGGAATTTAAATATGACTATAAAAAGCAACAGCTTGAAATGAGATTAGGAAATTGGAAAGCCAAAGCGCTCCATGGGCATTTTTTGAAAGCTACTGAAAATTGGACCTCAGAATATGGCAGTGGCTTAAGAATGGCACATTAAAAAACTAAAACAAGCACAAGCACAAATGCCATCAGGGCAAAAATAGAAAATACCCGTTTGGATAATAAATGCCGATTGTGCTGAGATAAGATGAAACTGTTGACCGTATAATAACTGGATGCAGCAAAATCATGCAGACTGATTACAAAAAAAAAAATCTCGGTCATGCTGGGAAGGTGTTACACTGGCATTTATGCAAAAGGCACAGATTAATTGTCAATAAGCATTACTGAAACTGCAGATAATGTTATTGAAAATGGCAGAGCAAAAATGTTATGGGATTTCAAAATTCAGACTGATAGACACCTGGAACATAACACGTCAGATACCGATACTGTCACTGAAAAGGATGACGTTTGGTTTATTGATGTAGCCATTCCAAAAGACAATAACTGTGAAGACAAGGAATTGGAAAAGATTACAACTACTGAGATTTGCAAATAGGGACTGCAAAAATTCAGAAGAAGTTGACAGTGATACCAATTGTTACTGGGGCACTTGGTGCAAACACTACGCAAACTTAGAAAGAATTTGGACTGCCTACTCTGTCACAGCTTATCACAGCCCAGCTGCAAACAACAGCACTGCTGAGTATCTCATACACCATCAGATGTGACCTTTACAATTCCCAAACCTTTGGACGGCACTCATATCATGAAGAAGAAAAACAGCCAACCTCGACTGTGACCCATTACTGGTGGAATAGGAATAATGCCTTTCACCTGCACAATCCACAGGGTAGATGAGCTTAGACAGACCATGGCACTGTTGGATCACCAGGCCTGTTCCTTCTCTCATCACCTCCCAGAACAGGGAAGGATGAAGTGCCTGGGACTTGGTGCCACGTGTTCTCCTGGCCCAGAGGAGGGAGAAAGAATGCTGGGGGTTCACATTCCCAAGGCTGCCAGGATGGTTCCATAGGAAATACTTCAAGGACAGGTTAGGCTTAGAGAATGATCCTGAAGAATTAAGAAGTCAGACTTGAAATCTACTGAAATTGATATTTATGTTTAAATATTTTTAAAAAGTTTTAAAAAAGAGAAAAAGAAAAAAGGACTCACTCCTTTCTGGCCCTCTTCTCCATCCCAAACCTCCTTCCAAATATTAAGGGAAGAGAAGAAATACGAACTTTCTGATGTGGCTTGTTTATTTTGTTTTCTTCAAGGGAAAAAACAAGTAGGAAGAAGGAGAGAAAGAGGCCACAAAATCCATTCTTCACCTGACTCATATTTATTCTAATTTTAAAAAATCTGACAAATGTAATCTCTTAATTGCTGCATTAAGCATTGTACACCCCTCCCCCCAACAAAACTCTTGTTCTCACCTCCCCCAATGCTGCCTAACAAATTACGTTAAATTATGCAAATAGCTCTTAACCAGAGATTGCTTCTCTGGATTTTAATTTCATTTTTTTGTTTTTGTTTTTGTTTGGAGCAGCAATTTGTTTTTCAAATGCTCCTAGGGAGGAAATTGCCCTGGGGAAGGAGCAGTCTCGGGAAGGGCAGGGGTCCAAGGGGGTATCTTTTGTTGTTGTTGAGTCGCTAAGTAGTGTTCGACCCTTTGTGACCCCGTGGACTGCAGCACGCCAGGCCTTCCTGTCCTCCACCGTCTGCCGGAGTTTGCTCAGATTCATGCTCATTGCATCAGTGATGCTATCTCACCATCACGTCCTCTGCTGTCCCCTTCTCCTTCTGCCTTCAGTCGTCCCCAGCATCAGGGTCTTCTCCAGTGGGTCCTCTCTTCGCATTAGGTGGCCAAAGTATTTGAGCTCCAGCTTCGGTATCTGTCCTTCCAATGAACAGTCAGGGTTGATTTCCTGTAGGATTGACTGATTTGACCTCCTTGCAGTCCAAGGGACTCTCAAGAGTCTTCTCCAGCACCACAGTTCGAAAGCATCAATTCTTCAGTGCTCAGCCTTTCTTATGGTCCAGCTCTCACAGCCATACACCACTACTGGGAAAACCACAGCTTTGACTATATGGATCTTTGTCGGCAAGGTGATGTCTCTGCTTTTGGAATGGGCACCGGACAGCCACTCCAACTTGGTCCCCTCGAATGACCAGGTTGGCTTGGGCTCATAGGAACCAAAATCCAACATCTGTGAGGCTCTCAGCTGAGGAAGCTGCTCCAGAAACCTGTTGGATTCTTTTCTAACACCTGGAACACCTGAGACCAGGAACTGAGTATTTTCTGCACTGGACAGTCCACACTGTGAAAGGGGATCAAGTAAGTAGCAGTTCCAGCTCTGCTGGCTGACTGGCCACACTGCAGACTTCAAATGCAGAAATAGACATTTTTTTGAGCTAGAGCTCCAGTAAATAATCCAACAATTATCTACCTCATTAGCATAGCTCTTCCATCACTCTGCCTTTTGGCTCTTCCAGGGCACAGCCTCTCATCTATCCTTTCATAGGAAGCTGCTGCTGGCACCTATCGGTCTCTGCCCGGGAAACCTATTTTCTCCTAATCATTTATGAGCTGACTGAGATTTGGGCTTCATTTCCAACCAGCAAGAAAAATCAATCGTGTTTACATTATTCAATTAAAAAAAAAAAAGGAGAATTCTTGGCTGAGAGTTTCTCGTCCTCTCCCAAGCATGGAGGCACCTGCCACAGGGAAGAACAACTCTATTGCAAGAGTGGTCCTTGGCAAAGAAGGACAGCAGCCTCCCTTTGGTGCTGGGCAGAGGGAGCCCCTTGTCTCGGGGGGAAGGAGGTGGGCCTGCTGAAGCAAGCGTGACCGCCACCCACCACCCACCTGGTTCGCCAGGCTGGCATCCTTGACTCCAAAGGGAGTAAGAATCCTACCCAACTATCTCACGTTCTAAACTCGTTTCTGAGCATCGGCCAGGCTGTGGTAACACATGGTCTGTTGGTTGAAATCAGACGAAGGGGTCTTACCTAGATCATTGGCTGAGCATCTCTTCCATCTCAAATTAGGTTTCGGTGAACTGAATGCATTTGCAGAGCCCTAAAATTCTATATCCGTGTCAACAGAAGTAGTCCTCTCAGGTTAACACCTCCAAATATGACCCCTGAAAGAAAAACAAAAAGAACAACAGGGCATAAGATGTTTGTTAGAAACACCGTCTGATGCCAAAGTTGGCCTTGATTAGGTGAAACGGACTACTGTGGGGAACTTATGAGGAAAAGACGAAAGACTTCGGTATCCTCATTTACTTTGTTCATTCCGCCATATTATTGGAGGACAGTCACCTTGAATCCATGAGCCAACCCTCCACAGTTTAAACAGGGCTCCTGTCTCCATGATCCAGAACACGGTCCAAGGAAGCGGGGAGTCCCAGCCAGCTCCCTTTCGGTGATTGTGTGTTCCTAGAGCAGGGAAATATCCACCACTGGAGATGTGGTGGCGGGAATGACAATGAATGTTACAGATGCTGTCAGGATGCTCCTGCAGTCTTTGGAGGAGAAGTCTTGACAAGCACTTGCTTCCAGGTAACTAGTCAGCAAAAAAACTATTTTCCCTGATCTTTGTCTGAAAGAGGGAGGTCGAGAGGAAGAACAGGATGTTTCTCCTGCTCAGCGCCAAAGTCCTGATGCAATTCTGATCAAAAGTGGCATCCACAAGGTTACTTTGGGGAAGGTTTCCCCCCGGTTTTGTGCCTGTTCCCTTCCCTCCACCCCCCAGTTCTGCTTCCATGGGTCCCACCAGCTGGGACATTTCTTTTTTCCTTGAAGTCCTTCCTTGGGGCACCACCTCTGGGCCACCCGCGTCCCATTTAGTTAGATCTGAGGCGACGGTGGTGGAGGACGGTGGCTTTGTAGCCTTGCGTAGGAAGCCTGGAAGGTGGCTGGGCAGGGCAATCGTCTTCAGCGCTGCTCAGGATCTTCTAACCGACTAAGTATAACTGGGGCACACTTTCCCGTGGGGAAAAATAAGATGGAAGGATCAGCTGGCCACTGTTTCCTTTGAGTTCTCTTCTGTTTCTCCTGGATTCCATTCCTCTTTCTCTCCTGCTTGCTGTGATAAATGTGTGTTGAATGCTGATGAAGCCCTAAGTGTAGCCTGATCGGAGGCACTTCATTTGTCTGCTCATTTCCTCAGATCTAGAGCCATGATGAAGAACAGATATAAGAAAGGTTTCCGGCGTTCCCTTCCACAGCAACATTCCACTTCACAAATGCCCACGGGCAAGGCAGCTGCGGGCCATCTTCTTCTCCGTCTGAGAGGAACCGCTTTTGCAAGGTGCATGGCTCAAGGTCACCCTGGGATTGGCAGGAAGGGTTGCCACCTTTGCTCCTGCTGCGCTCTCAGGGTTCTCAAATGCCAGCTGCTCTCAGTGGGCAGAAGGCCTGGAGATGCCACCCATCTCCTCTCCATTTCCCAGTCATACTCTGCACAAATGTGTATTGATTTCTTAGACATGAGCTGTTAAGCTATTTTAGCAACATGCTCAGAACTTTCCAAGCTTTGGAGTGGGTGGGTCCTGGGGTGCCAAGACTAGACTGCAGGAATGCAGGCCTCAGATTCAGGGCCCGTCTGCTGCCCCCCCCTGCCCCAAGGCCAGAGGGCAGGAAATGCCACGCATGGTCACATCACTGGGGCTGATTCAACCCACTGGACCAAATGCAGAGAATCGCAGAGGCTTGCTGTGCTTCGGTTTCACATCGCCTTTGCAGCCAGGTTAACCAGCTTGGCCAGCTACCGATGCAGTTTCCCTCTCGCTCCGTCTCTCTGTCACAGTACCCACAACACACAACTCCATCAGCCGCTAGCCCAGTCAAATTGTGTTCTGGCAGCAGACAATCCCACTGCCTGGATGTACGTTGCCAGTGACAGGAGCTGTCATATTCTTCAGAAAGGGCCTGGTATCTCCTGAGACCATTGGAAAGACTGTGTGGCCTCACCCTTTCCCACTGCCCACCAGGCAGGGCTTCAGAGGGGTGTGCCAGGCCCCAGGCTTTATAGTGGGTGGGCGGGTGGGGGAGGGGGACTTTTGGTTGTGCAAAATGGGTCTGTTGCCTGGAGTTGCCTGTCCCATGACACGACTGATGGGGGGGGGGGGCGTTAGCTTAACCCTGTAGATTACTGTCAGCCCTTCAAGGTAGACCAGATCAAGAAACACCCTCTACAGGAAGGCTGGAAATACCGTTTATTGAGAATGGTTGCAATAGCAGAACCTTGCAGGTCTGGTGGTGCTTCAGTTCCCCCCACCCCCGCTCTTACACCCCAGGGAGTCTCTTCTGAATACTACCTCCCTTCCCAGGGTTTGAGGAAGGTGTTTACATTACATAATGGGTTTTGCTCCAAGGCCATCTTCCTGGCTCTGTATAATGACTGGCACTCTTTGGGGCCAAATCTGACTCCTTCGGATTAGTTTATTGGGTCAATAAACCTCTTTTTGCTGCTTCCACAACATGCCAATCCCTGCTCCCCCCTCCCCCCAGTTAAACGTGTTTGACGACAGAGCTCCTCTCGTTAAGCATTCATAATATTCCTTACCTGGGAATATTGTCTTAATTGGTAATATTAGTTTTTAAATGAAATGGGGAAGTCTAATAATTGTTGAATTTGGCAAGTGAATTCAGTCCAACATTTCCACTGAATTCTGTATGAGTGTTGGCAGTTTTGGGAGGCATCATCTGAGGCCCATCCTCGGTTCATGAACATGTCAGAGGAGGGTTTGGTTCTTGAATGGTGTGTAGTTTGTGGTGCACTTGGATGTGCCACTGCTGTTGTGTCTCTACAGCTGACTTTGCTTCTCCCTTGAAAGAGCAGGGCACCTCCTCCTTGGGCTGGGCAGCTGAACCTGAGTGGAGCTGAGGACAACTGATAGGAAGGACCAGGGGATCTCAGGGGCTGCCTAGGGTCCTTGGAACTCAGCATCATGTATTAAAAGCATGACGAATGGATGCTAATCCTCTCACTCAGCTCCCGACCATAAGCTTTGTGTCTGGCCTTTTAATGGAGCACATCACATCCACAACTCCTAAAAACATAGTGGGTTAAATATGGGAGCAACCTATCACGCTTTGCTTCCACTGTTCCATATCAGTTTTTAATTCCTTTAATTAATGAGTTGTTTTCTTTTTATATGCCAGTGTTTCCACAGTAACAGTCCAAACCCAGAGCTCAGCATTTGGGTGAATAATGCCAGATTTTCTTTAATGCATTCGTCTGTGAGTGTGTGTTTCATCTTCAATATGTCTTTCAGTTACATGCAGCAACATCGTGCTCCTTTTTCAATGGAGCAAGTTCCTTAAGTGATGCTTTACCAACCTATTGAGAAAGGATTTAACTTTATTTATGAAAGGGAAAGGGGCCACTCCTCATTTGTCCTAGTCAGGGTCATGGCAACATGGGAATTTTTTCACCAAACACTAATCTAGCCCAATAACAGTGCAATTCTGTGGCTATCTAATACTTGGAAGTGAATCTCACTGTGTTGAGTGGAGCTTCCTCCCTAGTAAATGAATTTAGCACTGACCTAGGCACCACGGGATTGCTTCTAAGTTAATCTTCCTAAGCCTTCAAAGCTCATTGCGTTGCTTCAGATTGCAGGCTGGGATTTCTGTTGTATCTTCTATATCTTTTTCTCTCACTAGTGGTCTTTGTTGCTTCATGACCAGCTTGGACAAAGGTTCTGGAAAAGTTCAAAAGTCATCCCCGGCTTTGTCAGTGATTATGGATGATTAATGCTGGTTCCAGTATCCCCTGACAGAATTTTTGTAATGGGCCTATCCACTCTTTGTGCCTCTGTCTGACAAATGCTTCACCTCGTGTTCCCTCCACCTAGGCAGGATGAGCGAGCCTTTGCAATCTGTCTGGAAAACCATGAGGTTTCAGGGGCAGGTGGCCCATCTATGAAGTGTAGGGCCAATGCTTTGGCTGAGAAGGGGCCGGCTTCTCCAGGGACAGGACTCTTGGAGGATGCAGGGAAAGTAACTGATGCAAGGAACTTCCTCTGCCAGAGACCTTGGAGGGTTCCTGGCAGGAAACCAGAGCAAACAAGCCTGGTAGGACTCAGCACATGACATGTAGCTTCATAAGACCCGGGACAGCTTGCTTCAGAGGCACGTCATTCAGATGGAAACAGCTGCACCCTTCCCAGCCTAACCAGTGCAGAGGAGAACAGCAGAGAATGTGGTGATAGGGATGGAGGTTGAGAATCTTCTTGGGGGTGGGGGCAGAAAATGCTAAGACGGTGAAGCCGTTTTCGATTCTGGCTCTTCAAGGTTACTGCTTGGATGGCAACATCTCAGTGACTTTTCCTGAAGTGGATTTGTAGCTGCTAATGGCCTCAAAGGACAACCACAAGTCATTTCGCCTCTGGGAGTTTGATCCTGAACCCTTCTGAAGAAGACACATGGTGGACACAAGCTCAGAGGGCACCAAGGACTCCACAGTTGAACTCTGAGCTACGAATATTCTCTTGTATTAGAAGGCACATAGTATTATGCACGCTTCAGATGTCCAGGCTGTTCTGTGATTATTGCATTCAGGATGTGGCTCATGTTCTTACCTTTGTCTGCTTGTGATCCTGAAAGAGCAAGGAGCAGACAGGCAGAGTCAGAATGACTTGCTTGCTACTTTCCTTGAGAGAAGTAGCAAGCAGCCCACTATTATGGAAGTCACCAAAATCTGGCCTAGCAAGATGGGCCATTTTTACTGTCTTATTGCAGTAGGTGAGTGTTCAAACCAGGATAAGTCATTTAGCAGCAAGTCTAGTTGTCTGAAATGGTTGGCTAGTTCTCAACGTCTCTAGCTGGGTTTCCATTTTCTTTGGCTTCAATGTGGTTCCAGATCTTGGCTGGGTGATCTAAAGAATGTGATCTGTTCCCAGCTGATTTGGAAATGAATCCCCCTTCTGTTCCCACTGAGCAACTGGGCTCTACCTCCCTGCTAGGAGCATAGCGGGAGGGGAGACAGGAAGGCCGCTTGTCTCCTGATCGGTGCCTCCTGACCAAGAAGATGAGCCTGCTCATTTCCTTAGCATCTGACTGTTCCTGCTGGCATCATCCCCTTGTACTTACTCCTTTTGTTAACCTCTGCAAAGATCATTTTATCCCACTGCGATGAAGAACATAAGCTAAAAATGCCCAGCTGTAGGAGGTCTACTTCATTGCCTCCCCAGTATCTCTTTTTGTACAGCCATTGCTGAACATCTTAATCGGATGGTTAGAGTGTTTAATTATCCCAAGTATCAGTTTTATTTTCAAAAATTCCTTAGACTATCTAATCCAATAGAAACACATTAGGCACTTCAAGGTCTGCAGTTTTTCATTTTTAATTCTTACTTCTCTTAATTGATGGAGCCTCCAAGCTTATGGCTTCAGGAGCAGAGAGGGAGAGAAACTTGAAATATGGGATTGTTTTCTTCTGCCTTACTAGTTCGGTCCCATGGATGCAAGCAGCTCTTCCAGGGCACAGAAGGACACTTGCAATTTGACAGGAAGAGGAAGAGCTCTTTTGTCTAACTGCAGGCTGTGAGGATTCAAGTGGGACACCCACAGCACTACCCAGGCCAAACATGAGAGGGGGGTCTTGGAAGCAATGGTCTGGGAGCTAGGGGTTCCTGGTGTGAGAGAACCTCAAGCTACAGTCCAGGGAGGTTGGGTGGGGAAAGGGAACAGAGATTACACTGCAGACCCAATGCCTCCTCAGATCAAAAAGCTCTAAGCCTGAGTTATTATTTTGCCCAAGAGACTAATCAACAAATCAAACCAGCAACGTTGCGAGGAGGAGGTGAAGGCAGACGGGTTTGTCTCTCTCTTCTACATCTTGCACGTGTCTTGTGCACCTTGTGCCTTCCCTGGCCAGTGTAGAAGGCCCAGATCCTTCAGGTCCAGTCCCCCAAGGCTGACTCGTGCACCCTCCTCCGCCTGCTGAAACTGAGGCCGCTTTAGAGCAGGTGCCTAAATAAAGCCCAGCCAGCGAAGAGGTCCTGGCACTACACTGGGGTGCTCCAGGGCCCTCTCTTCAGTATGAAAAAGGGCCCAGCTGTGAACATCAGGGTGGCCTCTGCAGCTGTTCTGGTTCTCTGTCCCTTTTCTGCTGTGGCTTCATGTTATCTTCAACGGCACAGCTGGCATCTTTCCTCTCTATGCTACAATTTTTAAATGGACGGAAGGAAAGTACTTGATTTGGACACAATGCAGTATTTATTGCTCAAATAATCCTAATGCCAAGAGTTTAGCTGGGTTGCAAGAAGGATTAAACTAAAGCTCAGATCAATCCAGAACCAATAGCAGCCTCACTGAATACACTGATAATACGGCGATTAATAGCAAATTAACGAATGCTTCGCCTATATAATACTGCGAGTGCCCATATATGCACCAAATTAATTAAAACAATGGCTACTCTTCCTGGACCCTTCGTGGGTTATGATTGCATCTTACAGCTTCCCATCGATGCATCTTTTAAAATGCTGGAGCTTCCCTGAAGTTTTTGTTCTTTTCTTCACTTTTCTAAAGTGAACCCAGCTTTTTTTAAACCAGACCCAGCAGACCTCTTTGCATCCCTTCTCAGCCAAATGATTCCCTCTTGCCTTGGCCATCAGAGAAAATGGCATACGTGCCACCATGTGCCACTGACATCCCCCTTCGCCTGTCCACTCCTGTTAACTTGAGGCCGCTTAACTCGAGCCGGAGGTTGAAAGGGGCCATGCCTGGTTCCACTGAGCTGCCTCTCAACGCCAGCCTGTCTCTCAGGTTCAGGACCCACCCAACTGTGCCAGACCCTCAGCAGAATGTTTTTCTGCTCCCTGCAGCTGTGCCAAGGGAGAAGCAAGGCAGAGAGGGCATCGGCCATCACTGAAAAGTGCCCCTCTGACCCGGAGCGCAGTGCCACAGCTCCCTTTCGCCCACCTTTCACAGGGTGACAGATCAGATAATGCATGCCAGGCAAACAAGCCCAGAACCCGCCCAGAGCAGTGAGGTGTAAAAAAGGCAATTTGAAGTCTTCTGGGGAAGGCCAGGGTTGTGGTGCAGTGCTAAGGGCTCCTTGGAGAGCCTCCTTCTCAGTGCTGGAAAGGGGCAGCTTGCAAGCCATCCAGGACTGGACTCAGCGTGGCACCACTGAGCCCGGATGAGGCGGGGGCTCTAGGTCTAGAGGGAGGAACCCTTCTGAGGGTCTCTCTGAGCCGCACCAAGCACGGCTGCTGCAGTCAGCTCATCTGGCTGGGACAGCAGCACACCCACTCCCCCAAGGGCCTCTCTTTCACCCCCGGGGGGGTCCTTCCTGCATCGCCTGGACAAGACAAGCTCTCCTGGCCCCTGAGAAGCCCAGACCATGGGATGCTGTCCACAAGCCGAGAGGCGTGACTTGGGCAGAGAGGCCTTGGCACCCCTGTGAAGCCCAGCGGCTGCCCTGGGTCTCCATGACCTTCCCCACTCCCAAGCCACAGCCAGCATTCCCTGGTGCTGAGGGGCAGGGGTACCTGGGGTGTGCCTCTTGCTCTTTCCTGGCAGGGCCCATGAGCAGTCCTGAGGGCATCCCCCAATTTGACCCAGCCATTGTGTGGTCCCCCCAATGGGTTCTTCTGTCCTCTGGGTCTCCCTTGGGCAGCAGCCTTTCCTGGACCTTCTTGGCAGTGCTGCAGGGGGGGGGGGGGAGCTGGGCTGCCCTGCCGCAGAGGCCTCCATTGCTCTCTGTCGCCCAAGGCCTGAGCTGCAAGGGGGCAGCCGAGGCAGGTGGCCAAAGGAGCCAGAACCCCGAGCTGGGCAGGCGGAGGGCGAGCAGGGCCGGGGGGGTGGGGCGCTATCCAGAAGCCAGCAAGGTGGGGGCAGCTTCAGCAGGTGCTGTTGCCTCAGCAACTCCCAACCAGCAATGGAGGATTCAGCCTCTCAGCTTCCAGGTTGATTTGCTCTAATTCTGTTACGCTGCACCCTTCATTAGCCTTTAATTAGAACGAGCTCCTGTGACTGTTTTTTTTTTTAATCCTGTGTGTTCCCATGGCAGTTTGTCACTGGATCCTGGGAATGGGAAAGCAGAGGACCCCTCCTTGTTGCTTATTCCTAGCCTGGTTGATTGCCCTTCCTGGGCACCAGCCAGCAAGGTCTCCTGCTGCCCAGCAAGTGCTTGGCCTTGCCCTTTTCACCCTCCTGGAGGATCGGGGGGTGGGGCAGGGGTCACATTTATGAAGGTGCTCTCATCCAAAGGCAGAAAGCCCGCTGCAGGGGTCTTCCTCCTCCTTGGCCACTTCCAAACGGCTGATCCAGCAGTGATGGACAGTTCCCATGCTGCCAATTCTCCTCTGTCCTTGCAGCCTTGATTTTCCTCCAGGAGTTGAGTTGGCCAAGGACCTTTCCATCTTTACCCTCCCTTCCTCCACCAGAACATCCATAACCTGCAGTGTGTGGCAGATCTGAGCCTTTGGGCCAAGGCTGAATAGATGCGCTCACCTTTTCCTGAAGGACGGAGATGTCCTCTCGTCCCCAGAGGTCCACTTGCCACAGCCTTCCATTGGAACCTGGCATTCGTTGTTAGTTTGTCAGGGCTGACATCTGTCTGTTTTATGATGTGTGTTTACATTGGAGCATTTTCTGAGGAATCTCTTTATTGTGAAAAATAAAATTAAAAAAGCCTTGCTTAAGAGAGGTCTGGGATTTTAGCAGACGATGCTCCTTATCATTTAGAAACCACACAACTTTCAGGTATAATAGATTGCTTGCCTGCAGCCTGTGTGGGTTTTTACTATCACAATCGAGAGGGTTGCATATATTCACGAGTGAAGATGGGAAAGAGAAGATGGTCAGTGCCAAGCTGGGCAGGCAAAGGGGCCCAGAGTCACAACCCTCCGGCCGAGCCCCCGTTGAAGGGCAGGCCCATTTAATGGTACCAGTAACCAGCTTCCTGCTAGTGGATTTTTCAGGGCCGGCCTGCAGCCAATAAGCTTGGCCTGATTTCGTCTTCTCCCTGCTCTTCTCCTGCAGAATCCTACAGGAAACAGGCAGATGATATGGTGCATTTCACTAAAGGTGTGCATATTTTTAAGCCTGCATCCTGAAAGCAAAAACAGGTCGACGGACCAGAGAGTGACCTTTGCTATGGCTGCTGGCCTACTGGAACAAGGAGCCTGAGGTGCATCCTTCGTTTAAAAATAAAACTTGGACTACGCTGGCGTGCATGTCTGCAGATGTGCTCCTCTGCAGAAGTCTGGCTAATTAAATGGAATACCTCGGTGGGTACGCCCTGCTCCCAAGGACAGATGCAGTTTGCAAGAAGTACATTGTATATTGCCCCCCCCCCATATATATAAAATATCCAGGTTTTATCCCCCTGAGAACATGACAAATTCTGTGGGGGAGGGATTGCCCTTTGAAAGAGCACAGAGAAGTATTTATTTATTTATTTATTTAATAAATGTGTTCACTGCCCATCTCTTCTGCTACAGGGGGAAATGATTTGGACAAGGACCGTAATGGGCCTAATGGGGAAAAACCCTCCTTTCGCAGATTAGCTGCCCAAAGAGGCTGCCTTCCGTTGTGCTGGAAGCGGCCAGCCTTTGTGTTCGATCCGCTCTGTTTGGCTTCCTGCTAGACGCCTGCCCGTTCTGCGTCTGCAGAGCCACCATCAGTGGCAGAGCCTGTGGACGTGGCGGGAACAGCCGGGGATGCCTTCGTGACAACTTGAAATGTCTACAAGGTCCACCTAACAGCCAATTCCAAGAACAGAGTTGACTTGTGGCAGAGCCCTCCAAGCTGGCTCTGGGTCCACGCAGAGTCTCGACCAGAATCTATTGGCAGGCTAAATTTAGACGCAGCAAGGACCATGCTTTTTTAAAAAAAACCATGGGGGGAAAGCTAGGAAGGCTGCCTTTCCCAGCTCCCCTGGCAGGAGTGAATCAGTGGTCAGTTTCTCTGGCATTTCTGGAAGCTTTGCAAAGAAATGCCATAGTGCAGCTGCCAGCAGCTGGACTGGAGTACCCGAGCCTGTGCAGAGGACAGTGCAGATGAGCTTTCTGCTATCTTGTGCCCTTTGGAATTTGTGGCTTACGAATGTTCTTCCTCTGTCCCCTTCCCACATTGACCCCATCTCCATTTATCTATCATCCATCCATCCATCCATCCATCCATCCATCCATCCATCCATCCATCCATCCATCCTGTATGGCCACCCGTCTCCCTAAAGTGACTCTGGGAAGCGTACAACAATCTGATAAAACAGCACATATATAAAAACTATCAGTATGAAAATACAAGAATCACTATTAAAAGATAGATAATATAAAGGCAAAATATACGAGCCCCAGGCACAGATTGAGCAAGAACAGCCCTCTCAGCAGTGGGGCCGTCTCAGCGTGTCTCTGCTCCCGGGAGCCCCAGGCCTGGGGACGGAAGCAGCCGGGGGCCTTTTGGAACGTCAGAAGGGGCGGAGCCGATCCAATCTCGTGGGGGGGAGGGATGTTCGCAAGGCAGGCGCCACGGCAGAGAAGGCCCATGCCCCGGGCCCACCAAGTGCACGTCCCTGCTGATGGCACCCACGCCATGCCTCCCCTGCCAGACCTGGGGGAGGGGTTGATGTGATCAGGGAGAGGCGGTGCCTCGGATGACCCGGCCCAGGCCCCCAAGGGCTTTAAGGATTAAAGCCGGCACCTTGAATTGGACCGGAAGCAAGCTGGCACCAGGGCAGCTCCCATAATATGATAGAACTCTCTGCCCGGGAGACCCGCTTCCTGTCACCCCACAAACTCCTTGTAGGCAGATTCCGACTGAATGTTGGAAGAAACGTCCTGACAGTGCGAAGGGTTCAGCCGTGGCGCAGAAACCCACCTCCCTCCAGTGACTGTATTCGGGCAGCGGCCGGGCAGCCATGTGTCGGAAAGGGTCCTTCGGATTCCTGCGCCAGGGGAGGGCTGGGTGCGATGGTCTTGTCAGTCTCAAGGGCAACGTCCAGTTCTCCCACCAACACCCGTTGGGTTGCAGGTGCTCACATCGCGCCCTCTCTGCTGGAACCAGAGAAAGGTGGGGGCGGGGTTCCCGGGCTCCCTCCCTCCCTGGATCCTTGTCTGTGGCACCGTGGCTCAATCCCACAGAGGGGGCTGAGGAAGCCCACCTTCCAGCATAATGAGCCTGGTGCTGTGGGGGGAGTCGCTCACTTCCCAGCTGCTTCCTTGGACGTACAAACTGGCTGTACGAAATGCGAGAGCATTAAGAGTGGATATCTGGGCACAGAGGCCCAGGGCCAGAGGCAGCCGCATGTCAGAAATGGCTTCTGTATTGTGCCGGGTGAGATTGGAGCTTATTCTTCCGCTTGGCTCCCCTGTATTTATTTCAGCTCCCCACACCATCTAGCAGTTGAAGTATCGTGGCCACAGCTTGGCTGCCTGGGGAGGTGGGGGGGAGGCAAAGAGCTGGGTCCTTCCCCTCCTCCTCACCTCTACCAGCTCCGTCTGCTCAGCGAGATTTCTGCAGCGGTCAAAACGTTGCTGCTTGTTCAAGTTGGCCGGTTCTCCTCCATGCAGGTCTCCTCTTCTCCCCCCCCCCCCCCCACACTTTCTTTTAATCAGACACTTCAAATGATTGCCAGGAGAGGCATCTGCAAGAGCCCACTTTCATGTGAGGTGAAGGCGGGAGGGGTCCTTTTCAGACGAGAGCAAAACATTTCCGAAATGGAGGGTGCCTTGGACATCAAAGGCAGAAGAGTCGGTGGCCAGCTGGCAGGGCTGTGTCCTTGTGCAACTGGGGGAAATGAAGGGTCTCCTGGAGGGTCTCCAAAAGAGGAAGGAGAGAGGGGTTGAAAGAAGAGATTAAAAGCACAGGGGAATGCAAGGAACATAAGAATATTTTTAACTAACAGAAGAAGGCTTTTTTTCCTTTTTGGTGTGCAGTAGACGGGGATGAAAAAGGAACCGTGAGGAATTATTAGGACCAAAGATAAGGAAACAGTGGAGATAGGAAATAATTATTTTGTATCTGTCTTTATAAATGAAAATGAAGGGCATTAACTTAAATAGGATTTAGATATTTTTCAGGGACAGAAAGGGATGAATTAGGAAGCTTTCTGATAAGGCCAGAGAACAGTTATTAAAAGGTCAGGAGGCCTTTGAAACCATCGAGTGCCAGAGACCCCACAAGTCTTTCCCAAGGGTTGCAAGCGCTGTCACAGGACGCTGAGCAGCTGGGATGTTCTTCCCAGGTTCTTGGGCAGAAGATCAAAGAGGATGGTCATTCCTTGAGCCTTCCACATCTGGGGTATTCCTGGCTCCTTGGAAAGGAGGCAGTCCTGTGCTCAATTCCGATAGGGAGCCTTCAGTTCTGTTGTCCTGTCCTCCCCCCCCCCCCCCCCGCAGATGGCAAGGGTTAGGGTTGCGACTGCCCTTCAGAAGGCAATGGACTGGCAGGCATTGATCTCACCACCTGGTCCATTCAGAGGTTTCTCTTCTACAGAAGTTCTCCAACAGCATATTCACCTGGTTCTTCCTCTCCCTCAACTGCCTCTGAGCAGCAGCTCTTCCACTAAGGAGTCATGGGGGCAGGAGCCCCCTCCCTGGAAGACCACCTCCTCTTTATCTCCTCCCCTCCCCCAAGTCTTTGTCCTGAAGTTGGCCACGGGTATGGCATTGAAGGACAGTCTCAGAGTTTTCCTCTTCCCTCATCATCACTGTTTCCTTTCTGGTTGTGCTCTTTTGATGTCAAGTTTGCAGATGGAAATGAAAAATGTGTAAAGTGCTTTGTAAAGGCTTCATAAATGTTAAATAATAAATAATGGTATTATCTAAACCATGTACAAAATAAAATGAAACATCAATAACAAAAATAAGAGATTGGGAAGTTATGGAAAAATGAGTCCTTGGTGAAGGTAATTAGCAGTCCGCCCTGTCTCAATCTGGGCTGCTGGTGAGCCCCTCGAGGTCTTTGAATATGACATGTGAGGACAGATGAAAAGAGTCTCTGATTTTTTTTTAATCTGGGAAGAAAGAAAGAAGACCAAGGAGGGATTTGGCAGCAGGCTGGCTTCAAATATACAAAGCTTTGTTTTGGAAAGGTTGGAGCCGGTAATTGCTCCCATGAATGACTGGACAGGAACCTCATTATGAGTTCAAAGACTGCCAAGCAGCTTTATGGTGGTCCGTTAAGGCATGCATGCATGCATGCATGCATAAATAGATAGATAGATAGATAGATAGATAGATAAATAGATAAATAAATAGATAAATAAATAAATAAATAAATAAATACTTGTGGCCTGGAACTTAATTAAGTTTTCAAGAGTGGCTCTTTCCTGAAAATTCAAAGTCCTTCCTTCCTTCCTCCCTTCCCCCTGCAATTGTGGGCCCATTTCCCCCCTGCAACGCCATGCTTCCTTCTTCAGGAGAACTAGAGGAGGAGAGAACAGGGAGGATTTGTCCAGGGAATGCGCGTAATTTTTCTGTAAAGCCTGCCTGCCTGCCTGCCTGCCTCCCGACAGCAGACGCTAATCGACTAATACCTCCAGGCCGCCGCTACCCGGGCCTCACCCTCCGGAGTAGCGCCGCTTCCCGGCGGGCTTTGGCGGAGCTTAAGCCGGCGTGCTCCCCGTCGGCGGGGCTCGCCCCTCGGAGAGCGCCCGGCGTCCCTGCTGCAGGAGGGAGGCGGCTTCAAGACCCTTTCAAGGGGGCTCAACCAAGTCCAGGGGATTTGCGATCCTTACAGAAATAAGGGACATTCCGGATTATCTTTCCTGCGGTGCTTCTGGATTACTGATGGGGCCACCTACGCTATGGACCAGGGTCTCCCCGGGGCTGCTCGACCAAGCAAAGCAGCACAAATCCACAGGAAGGGAGGAAGGCCTCTTTCGTCCTTGCAACACTGGCCGAGTCTTAGGGAAGCCACATCCATCCGGCCCTGCAAACCTGCTCCAGGGGGTGTGTCACCCCCAATTCCTCTCCCCCCCCCAGCAGATGGCAAGCCACGCCCCAGTGCGATTGCCTTGCGTCACACAAAAAAGTGATGCTAAATGTCATGTTTTGGGGGTCTTGAAGCATATTCAGGTGCGGGGATGCGATTCTGTAAGCCAATTATCCAATGCAAACTGTTAACAAAGTAGCATTAAATGTCAAGCAAACTTAAACTGGTATATATTGCTTCCCGTGCATTTAATTGACTTCGTTCTCCCTCCTCCTTTCCCAGCACACAGATCACTATTAACACACGTGCCTATTTGCAGTGGGTGTGGGCTGAGAAGAGGGCCCACCCAGTGCAAGGACCCACTTCCCTTTCTCCACCAGCTTGACCCTGACCACCCTTGCCGGCGCATGGCGACTGTGGCCATTCTTTGCCTCTCAAAAAGGTCCTGGGGATGGTTTTCCCCAGGGGATGCAGCTGTTCAGCACCCAAGAGGAGGGGCAGATAATGGTGCAAGGAAGGTGGCCTAAAAGGTCCTCCATCCGCCTGTCCCTCTGTCCTTCCACAGAGAGAGCTTTCAACCTATCACCCAGAGGGCAGGTTGCTGGACCAGGCACTGATGCAATGGCAGGTCTGCCGGTGGGACTCCTGTGCAGCCTCCTTCAGGGCATTGTACTGGGGAGACATTCCTATCTGTCCTCGAACAACACTCCCCCCCCCCAAAATCTGGAAAGGGTCATATGTTTTGTAGAAAGATGTTGTACCAGAGTATAATTCATTTGCACTCCTTGATGTTTAGATAACAGTTTTTATTGAACAAATTTAAGTGACATGTTTTGTGTTCACAAGTAGGTATATTATGCTTTTCCTCCCCATCTTTGAAATTTAGTGCTCTGGAAATAGACTTATACGTCTGCAATGCACCAAGCAAGCCATGCGACTGTGTGAAGCATCTGGGAAGCATTCCTCCTCTTTTTGTGGATGGGAGCTCCACGCTGAAGTCCCCAACACAAGCACTAAAACCAATTTGTTTGCCTAAATTTTGGGGACAGCGGCCACCTAGATTAGCAGTTCCCTCTGAATGCAGCTTTGTCTGTATTTCTCTTAGCATTTTAGGGCATAGTGCCTGGCAGGAATGGAGGAGGAGGAGATTTGGAGTAGGGGCTCATTCAGAATTACACCGAGTAGCCTCTTTGGGTGGGAGACATGAGCTTTGCTTTGCTTTGGCCTCCAAGCTACTCACTAAATCAGTGTTTCTCAACCTTGGCAACTTTAAGATGTGTGGACTTCAATTGCCAGAATTCTGGGAGTTGCTCCTCACATCTAAAGTTGCCAAGGTTGAGAAACACTGCATTAAATGATCTCACCAGAAGAAAAAGGGATTGTGGAGGAATGGCGCACGCGAGAAGCATTCTCCCCACCCTTCAAAATGCTAGAGCTCCAAGTCATCTAGGGAAACTGATGAGCAATTTCAGGGCAGACAAAGGTTTCTTCACGCAAGTATAATTCATTGATGAAACTCACTGCCACTTTAGAAGTGGATCACACAAATTAAAAGATAAATTTATAAGGGCTCTAGACAGAGGATTGGTCTATGCATCATGAGTTTATAATTCCCATTTATCCCAACTTTAAAGATGTTGATTTTTCTAGGGGAGGTAACAAGGGAAATCAAAACACCGTACAGGTAACATTGAACTACATCTGGCATAAGGACCACATAGTCCTTCGTGTTCAAGGGAAGGATGCTGAGAAGAAGCAAGAACTGGAGAAGGAGAGCCATGAATCCTGGCTTTCCCTGTGGACGTCACACAGGCACATGGTTGTCACCTTCCCATGCTAGATGGAACTTTTAGATGATCATCTAAAAAGCTGATGTTCTCATGTTTTAAAATGCCCTTTCCTCCATAATCCCAGATATCTCCAGGGCTTTGGTCTTTCCAAAACCTAAAATATTTGTATCTCATCAAGAGTTTACATTGTTGCACAGCTTTTATGTTCACTTCGTGTTCCTTCTACATGTAGAGCTCCTGACTCCCTCCTTGCTACGTAGTGAAGCTCAGTTTATCTGGGCAAAACAGGCCTTGTTCAGTCTGATGAAAGTTATTTTTTGTAAGATCCCATTTCTTCTGGTGGGTCCCATGCAGGGGATGGTGCCCTGAAAGTAAATAGCTGTGGAGATGGTAAGGTCCATGCATATGGACTGGGTATCTGCAGGAGCATCACAGTGCTTCCTTTCACACAGGTGACCTCAAGTTAAGCCGCCCATGGGGGTGGGGTAGGGTGGGGGCAGAGACCCCAGAAAAGGGAAGCTGCTGGGAGGAATTTTGTGCTGACAGGTTGTTGCCACTGGAGTTCAAAAGACCAACCTTTACTGAAAAATAAATTGAAAGGAGAATTGTTGATGGATCTTACAGTCTCTTCTGAATGACAAGAATGACTGCTGGTGGAACTGGCAGAGCTTGAGTACTTAAAAGTGGTTGCAGCACTTTGATTAAACGGTATACACACACGCACATATACACTGGGTATGGCCTCGTCACAGACCAATTCTGGAAAGATCTTGCTATTGTTGTTCCGAGATGAGAATGCTTCTTACTCCTGGAGTGTGTAACTGGATCCCACTTTCGAAGAGAGAGGGGGGGGGAGGTCTTTTCTTGAGAATGCATTACCTGCACGTTAAAAGCAGGTTCTGCACAATCAGGGTGCTGAAATGGAACCAGGATGAGCATCTTCATCTCATACTCTGGGTGGACTTGGGGCCAGACAGCTTGTGATTCTGTGCACTGTGTCTGGGGAATCCTGGGATTGAACTCCACACATCTTCAGGTGGCCACGGTTGAGCAACACTGTTTCAGACATACTGGACTGCAACTCCTATGATGCTGAGATGATGGGAGCTGCAGTCCAGCACAGTTGAAGGGCACCCACTCTGGGAAGGCCACACCACAGGAAAATAGATGCAGTACCTTCAGTGCACATCTGCACACCCAACAGCTCCGGACATCCATGCTGCTGCTGGACTTCTCTGGCATTTATGTCAGCAAAGGATGTTTTGGCAAAGGGCAGTTGGTGGTGGAAGATGAGAGGGTCATCATCTTTGCTAGGAGATCCAGTGCTACAACCAAAGCATTATTTCCCTTGGTGCAATGCCAACAGACTGAAGTCACAGCAGCCCACTGACTTTCTCAACTTGGGCCCAACCTGGTAGGACTGCTCATTTTACAAACAAGGAAAATGAAGGTGAGTGAAGGTAGCTGCAAGTCCCACTCATCCTGGATTGCTGTTTCTCACATCAAATAGTTTATAACAGTTCTCCCTCACCAGCTGCCTCCTTGAGAACTGTTATACTCTATTTGATGTGACAGCCAGCAGCAAAGCCAAAAGGTTTTCAAGGACCCTTGCCTTAGCAGAGGGTCTGCTTTGCGTATTTCCCTTCCTAGCAGTCCTCCCATCTGCAATAACTAGGCTTCTAGCAAAGGAAGAATAGGACAGCCCAGAATTGCCATCTTTGGAAAAATCTCATCAGATCTGTACTTTTGGGGCCCACCACTGCCATGGTTGGTTTCTTGCCTATCTTGCAGCCATTTCCCACCATCTGACACTCAAGCAGCAAGCAATGTCCTGGATGTGGCCAGGAGCCAGACGGTATATGCATTATGAATACATCATAACATCTAGTCTCTTTTTCAACTTTACATAGCTTAGCGCCATAGGAGCTTGATCTTTCCACTTGATGAAGCAGATCTAACTTGCGTGGCCAAGAGGAGGCATCTCAAGGTATCTTCCTTTCCTATCAAGCCACTCTGGGTCAAAGAGATTTCCTACAAATGGAAACTCATTGTTCTTATTTAAAGTTCTTCATCTATATGCCAACTAGCATAGCCAAGTTTATTTTCAAAACACATACCACCTACAACAAAGGGGACCAGGATGGTTTGAAGCCTTCCCTTCCCTTCCCTTCCCTTCCCTTCCCTTCCCTTCCCTTCCCTTCCCTTCCCTTCCCTTCCCTTCCCTTCCCTTCCCTTCCCTTCTTCTGCCATTCTCCAAATTCTTGACCTTCCTGCCACCAATGTAGCCCTTGATATCTGACACTTTGATGCATCTTTCCTACTCTGGGTTTTATGATGGACTGTCTAGACTCCTCCCTCAAGAGAGAATGCCAGCCAGTTGTGCTTGGTCTCCTGGAAATCTTTGTTGGTTCACCATCATATCTGTAATCTGAGGAAGATGGAGGGAAGGTCCTGTTTTCATGACTTCATGACTGCTCAGAGTCCCTCTTTGGGGGGAGATGGGTGGTAGCACACATTTGAGAAATAAATAAAAAAGTGACTTTCACCACCACCAAAGATCTCCAAGGAGGAGGGCTTCCAAGTATGAGAGATAAAAGGTATACAAAATCTTCATCACAATTTCTAGCTAGGTTTCTAGATCCTGAACAACATGACCCTCTTTTATATATCCTCCAGTGCTCAGCAGGTTCTCCCTCCTGATTTTCTGAAATGTGTTCAGGCTGTCTGTCCACAGGCATTTTGCAACAGTTGTTCAGTTCCTTCAGTTGATGTGTGTCTTCTTTCCAGGTTGGCCCTGGAAAGCACCCACAGTGTTTTCGAACGGACAGCGCAAAAAGCAGCTGTTGATAACCTGGTCCTTTCTGTTGGTCTGTTGGCTTGCTGGTCTGTTTGCACTGTGTTTCAGTGATGCAGCTGAACAATGAAGTGTATTGGAACCCCGGCTGGTAGACGCAAATGAACAGAAAAGGTGCACACGGTACAATTACTTTGAGAAATTCTGCACATTGGAAAGTGGCACAGGACGCTGGGCATGGAAAGCTCAGGAGACATTGGCCATCACAAGTCCTGCATGAGGATGGCTGGCTTAGGGCTGCCTTCCGTTAACTTAGGACTCAGCCCCTGGGGAAGAGCAGACACTGGAACTGGGCTAGCCTTGATCAAGCACAGCCACTTGCAAAAATACACGAGCTGTTGGAATAAACAAACATCTGGACCTTCCCGTCTCTGCTTCTTCTCTCTCTCTCTCTCTGTGCCTGTTTGTTTATTTGTGGGAAAGCAATATTATGCTGCTCTTAAATTATGCATGGCCTTACCATAAACCACAGGCTGCTGCCTGTGTTCCATGTTAGGAAATTCCACGCCTTGCCATCCAAATAATGCACAAGAAAGGAGGCAAATTTTGCAGAAATGCATAATTACTATTATTTTCCCCAACTTATTTAGCAGTTCTGCTGTTTCTCATAAGAGGGGGGCTGGTGGGGGGACACACACACAGGATATTGATGCATATTTCTAGCCCCTGAAAATTTATTTTGGATCTCCCTGGCCTCTCACCATCAATTTTTCAAACCAAATTTCTGCATTTCTGAGGGCTCAAAACTTGTTGGCTCTTTTAATTGCTTTTATTTGGTGCTAATTCAGAACAAAGCTAAAGCACACACATAATGTGACACGTGTTTAAATTAGCGAGAGATGGGGATGTGAAGGTAATTCATAATTTAAATGCCAAGGCCAGAGAAGACTGTCCTATCTCAGGAAGTTACTTTTTTTCTGTCAAGTAACGCTATGCAAATAATCTTCTCCCAATAGCACATTGGGTTCCTTGAAGAACATAAACACACTTCTGCAACTGAGCTTTCAGTGTATTTCTCCTACAGTCTCCACCCGTCCCTGCCGTTTACTGCTCATATCCAACCCCTGATAAAGTAATTGCTATTTGCATGCAATGACATGTTGTTATTTTCTCTTCTGAATGACAGTGATCTTCAAAATTGGTGACTGAAGGCATCTTTGTTGAACTTTTAAAAATGACATGGTATTTTCCATTTGCTGTAACTGGGTGCAGTACTGCAGATAGAGAGCCAGGAGATATGTTAGTGACAAGAGGAATGATTGATAGTTTGAAAGCAGGTAAGAATATCTCTGAGTGATTATTTTCCCCCAGTGTCTTTAGATCATAAAACCAGGGAGAAAAGTCATGGGGTAGCGGAACGGGAGAGTGTCGATGGCACCTTTTGATGCCAAATATCCCCTTTTGTCACCTGGGTCTGACTGGGTCATAAAGCCTCTTGCTTGTACAGCCCACGTCTTACACTGGGAACATTTATTTGTTACAAAGCTGCTCAGGAGCCCCAAACAGCAGGCAGGACTGCCACCCAGGAAATGTCCCTGAAGGTCCATTGGGTTGATGAAGATGGTCATTTGGGCCTTCTCTCCACCAATAAGTTCATCATACAAATGGGTTAGCAGCGAGCTGGATCCCCCTGCGGGAACAATGGCCATTTAGGCACATAGAGATTTCAGGATGCTGCGCACTGGGGTTCCTTTGCCTGAAGACATCTAAGGCACAGTGGCTTGCCCAAGCAAGAAACATGCACAAAAATACTGTGCAGGACTTTTGGGAACACTCTCACACAAAATGGTTCCATTTGCACATGGCTCAGCTTCAAAATTCAGCAGCATATTAGTAGTTGGCTGGCCACAGGAAACTGTTTCGCATGAACTTTTCCAACAAGCAAATGGGACTGACCTGACATTGGTTATGGAACCAGTTAAGCTCGCACCCCACCTTCTCCACCTGTACCCTAGAAACAGCACTGACGTGGCTGCAAGAAAAGATGCAGGTGCCCTGGATGGAGCTCAGCTCTGAGGACTGCTTCTGCGAGGCTTTCCTGGCCGCGAGGCAGAACAGTCTGTTGTTGCCTGTGTCTGGGATTGTTTTTCCAACCTCCCAACAGCCCTGGAGTTCCATCTAAGAACTAACAGGGTTGACTGCCCCAAGTTCCTCCACTGTACTGATCTCCAAATTAGAAAACGAAGCTTCTGTTACATATAATTATCTATTCTTTTTAAAGTGATCTATATTCATCCTGATATGGAGCCTAGAAATGCTCTCTACCCTTATAAGAGAAGCTGTTCTGTGAAATGGGAGCTGTTCTGAGGAACTGATTCACACATTACACTGGGGTTGCTGCAGACCACATATCAGCAAATGGATCTGTGTGATGCTTCCTGGAGTGCTGCATTCCTACCCTGGATGGAGTATGCTTTAGCAACTTTCAGGCAATGCACCAGGGGAATGCAGAGTATGATGAGGCCCAGAGAGACAACTCTGCCCCGTAGCATGGAGAGGTGAAAGATTTCATCACCATCCATTGGACATCAATAAAAAATCTCTCATTGACTCCAGGAAGTGTTGGGATTATGCCACAACCCTGTAATGGAGGAAAAAGAGGAGGAGAACAGAGTTACATTATGTTGTCAATAATCATCTTTGTCTTCTTACTTTGGGCTTTGGAGGCGGGCAAGTAACGAACATCACACGAAAGGGCTCGCCTCTGTTAAAGCTCTACTTTTTAGTAGCTCCCCACTGGAAGAGCATCGCCACTCGTGTTCGGTCCTGACACAGCCCTGAAACGCTGCCAAGCCTTGGGCTCCATGTCCGTCATGGGGTGTCCCTGACCCTGCCTCACTGTGCTATGAACCTGGGCATTCAGCAAGACAAGGCCTTGTTGGACATGCAAGTGGTAGCCTCCAGGAGATGCCATTGGAAGGGCACATCTGCACTGGGCTGAGTGGCATTTCCTACCCCTGACAGAAGCTCTCTGGGATGGTGAGAGGGGGCTGCCTCCTCCTGCTCCCCACCTTTCAGCAGTTTCTCTTGCATGCTCCCACAAGCATGCGTTCTGAGCTCTGAATTATGGTGTCTTCCTGCTGGGAAGGAGGTAAATCAAATACTGCAAGAGAGAGGTTTCCTTTATTGAGCAGTATCTGAATCAGCCGAGGGAGGAGAAATCCGCATAAGACGCCCTCCGTGCATTCATCTCCCTTCGCCTTGGCACTGGGGAGGTTCTTTGTCCTTACAGTAAGGAAAGAGAGTTCAGTTGTGCATCTAAGAGAATCTTCAGCCAGAGAGCCTGCAAGATCTGAGGACACCTTCAGCCTGCCCGTAACAAAAGCGAGTCCTTGCCATCCTTTTAACTACTTCTGTAACTGATCCTGAGCCCGATAAATATCTGGTGCAATTAATAGCCAATTGGTGTTTAATTGATGCAGAGATAGCATCAGAGGTTCAGGACATTGTCACAGGATAACGGTCTCCAGCAGTCATTACAGCCAATCTGTCCTACTAAATCAGAATTAAGTGCAGCATTATGTATATTTGGAACACTTAGGATTAAAGTGTCACCCTCCTGGCTGTGGTGCGCATGCTGGCCTGATGCCTGCCTGATTAGTGGGGTATTTTCAGGACAGGCTGATTGCAGGTAGGCAGCAGATTGGCTGAGAGGATTATTTGGGAGCCTCAAGCTGCAGCTGGGTGGGGCCGGGAGCCTCTCCAGCTTAGCATCCTCTTTCCACAGTGGCCAGCCAGTTCACCTGGAAAAGTCTGCCCCAGGAGCCCAGGACGGCCTTTCCCTCCCAGTAGACCCGTTGCCAGCATGGGAGGTCATCAAGAGCCAGCCTGACCAGTAGCCACAGCCAGCCTTCTCCTCCCTGATTTTAAAACTTTCCAAGCTGGTGGCCATCACTACATGCTGGGTACAAATCCCACTTACTCTCCCACCGTTCATCGTTATCGGAGACCCCTTCTGGGTTCTAGAAGTACGAGAGAAGGAAACAGTTCCTTTCTTTGCACAAGGGATTGTTTCATCCTCCATCGCGACTGACTCCCGGACAAGCCTCTTTCCTAATCTAAGAAACCCCCCATCCGGTCTCCCCATAGCCTGCTGTTGGCTTAGGAGACCCCTTCAGCACCTCCTCCAGTCCTGGTTAAGAAGCCTGGGGTATCATTCTGAGGGTCTTCTTGCCAAGCCGAGCTGAGGGGGTGTGTTCTGCTGTCCCTGAATGGGCAGTTTCTCCCTTGGGGCTGTGTGGTTTTGCTGGGAGGTGCTGGCCATGAACATCTGACCAGTGGGGAGAGGGCTCCTGCCACCCTTGCTTATCATCCCAGGCTCAGCCTCTGGTCTTCTTCCACTCAAAGTGTCAGTGAAAATCCTCGCTCTCTTTCTGTGCCCACAATCCTGCCCCAGCTCAGCTGTTCTCATAGCCCTGTTTTTCCAGAAGAGTTCTCTTCATCAGCCGCATGCCTCGCTCTCAGCCAGGGGGTGACATTTCTGCTCACCCTTACACAGCCAGACTATGCGTCTCTATCTATAGATTTCTACAGTCCACCCTCTTGAGAGCCCTTTAGCTGGATGCAGATCTCATTATCTCAGAGCGGATAAGGGCAGGAAACTGGTGGCATCAGTGCTGCCTCCGTTTCCCCTCCGTGCAAATGATGGGGGATGAGGGCTGAGCCCCAGTGCCAGCACCCTCTTAGAGGGGCACTCCTGAGGCAGCACTGGCTAGAGTGCCCCTTCTTTTTCTTCCCTCTCCCCTCCATTGGGGGTTTAGGGAACCTCCTCTGGAAGCCATTGATGGGGGACTTCAGCTGAGCTCTGCAGCACATTGTGCCAGGCACATAATGCCTCGTTTCTCTCCTCCACCTGGTCTGGTCTGTGGAACTGGTCACCCTCCTTTCATTTGCTCTCCTTTCTCACTTCCAGCATCAGGGACCCCCTGAGGGAGTTGCAGAGGTGACTCTGGGGCTACGCAGCCCCCCGCCCCTGTGTCTGCCTCCCTCTCCTCTTCGGATCACCTGGGCCTGTCTAGGACCTTTGACGGACACGTCTCACGAAGAGGACAGGATCCCCCATGCTCCTTTTCCTCCTGGCCATGCGTATTTATGGAGGAGCTCCTGAGCCTGATGGCCCAGCATCCCCTTCCATGGCAAAGGCTATCTGCGTGCTTGTTCTGGAACAGGATGTACTGCTGTGGTCGTCTAGAGGCTTCCTTTAGCCTATTTTCCTTTCTCTGCCTGGCTGTATTTTTTCTAGCTGCTTTTTCATTTAGTCTTAATTTTAAAGCTCCGTTTAACTTGGAGGGCCGTTCTTCAGATGCAGCTGAAAGGCATCCAGGGACACCCTATCATTTTTCCTCTCATGAGCTTATCAGCCACCCAGCAGGCCCCAATGCAGCAGCGTTTCTTGAGGCAACAGCTCACCTTCTCCTGTGGGCATTTTGAAGCGCACCATGGATTCTTGGGCGATTGGAAGGGTCAGTTCTCATGGGTTTTAGGATGCTTCTCTGAGCCCCCTACTTTCCTGCCAACAGTTCAGGTTGCCCCTTGGCAATCCCTTCTGGATAGCCATGGCTGGCTGAAACATGCAGGCCCTTCCCTGTCTGGGGGCAATACGAAGTCCTTCTTGTACATAAACCTTAGAGGTCCCTTAGAAGGCCTGCTGTGGCTGCTGCAACTGGCCATCTTGGCATATCTAAATCCTGAGTGGGCCAACAACATCTTCTCAAGCCAAGACTCAGAGACAGTCTTTGGAACACCTTTGATCATCGTCTTGGAGAGCAAATCTCTCTTTGCTTCTACCTCCCCGCCAGTATGGAAGTGGCATGCTCTGGCTTGGGCTCGCTTCACCCTTGATGCAGGCATTTCATTCCCTTCCCAGACTGCTATTTCCCTAATTGAATCCTGCAAAAGCATCTACCGACTGGCCCATGCACCCAACTGAAGACAGCTGCATCTGTGACTAGTGCTACCACACCTGGGCTGCAAAAATCCACAGATACACAGATACCAGCAAGGAGACATCCATGTGGAATCTAACTCTGCTGGCCAACAAGCCCAGATATGGCAGCCCTATCCATGATTAATTGGCTCCCACCCGGTCCCACCCATGTATTATCAGTACATGGCTGTGTTGCTCCAGTCAGCCAAGGAGTGGCCATTTGCTAAGCCCACATTGCAGGCTGTTAAGTTATTGTTTCTTGTTTTTTGGAGGGTTGTTGGATTATTCACTCCAGCTGAAGAAACATTTAAAAAATCCTCACTGGTATCCTCGCAAACAATGCCACCAATTTCGATTCACAGTGGATGGGTGGGTGGGTGGGCACATGGCTTATCCCCTCCACCTCTTTCTGTCCCTTTTCCACCCTTCTGTTTGCCCACAGGAAAGGAAAATCAGAAAAGCTGAAAGAGAATTCTTAGAGAATCCTCCATTTTGCAGGGTTCTTTTGGGGGGATCTGTCTGGATCAGAAGTGGAAAGAACCCCCCGTTCATACACCATGTTGACTTGGCAGTTTAGACCCAGAGTTATCTGTGGGTTCTAACTAAAGCCCTCTCGGTGAACATTCAGAGTTAATTGAGTGGCTGGGATGTTCTCGTACCATCCTACTTTGATCCAGAGAAGCGGGCCACTGGCTCCAAATCAAGAGAAGGTGACCCCCAGGTAGACGTAGGGCCCCTGGATTCTTTGTCCTGACCCAACTCTCAAGAGGCAATGGCCTCGATCCCACTTGTTACGCTTCCAGGGAGCCTGGCACGTGGCAAGCTGCACAGAAGGAAAAGTGGGAACATAGACGTGGTGACCTTTGTTTAACCAGTAAGTTCCACACTGAGGCAAAATTCAGTCCAGATGTCTTTATTTGTTGAAATGCTGGCATAGAACATTCATTGAAATCTACCCCTTCTTTGCCTCATATCACAAGGATCTTTTGTGGCTGTGAAACCACAATTTCCTGCCCTGTGATTGAAAAGAGAGAGAAATGGAGAGGCTCCTTGGCTCATGACACTGCATTAAACCAAGAGCTGTTCCCCAGACTGGAGGTCGCGAACTTGGCTAAAAATTCTTCCAGCCCCGGATCCTGGCTGAAAAGGACGCGCGGCGGGGAAAGAGCCACATGGCTCAGAGTCTGCCTGCGAGGACAAATGTTTCCAATTATGGGGGAGACACTGCCTGCATGGTGCGTTGCAGCAGTAAGGGCCTTGGGGAGACTCTATTCTCCTGTTACTGAGGGTAAAGTCTGCCTTTAAACAGTTGCATCTGCTTAAAAACGACGGAGAGCAAGAGGCAGCGGGAGAGAGAGACGTCATGCAGGGCTGCGGGAAAGGCCGAGCCCCCAGCAAGCCAGCTTTTCAAGCCAACATCATTTTCAGGGAGACGAGCAGGAGTCGGGTGGGGCCGGGGTCTCCCTCAGGGTGTGGGACCACACTTTGCACTAGGTTGTGAGTTGGTTTGCTGGGCTGGGTTTTTGCAGGTTGAGGTAATCTTGCCGTTGCGGTTGATAATGTGAGGTCTAAAGCCTAACGCGTTGCTCAGAAACAGTCAGCCGTGGCTTGTTAAAAACAAACAAACCACGTGGCTTAGCGTAAACCTACTTTTTCTTTCTAAAGAACCTGCTTGGGTTCCTAACCTCGCCTCTTCAATCCTTGAACTCCTTACACTCGGGCTGAGCTTCTAACTGTTGCTCTGCCTCTGTTTCTCCAGCCTGTTGCAAACCACAGATTCCTGTTCCACCGCGCTGCAGCCCAACCCGAACGTGACAAAAGGATAAAGAGAGTTGTGGAGGACACTTTACTCCAAAATCTCTGGAGCATGAACTTTGTTCTCTTGATGGACAGTTCAGATGGAGGTCAATCCCTGGGCCGTGTCGCGTATGACAATGCACCATTCTGTTCTTGCTGCTGTCTATCAGGGAAGATGCTCTAGGCCACCTCCTGCTAAGTCTGAGGAGCATTTTAACACCGCAGAGAACAAGAGAGTGGATGCTAGCTGTCCTGCCAGCCTCTTAAGAGGGTGGGTAGACAGTGGCCCTTGTCTACATGTGCTCCCCAGCAACTGGCATCAAAGATCTTCCTTCTCTGATGTTGGTAGCCAGCTATGGTCACTGAGCTCCATTAAAATGTCCTGCAGCTCTGCTGCTTGTGATGTGATGGCCAGGAAAAGACTTAAACCTTTCTCACTTCAACGATCAAGCAAGAAACCTGAAGAAACAGACAGAATTCAAGGATCTCTTCTTTCGGTCTAGTGTTTGTCATCAGCATGACCCTCTACCATCATCTTCCAAGGTTCCTGCTGCATTTTCATTTCTCCACCATTCAGTGAGCTTCTGGGTTTCCCACCTGAAAAGGGGCTTTTACCAGCCTCTGCACCACCCGTCTCCAGCCCCACCTGCCTGGTCCTTTCCTCCAGCAGCCTGCTATCCTCTCTGCAGCCAACCAAAAACAGCCTGCCCCCTCCCCATGCCCACCACACCTTTCTTGAGTGCCAACATTACTGTGCAACGTCTCGCTCCAACCTCCAGCTGCAGCTGCCTAGCATCTCTGGCAAGCTTTGTCAAGACTTTCCCTGCAGGGAGATCCAAGCCTAGCCGGATCTGATGCCTGGTGGGTGAAGTCAGGGTGATTGTGATCAGCAGGGTCAACGAAGGAGATCAGACAGCACAAGAACTGGCCATGCTGCCGCGGGTGCATGTGAGCAGGAATCCTGCCCCTTTCAAATCACCCTCCGCATCCAGAGGGAAGGCTTTGCGTCATGCCCCCTTCCTACAGCAGTTGCCTTTGCTTCCCTGACGCATCGCTTTGGCTGGAACTGTGACTCTTGCTGCCCCATTTTTTGTCCTGTCCTTCAGAAGCAGCACCTCCCTTTCATCAGTTCCCAACCTGGGAAGGGGTTGGAAGCAGGGAGACAACAGAAAAGAGGGGAGGTGGGAAAGTCTGGGTTTCCTTGGCAGCAGTTGGCATCTGCAAAGATTCGCTGCTGCTTTGTTTCCATGCATGATCAGTATTGGGGGGGGGGAGAGGAGGAGGAGGAGGAAGGCTTGCTGAGCTGTCTGATGGCTAACTCACCCCACGGTGTTCCACTTAGACCAGGCCATCCTCTGGCGTTCTCGGCCACAGGGAACTCCTGGGCTGCTGCCAAGAGCATGGGGGGTGCCCCCTCTTTCCTCCAGAACAAGGCACACGTCCTCCGCCACCACCCCCACCACATCTGCCACTTCACACCCGCCTGCTTGCTAGCTATTCTTTTCAACTTCTGCAGATTTTCACTCCCGAGATATGTGCAGCCAGAGTGCAAGCTGACCAAAACTGCCTGCGTGAAGCACTCCACTGCGGTGGTGATAGTGGGAAGAAATACAGCTGTTTTCTGCCACAACTGCAGCTGCATGGACTGGTTCGGCGGAGCTCCTTCAAAGACGAAGAGCTCCTTTACGTCAAGGCTTGGTGGAAGATGAGAGTGGACGGTGAACCAAAAATTAAAACGAGGGAAATGTTAGAGTTGGATGGGTTTATATGTCATTGGTTCACCTATATGCAATTGGTAGAACATTTTAAATTAGATAAAAAGAATTATAAATTTGTTAATGAAACAACTCAGTTTGAAATGGACCTTTGTATAAATGATGATCATGTATTACTAAGATGTATAAGATTTTGTTATGGAGGATGAACATGTCAAGGATTGCATGATTAAATGGGCTAAGAACTTTGGATATAACATTATGTTGGACCAATGGGAGAACATGTGGATGAAAGGTTTGAAATTCAGGCTGAATTATAATTTGAAGGAAAATTTCTGTAAGATGATGTATCATTGGTACCTAACTCCTGATAAGTTGTCAAAATGTATAATGGTGTAACTAACGTCTGTTGGAAATGTTTACAGGGTGAAGGAACCTTTTACCATCTTTGGTGGACTTGTGAGAAGGCTAAAAAGTTCTGGGATCAAATATGCATTATTATTCAAAAGATTCTTAAAGTAAATATACAAAGAAAACCAGAACTTTTCCTTTTGGGATTGACGGAAAAGGAATTAGAGAAACAACATGGAGTGTTGCTGTTATACATGACCACGGCTGCAAGATCGTTATATGCACAACGATGGAAAGATCCACAAATGCCTACAGTTGAAGAGTGGATTGTTAAACGAATGGACTTGGCTCAGATGGCTAAACTCACAGCTTTAATAAGAGATCATTCTGCTTCTGCATTTATATCAACCTGGCGACCACTTTTGGACTACTTGCTTGTAATAGAAAAAAATGATGCTTTGATTTTGGGTTTTAGAGATCGAATGGCTTGCTCCAATAGAAATAATGTTAGGATAGGTTAATTAACTGTAAGAGATTAGACTTGTAAATTTATCTATATCTGTATCAGGGAAGTCACTTTCCCTTCCTGTTTTCTTTCTACTGACACTTTTATAGTTTGTCCTTTTTTCTTTAGTTCTGTTTTCTATCTGTTCTATATTCTCTTTTGTTTGCATTTTAACTATATCTTGCAAATAATAAAGTTTTATTTAAAAAAGTCTTGGGGGAAAATGAGGACGAAGCCTTTGCACACACATGAGACAATTTCCTTTATTTACTTTTGTGGATAAAGTTACTTTATCCACAAAAGAAGACTCCGCTCAGAGTCCCTCTTTGGGGGGAGATGGGCAGTAGCACAAATTTGAGAAACAAACAAACAAATAAATAAATAAAACACTTCCATCCATCCCCACTGAGATGCTGCAGATGTGGGGTATGCGGTATGTCTGGCTCCCTCCCAGTGTGCTGACCTGCAGATGTTAGAAAGTTCTACCCAAACATGATTGATAGATGCAAAATGTTCCTCTGGGATGGATGGTCTTATCCAGATGATCCACACTGAGGATCCTTCATTCCACACGAGGGCTTCCTGGGAGTGTTTTTCACGGCATCACCCAGCTGAATTTTGCAAGCCACCCATCTGCATCAGGCCCTTCCCTGGCTTGCAAAGAAATGCACGGGGCTTTATCTTCCGTAGTTACTCCTGTTGTTCCACCTGCTGTGTCATCAGGCTTTTCTCAGAGTGGCAATAAATTGCCTGTCTCATATTTGCCCATTTGCTATTTATTCCGGTGATGGGCAAGTCAACATAACTAACTAGGAAACTTGGAGACCTTCCTGCACCCAGACCAGAGGACTCTTTGTTTTCATAGAGTGACTTCATCAACCTCCTTTGCAATCCTCAAGAGACTTTGGGATGGCTCCCAATATCCCAGCAAATGATCTGGAATGCAGAAGAAGGCTAGGGTTCCAGATGAGGACCTCTCCCCAGGGCAGCCTTCAGATGTATCAAGGACTCACTAAGAACAGCCAACTCCCAGATCTGTTGTCTTTCAGTGTGAAGCACAAGCCCTTTGGGGGCCCACTAATTAGACTGGGCTAGGGAAAAGGCTGCTGAGTTATAATGAATCAAAATTTGTAAAGCACTTTTGATCTGCAAAGTGCTTCCTAATTAATGTTTGCTACAGCAGCTTGCTATGATCCTCCTTTGGAAGAGGGAAACAGAATCTAGGAGGAGTGGCAAATTTGGGGTGAATCAGAAGGACCCACAACATCAGCTTTGCAGTGCAAAAGGTGAGGGACGTCCATCATTGTCCTTTGCCTAGTAGCCCTGGTGCTTGTGATGCAGCTCCATTGGGACTAGAGTTAGTTGGTTGTGTGCTGTTGAGTCAGTCCTGGGTCCTGGCAATTGGAAGGACAAATGTCCATCACTTTGACCTGTTCCCAGGAAGAATTTGTCGCTCTTCTGGGGATGGTCCAGTGAGCGCTCAGATTCTGCCTTCCTCCGTTTTTCTAGCCCTAAACCTTGCCAAGCAGAGTGGTTTTTCCTAATCCATCATCCTTTCACATCACATGCCCAAATGATGTGAGTTTCACTTGTTAATCAGCACCTCAAGGGAGCAGTCAATCCTTACTTGGTCCAGGACCAACGGATTGGCTATTCTTGGAGCCCATAATTTGAAGGCACCTCTGTCCTCTCCTCTGCTCTGTTGCAGAAAGCTGGAGCAAATTTGAATGGTGTGGACCTTAGAAGCAGAGGGGCCTGGTCCGGGCTCTGGATGCAGGTTGCTCTCTCTCCATGGGGTACTGAGCAGCTGCAGAGCAAAGGGCGCTCCTCATCTCAGCCCTGAGTGCATGAGGGAGATTGCATCTGGGGCCCGAGGATGCCGAATGCCTGATGATGATTGTGCTTGTTGTCATGGTCATGTCAGGGAACCCTACCTAAGGAACATGCAGAATTCTTGGAGCTCTGCAATTTATTCCATGGTGTCCTAATGGGGAGTCACAGGAGGAGGCCATTTTTTATTTGGCAACCCTTGTTTCTGAGCACCCACTAATTTGTGATAACTTGTCAAATTTGTTAGGGAGTCAGAGCTGCTTCCCTCTCCACAGCTTGAGAAGCCGCTCTAGCCTAAAAGTGGGAGGAATTCACAATTTTCCTGTGAAATACTCCAATGCAAATGTGACTTATTTTCCCAACCTTGTTTGGTTTTGGTTTTTTTTTTTTAGAGTGGAACACTTTATTTACAATCACACAGAAAGAGGGAGTTTAGACATTCCTTGCGTATCCTCCTCCTGAATTATATTTCTAGAGTGAGAAGCAACTTTTTCATAAAATGGCAACTGATGTTATAGTACTTGTTATGCAGTTGTAAACTGGGCATGTTTAATGCCTGGTATCAAGACATAAAACAATTCCAAGATCTGCATAAAGCTTTGTTATTTTGGGCTCAGGACTGGAGAAGTACATCGTGTTGATCTGAGCATGGGCCTTGCAGTCAACGAGCAACAAGGGCCAAACAACGAGGGAGGGAGGTCCTGAATTTGGTGGAAACAGTACAAAGTGTGCTCTGGCCAGAACATCTCCTGCACCACCCATTGGTCCACCCCATGCAGGACTTCCTTGTGGCTCTTCATAGTCAACCATGAAGCTTCCCTCAGCCCTTGCAGTGTTGCTTGGCAAAGAAGTGTGGAAGAAGCTGGGGCAGGGGGCTGCCATTATGTCCTCCCCCATAGCCACTACAGAACACTGGAAGTCTCTCCTGCAGGGCACTCCTGTTGGCAAACGTGGCCCCCTTCACATCAGCTGGACCTGCTGGCCACTTGAATGCGAGGGACTCTTCTCTTGGACCTCCGGGGGGAGTCCCCGCATTGCCTGCAGAAGGTCCAGGTTGGGTGCAGCATCTCCAGAGGGTGGCCAGTCGGACTGGCTGGGAAAAAGGCGCCTTTCTCGAGGGAAGGGCTCGGGGGGGAGGGCGCTATAGGCATCCCTCGGGTCAGCCTGCCCTCTCTGGAGTGCCAGAATGCTATAGGGAGGACAAACCTGGCCGGCGTGTGGCTCAGATCTCTTCCCAATAAGAACCGTCTTGCTGGAGCAGAACAAATATCCACCAAGAGTCATATTCTGTTGTTGCTGTTACTGTGGCAACATCACTGTGCATAATTCATTACAAAATACAAAGCAACCGATTCTTGTCCCAGCGAGCTCCAGCCGGCTATTTTCTGCAAGAAGGGCAAAAGTGTGCAAGATCCATGGGGAAAACAGTCCACCGGATTTGGTGCTCAGAGATATACTATCCTGGACCAGGGAGGTTCTAGTTGGGGACTGAGAAGCCTATTCTCTGCACATGTATTGGCCATTGCCTTTCCATGCAACCCACACCCTCCTGGGGCTTGGAATGAGTCCCCAGGCTGGGTCCCTGGGAGCTTCTGCCAGAGCCAAGGACTCTAGCTGGAGGGCTGAGGAAGCTCCTGGCCAGCCTGGAAGCCACAGCTGCCAGTCAGGGCAGGTAGTGCCAGCTGGGCCAGTGCCCCTTGTCCCTGGCACATTCAAGCATCAGGAACTGAATGTCCCTGGAGAAACCCTCCTGCCTGCCTTCCGGCAAAGGCTCATCTGCTGCTCCTGGCTGACCCACAAGGGGGAGGCCCCCTCCGGGTTTTCCCAAACCAAGAGGGCCTTGGTCATGGTCTTGAGAACCCTCTCCGACACCCCTGGACTGGAAGGACTCTTTCCTGGAAGGATAAGGGACAGGAGATGAGCTTGGGCAACTGGTGATGGATGGTCAGATGGTGAAATGTTAAATGCTACCCATCAGCCATGCCTTATGGCTGTCCGAGACCGGCTGGCTCCCAGGTTGCCTTCTCAGGTGAGCAGCCACAAAAAGCAGGTGCTTGCTGGGCTTCTGGTGAAGCATTCTGCCTTTCTGGGGTGGGTGGTGGGGCCCGAGGTGGGTTACATGGGTTTAGACCTGAAGAGCCAGCAGGACCAGCCCGACTGAAGCTCGGCCAGCAGCACCAAGGAACACCTGGCCTTTGAAAGCATCTTCACTCACACTGGACTTTGGCTGCTTTGCAAAACACAGTAGTGAAGGCACAGCTGAAAAACAAATGCATCCCCCCCCTTCTTTCTCGAGGCTGGAAGGGGAAAGAAATGCCATCAGAAAGGTCTGTACTGCTCTGGCATGCAGAGAATGATGGAGGGAAAGATGAAGGAGAGAAAGATTCTTTCTTTCTTTCTTTTTTTTCTTTTTTCTTTCCAGTTCAGTCATGGCTGATGGAATTTGTGTTTTGCAGATGCAGTTTCCTACAGTAGCACTGTAAATTAAATTAAAGCTATTTACTCTGTATTTACAGGCTTGCAAATAAATCTCAGGAAGCATTTTACTGGGAAGGGGGGAGCAGCAGAGAGAGGGGGATTGTATTTTCCAGGCCAAATATAATAAAACAACACACAAACCTTCTTCTCATAATTACTTATTAGCCAAGGGAAAAGGGGAATGGCGAATGGCTGAGCCTCTGAAATCAAGCTAGGAAGCTTGCTGGAATGCAGCATTTTCTCCTCTCCAGCTTTCAGGTATTGATGCAGAAGGTGGGGAGAGGAGGAGGGAGAGAAAGGAAAACAAGGAGACTCCCCTTTTAAAGGGTTCTTTTTAAAAACAAAAAGCTCTTTGGCTTTCTCCTCCTTTGGCCAGTGTTTGCAGCGACGCTTGCACCTGAAGCTGACTTTGGTCAATGGGAGCCTTCTGAAAGCCTCCCATTATCGCGCTGGCTGTCATGGGCACCGCGTCCTGGTCTCTCCTTCAAGAGGCTGTGGGTGGGTATGCTGCACCACACAGTTGCTGCATTACTAAAGGAACTGAAGGATGCTCCAAGTGGGAAATGGGGACCCTCCTGGAAGAATTGGGAGGGAGGGAGGGAGGGAGGCAGGGAGGGGTGGCCAGAATGAGGAGGAACGATGCCCCTTGGCTCCCGGAGGGAGCATCCATCACATGCCAATAGCTCTGTCTTGGCAACACACCCTCCAGCTTGCAAGAACACTTGCTCTGGTGCTACCCAAGAGGGTTCTTCAGGAAGTGGCCTTGTATGCTCCTCCCCACTGGCTGGCATCTGCACAGGCCCCTTCTCTCTGGTTCATCACGGAAGGCGATGGCTGGGATGGAGAGAGAAGATGGGGTGGGGTCTCTGCTTCAGGAACTCTGGCAGGGTGGAGATTTTTCCACAGGGAGGTGGAGGGCATGGAACTGTGAGGAAGACCTGGCAAAAGAAGGAAGGGGCTGGGCTGGAGTTCTTTCTTCCAAGAAAGGCTAAAGGCTTGGGGACACCAAGGAACCTGCAACACGAGAACATGGGCGGATTCCACCTGTGTCTCTCTGTCAAGGGACACCAGGGTTTGCGGTCACAGATAAAGGGAAGCATTTCTCCCCACAAGGCAACATTGCCCTGAAGGATTGCCTGCCAGAAGAACTATGTTGACACAGAAGGTGTCCAAAGGGGCAAGACATGTATGGGGAAGAGAGGCTGGCCTTCCTTCGGAGGCTGCTACCTGTGGCTTGGCTTCTCCTTCTGCTATGCCTGAGTAAAAGCTGCCCCTTCGAATGGTGTCTCTGATCACTTACAGGGTGGGACTGGGGTGCATGATGATTCTGCAATAGCACATCCCATCCCATGCTGCCTGGGCCATGGTTCAGGGGTTCAAGCACCCAGCAGCAGAAAGAGCCAGGGTTGGATGATGTGGCGCAGTCCCCAAGCCTCCTCCATACAATGAGGACCATGAGGGAAGGGAAGACTTTTGTCCTGGCCAAGTACACCACCCTTTGTCCAACAAGCCATTCTTCTCGTGTGGGAAAAGAGTGCCTGTGAGGAAGGAGAAGCATGTGAGTGCCCTTCAATGCTTGCTGGGAAGGGAAAAGCTCTGCAGCAGGGCCCTTTCCCTGTTGGCCCCTGGCCAAATTTGGCACCAGGACTTTCCGGACCTCTAATCCCCCAACCGGAGAGAGGATGCCCTCAACCCCCGATGCTGGAAGGCAAAGTGGCTGGTGTAGCTGGTCCTCAGGGCAGAGCAGGCCAGGGCCCTGGGTGTGTGTGTGTGTGCGCGCATGCGCACATGCACTTTCCAAATCCAAGGGAATGTGAGGTTTCCCACCCCCTTTGATGCAGCCCCAGCCCACTGCTAGGGCTAGCTGCCCTGGGGCCTGGGTATGCAAAAGGTCAGCAGGAAAGGGTTTTTCAGGGCTGACCTCGTCCACTGCAGAGAGCTGCTGCAGAAAGAGGAGCGGGGCCAGTCCGAAAGCCAGTCTCCCTAATTTCACCCAAGTTATTTCCGGCCCTCTTTTCTCTGTGAGGCCTGATCGGATGACCTTCAAGAGCTACTGGAAACCCTACCACTCTGGCCGAGCTTCTGCCGGTGTTAAGTGACGGGGCTGGATTGCTGTGGTTTTTAGCTTTTCTGACATTTTAAAATCTTTCTGTTATTTTAAAAGTATTTCTTACCCTTTTCCTATGAATTATTTATTGCATACATAATGCATTACTGCATTATGGTTTACAGCTGGTATGAGAAGGCACAGAACGGAACTGGTCCCATCCAACCCTCTTCCCCTCACAACCGCCTTCCCACTCCTTTGGATGCTGTACATGCATCCCAGATGTCGCTCTAGAGGGGCCCGAGTCCGCCTGGATCTTCTTCTGCACAGACGCTACTGAAATGTGAGGAGAAAAGTATCTGGCTGCTTCTTGCAGCCCACCAACCATTTCCGCTGGGGAGACCAGACGGCTGTTCCGCGCCATTTAGAAACAAGGGATGGGGAGCCTTCTTTGAAAGGATGCGTCATGCAAACCCAAGCCAAGGACTCCATTGAAGTTTTGCCCTCCCTGATTCCTGCACCAAAGGAGGTCCCTTTCCTGACCAGGAACACCTCCATCTTTGGTTTCTCCGCGTGTAGCCATCACTGTCCTCAGAAACTAGCCCAGCGGGCCAGTCATTTCCCTGAGCTTAGAGAGGCAGAATTGTGCATCATCTGCATATTGGGGCCAACACACCCCAACTGCGGCCCTCCAATGATTTCCCCCAGAAGGTCCATGTCCGAGACTAAGACAGGCTGTACAGTATCAGCCGGGAGACCCACCACCTTGTCTACGTCCAGCCTTTCTTCTCACCCGGTACTGCCAGAGGCTTCTTCAGGAGGACCAGCTATCCTGCTGAATTAGAGGGACACAGAGTTGTTCTCAGGCCCACAGCTAGGGTCTGTGTCACCTGGGGCAAACATGGATTCCGCGCCCATTTTGGCACCGCCTCCAGCTTGGCACCCGGGGCACATGCCCCACTTGGCCCCCCCCAGTTGCAGCCCTGGTTGTTCTTGTTTTGGGGTAACAAAATGTCATCCTGCTCTTTTCTGGTGTTCCAGTAAATAAAGTCACGAGAAACCAGGAATCTAGTGTAAGTTTAGAGTTTAACATGAAAATATCAACAATTTGACACAAAAGACCCTCTTGAGAATCTTTCTGGGATTGGGTCTGCAAAAGACAACAGATGGAAACCTTCTGCAAGTCGCACTGTTTCTCCTGACAGAAGGGCATTGGCGGCGCTGCCCTCCTTTGAACTCCATCAGCCCTGAGTCAATATTAGTCATGGGCCAGTCCCTTACTTGTGACCGAGGGATTAAGACGCAGCTCTGCCAATGGCACACTGTGATCCTGTCTTTGCAGCCCTATGCCCATCCTCACTGGAGCAGGAGCCATTTCCTCAGGCTCCCTGGACTGTTTCTGAATTTTGTGATATGACCTGCCACTTCAGCAATGGATGCCTTAGCATAGATGACTTTTTCCCTCCTTCCTCCCAGTCCTGAAATCCTTGTGTGTCACGTCTGTTAGATGGCAAGCCTGCCATCTCTCAGCCCCTTTGGGAGAGCTGTGGAGTCAACATGCTTGAAATAAATCATTACCTCTCTCGGATCAGCCTGAGATACTTTGCAGGCCTTCAAGAGGTTATCTGAGCTGTTTTGAAGCAACTGCCCAGAAATCTTGGTGAGAGGGTGAGGGTGAGAGGCTGCAAGCTGATGGGTGGCCTGCTTGGAAGGGGCTGACACCCTGAACAGCGTTTCGGGGCCCATTTTGCAGGGACAGAAAAGGTCTAATCAAAATGGTCTGAAATCTTGCAATGATGTCATTATTCTACCACATTATTTTTAGGACCTGCTATTTCTTCCTGCATTAAGCCTCATTAGGATCATGTGTTCTCATATTTGCAGGCAGGATGAAAACCCTGGTAATCCTTGGTGTGTGTGTGTGTGTGTGTGTGGTGGGGAAGAGACTGACTGTCCCCATTTCTGGACCTCCATTTGCCCCCCACTTCATACCATCTCCTGAAAAGCATCTTAGGGATATCTTTGACCTTTTACTTGAATGTGGGGAGGAACAAAGCGGAAGAATGCCAATGTGGGGACCCCTCATGTAGGGGAGTTGTGCCCTGTGGGTGTCTTCTCTGGTGGAGATCCTTTCACCTGCTCTCTTCTCACTCCCTCTTCTGCTGCTCCATTTATCAAGTGTGTTCTGAGTGGGCAGAGTGTGGCCTGCAAGTGAGCAGTGGTGCCACATGAAAGAAGGAAAGGAGGAGACTTCTGGAGATGAGGTTCCACCAGATTAGAAATGGTTTGAAAGGGCAGGGGGGAGAAATGTAGGGTGCTAAGAAGGGGTCTTTACTGCCTGAAACCCTCAGAGCTGCTGCCAGGCAGAATAAGCAGCACTGAATTTGATGGGTGAGTGATTCTCTTGGTCCCCTCAACTGGGAAGAGAGCAGCCCGAGACTTCCACCTTCTCTCCATCAGACGCGTGTCCAGGAAGTCAAGCCAAGAATGGAACGACCAACCAGTCAGCTTCAGGGTGTCACCGACTGTGGCCTCTTGGTGGCTGGGGGGTCCTTCCCCGTCCTCTGAGAAGGTTGCACCCTACTTGGCCATTCTGAGGGTTCCTATTCTCTGTCATTGCAGTGCTTGATAGAATGGGCTACACTGAGTTAGGAAAGGGGTCTTATGTGTCTTGCATGTCAGAGGGCAGGTCCTCTGCTGCAGTCCCTCTCGGAAAGCCAACGCCAGGCGCTGGCAGGGCAGCCCTCCAGTTCGTCAGCTCCTTCAAGGGAATGTTTAGAAATGTAAGGAGAAGGAGCAGACACCGTACACACCGAGTGCTCCTTCCCTGGCCGTGTGTGTGTGTGTGTGTGCAAATTAGATGTTGCAGCAGCAGCAGCAGCAGCGAGCAAACAATGAAGTCAGCTTCCTACTTCCTCTGGCAAATTCTGTGCCTGACAAGGAAATGCACTCCGTGCTCTCCCAGAGGCACTGTCCTCTATTCTTATCTTACATGGGCAGGGATGAGCAGATGCCAGAACTGAGCCCCTGGCTCATTTTGGAAGTGACCCCGTGCTGTCCGAATCCCACCGCTCTGGTGGACCCTGAGGGTTGTGTGAACGGCCTCTCTGCCATGGCTTCCCAGGCAGCCTGTCTCTGCGTAGGCCTCCGTCTGGGCGGTTGACGCTGAACTGTGTCAGGGGGGCAGAGGGGCTGGGATGCTGTAAGAGCCCCTCCAGAGCAAATCCTTTAGTAGGACCAGACGTGATGCTGAGGAGGGTGCGTGGGTCTAAGTTGTCCAGAACGCTTTCTCAGAGAAGGAAAGGGAGATGGGGGGAGGAGGAGGAGGAGGGATTCAGAAGCAGGCCTGGAGACATTTCAGCCACGAGGTCCGCAAATCAAAGTCTGCCTCAAGATGGCGGCTGCCATAGGAAAGCATCATTAGGTGTCAGATCACGCCAGCGTTCAGGGACCAGGACACAGTTATTCTCCCCAGCTCTGAAAAGACAATGCCGGGAGTCCATGGGCCGAGCTCACAGGCTGCTGGCCCAGCAGAGGGCAGAGAGAGAAATACCGCAGCCTCTGATCGTCCGAATCAGGCAGTCCTTCTGAGTGGAGCCCTGAGCAAAAAGCCCCTCAAGGCCACTCGGGGGTGGGGAGAGGGGACTGCCGCCTCCAGATGGGCTCCTTTGTGACCAGCAGTGGTCAGGTCCGAGGTGGATCAAGCGAGGAGGGGGCACCAGAGCTGCTGCAGAAAGTATTCTCAGCCAGTGGCCCCCCACCATGCCCAAGATAGAAGCTGGGCATTTTCTCTGCAGGGTGGGTGAACGGGCGCCTCCGTGTTGGGGTGCAAAGGCCCAAGTGCAGCGAAATGCTTGTCTCCCACCTTCCCTTCTTCATTTGGTTTCTGGAGGAGGGTTCTAATTTTGCCCAAGGAAAGGAAGCCAAGTAGGAGCCAGGGCTGCCCTGTGACTCCTCCTGTGGGAGACCACGGAAAAAAGGCGCTTTGCCCTCAGCCTGGGCAACGCAGGGTGGCTGCTCCTGGACTGCCCTCCTCGAAAATCTTTCCCCAGCAACCCAGCGCCTCTTCCACTCCCAGCTCCCCCTTCTCCAGGGCCAAAGCCCAGCCGGGATGGGCCCCGTTTCTCCCCACGGGCTGAGCTGGCCCCTGCCTGGCCCATTCCTGACGCCTGTCGGAGAGGCGGGTGCAATGCTCGGCATGTCCCCCTCCCCGCTCTGAGGCTTGCAGAGGGGCCTTGCTTGCAGCTGCATAGGAACCCCAGCCTTTTGCTGCTTTTTCCTTATACCCCAACAGGCATCAGCCAGCGGGGTCTGTTGGGAAAACCTTATGAGAAGGACAGGCTTGGTCAGGATCCTGGAGGTCTCAGACGCCCCATTCCCGTGCAAGCACCTGGGTAATTCCTAGGCACCCCGAGTAGAAGAAAAGCTCCAGGCTCAGGATCAGCCACCACTGAGAAGATGCTGCCTCAACCGGAGCCCCCCCCCCCCCCCGGGGAACCGAGGAAAGGCCTTTTCTCAAGTGGTGGAACTGCTCACCAAGAAAAGTGCCTGGAGCCTCCATCCCTCTGCCCAGCATTTTTATTTCGGCACCAAGTGCCAGTAATCCAGCTCCTGCATTGGGAGACCCCCGGTTCTTTTCTCCATCTCGATTGTTGAGTTTCTAATGGACTTTAGAATGTTTTACATTGGTCCTGTTTGTGCAAGACATTTTACCTGGATAGCCACTAATCCACTCAAATCTCACCAGGACCCCCTGTTAGCACGATTCTTCATTCTTGTTCTTGTTCTTACTCTTATTTAAATAATTTCTACGGCCTCCCCCCATCTCACTTCCACAACTCTGGGAGGTTAACATTAAATTAAAACCATAGCAATAACCCCCCTCAAATTTTAAAAATAGACACCATAATAACAGTAATATACCATGCAGCTGAGGCCCTCAAAAACACTTCCACTGAACAACCGTACAGTCAAACCACCAGGCTCTCCCAGCATCCCAGCCCCTGCCTTTGGGTGGTGTGATGGGATAGCAGGACCTGCTTTTCCAGACACTCTTTTTCTCCAGCCCTTCTTCTTGGAGGACCAGGGAAGCGTGGTGGGTCCTTGCCTGGGGTTTGGGGTTCCTATGATGTGGCTAAACTAACTAGAGTTGGTTTAATCTTCTGCGTGACTGGCTCTTTCTGGGGCTAAATGCAACATTCTCCATGTTAATGGATGGGATCAATTAACCCTGTTTTTTGTTCCCACCACTAACGAAACCCCCACCAATCCACTTATGTATGTCATGAGAACAGGGTTAAGTGAGCTTCTAAGTCTGTGTTGCTGCTGCTTTTCACATGAACTTACTTCAAAACCTTTTATTGGTGGGAAAACAGGATACAAATCCAATAAGCCCATAAGCAAACATCTGCCTCACAGGGCTGAGAGAGTCAGGGTCTAAGGTCCATCCCCAACTTCTGAGTAGACGGTTCTGAGATGTAACTAAATGAAACAATTCTTCGGTTCCAGCTCTGAAGAAGGGGACTATTTCATGAACCAAGCCGGGGCGATGCTTTAGTTCTTCCGACACTCTGCCACGGCCTCTGGATTTGAGGGGCTGCCCCATCAGCCCCTTCCTCCTCAAACCTGTTGACATTCCTGAAATGCCTGGAAGGGTGGCACTTCCATGCTTCTCCTCTGCAGAGATGTTGTTTCCCATCCCCCCAGAAGTATCTGGCAGCTTGAAGAGCAGAAGTGCAAGTCACGGGAAAGCCCCCCCCCCCATTCCCAGCTTTGGCAAAAAGGTCCACCCCCTGAGCCTTGCCTTTCTCACCTGATGACCCAGAAGATGGACAGGAACCAGAGCGTGGAGGGAGGGGCGCTTGTGCCAAGCCTCAGGGAAGCAGCGAGGAAGCTCACCCACTCCTTGGAGATGGTAGAAACAGGGAATTGCTGCAGCCAAAAGAATTCTGCAGCCCGGCGGCCTGGTGGTGGTGGTGGTGGTGGGGCTTTTGGATTTCCTTCCCCAGCCCCTGACTCTCCCCACCCCAAATCAGATCATCACCATGGATACTTCCAAGGCCAGCAAAGAAAAGATTTGCCCTAATGAGCTGGGCCAACTGTCAGCTATTTTGTAAGCATTAATGTATAATAAGGAGAAATAACAGCATTAGCCGGGCCCTGGCACTGCAGTCCGTCATAGGACAAGGGAAGTATTGGCACCTTGTTATGTTTCAGACAACACTACTAATCAATGCCCCTTTGGGGAGGGAGGAAATCAAATGTGCCCCGAGGCTGAGTCTACCAGCAGACACCTTGTCTGAACAAGAGGGTGGTGCCTGAGTGGAGCTGGTGGAACAAAGGCTGGGCAGCCACGTCCCAGCCTCCCCCAGAACCAAAGGCTGAGGGATGGGATGCTGCCTGCCTGCTCCAGGCACCATCCGGCGCCTCATCCTAAGACACCCGGTTCCATTTATTCACGGAAGTCCCTTCTGGGCAGATCTAGCTTTCACACCTCTTTTTTCCCCTCTGTTCTGCCCTGCACCATCCAGTCTTTTCTTGGGACTTCCAGACAAGAAATGTACACCATGAGGGGATGATTGTTCCAGAGGTTGGCTTTTTCCACCCACAATCCTCTTAGGGTTCCCCACTGTTTTGCTCCACAGAAAGTCTTGAGAGGTGCAAAGCCGTTTTTGGTCAGGAGTGTTCAGAGCTCCTGTCTGGGGATACCCTTGGCTTGGCCTTCTCCAGCAGTCCAGCTGCCCCCCTTCCAATGCCTTTCCAGGCACAGGTTGGTTCCTCCTGCTCCATCAAGTGGGCCGTACCACCTCATCTTGCAGGTGGAGGGCAGAGAGGCCGTACGTGACATCTCCCTTTCTGGGCAACCTCCCTGAACATAGAAAAGCTGAATATCAGTAGCTCAGCAGCAGATTGAATATCACTGCTTAATTGTGCTAACTGCATAAACTAGCCCTAAGTGCTTGGCACCCACCCAAAGTCCTTCACTTAGTCCATGCGGATTTCTTGGGGGAGAAACTGAGCTCCCGCTAATTCCCCGAGGATGCAAATTCCCTCTTGACCTTCACTTCTTTACTGGGCATCGTCTAAGTGGCATTTCAGAGTGTGGTGACTCTTGTGTACACATGCAGGCTGAATGCACGAGACTATTCCTCCGGGGATCGTGGCCAGTGGCTGTCAGCAAATGATGTGGCAGGAAAAAGGGCTTTGGCAGCATTAGACCAAGTCCATCTGTATTCTACTCCTAATTGGAACCTGGTTAGGGAATGTGGAGGGGGGCATACGATTGGCACCCCCTGAGCAGAGCAGTCAGCAATGAAATTCACGCTCACAGGTGGGTGTGCTGTTTGGGGGCTCTTCCAGCCCTCCTGAAAGGATATCCTATCCCTGTAGGGCCTGTTCCTGCTCCAATGCCAGGGCTGGTTCAAAATATTTCGCCCCCTGGCCCTCCCCACAATCGCAGTGCGTAGCACCCAAGGCGGCTCTGGCTGAAAATCCCACACGCCTTTCCTCAGGCTTAGTAGTTAAACCCCGGCATTATAAACAGCTAGCCGTTCTGCATCTCCAAATCTGCTCCCTGATGAGCCCCGCCCCCGCCAACTGTTGGCCAGCGTTGCCAGCCTCGGCCCCGAGCCTTTGCTCCTTCAGGCGCCCCCCTTCTGTTTGGAGGCCTAATCCAGCTTCCCCCCCCCCACATGCCCTCAAAGCCGCTCCGGTGATGTGCAAGGCCCCCCTCCTTAAAGGAGCCCCTTTGCTTCCCAGGCAGACAAGCGCGGCTATTGTGCTGCATAGAAAAGGGGATTTGCCTTCTTCCCAGAGTTTCATTACCGTGTTGTCAACCGGCAGGTTCGCAATATGGGATGACAAAAGTCTTCTTCACCAGGGGTTGTGATCCCTGCGCAGAAAACAAACAGAACAACAAGAGGCAAAGAGGCTGGAGGACAGCAGTGGCTGTTATCCCAGCGTGTTCTGAGCTGAGCTGGTGCCAATACAAGGTCTGCGGTCATATTGAAAAGGCAGCCGCCAGCCTCAGACAACAGGTTGAGCCTGAATAGGGCAAGCGGTGATACCACGGGGCATTCATGTGGCTCAGTGGAGCCGGGCGGCATGGCGGCATGCAGTTAACTTGCCCTGCTGCTGTCGCAGCTCCGTGTCCCCCTCTTCACAGGGCCTTCACTGCCAGGGCTGCCTCCCACAGAAGGAGCATTCCAGGTCCCCAAATTCCAGCTGAAATCATTGGCCCCATCGCCATCATCTCTGAAAGACAGAATAGGCCGAAGGGGAGGCAAAGCTGTAACTATTTCAAAAAGGGGTCTGCGTGTGAGTGAGTGAGTGTGGGTTGGGGTTAGCAGTAACCAGTCAGCAGGCCTGAGTCAGCAATAGGCAAAGGCAAGGCTAGCCACAGCAGGGAGGAGGCTGGGAGGGCCTGTCTAGGGAGGGAATTGCAGAGATGCCACCCCAGGGAAGATCCACCTGATGTCATGGCAGAGGGCATCTGGAGCAGAAGAAAGAGGAAGGGGCCTTATGGGAAGAGATGCTATGGGAGACCCCCTCTGGCTTTCTCTGTGGTCTGTCACTAGCAAGTCTGAGGACAAGGAGCGCCAGAGAGAGGGCAGAGGGAACTTCCCTTAGGCTCCCTAAGCCAACTGACCACAAGCTCTCTTAAGCGACAATTCCGAATTGCCTTCAAAGGCAGCCCCATCAAGCAGCCCACAGCAGTCCAGAGGCTGCACGTGCACCTCCAGAGTCAGATACTTGCCCCTCTCTCACGCATACTGTGCGTACAATCCCACTTATCTTTAAGGGTCATTTTCCACAGGGCAGTCAAAGAGGGATCTGTGTGGTGATGTGGCTTCTTAGGGAAAACGCTCTCTTGGGAAGGGTGACGCTCCCCTTGCTTGGCTCAATGTGGGGAAGGAGAAGGCTGAGGAACAGGAGGCAGCCTAACAATGGCACCCTTGAGAGGAGCCCATCTCTCCTATTTTGGCCTCTGCCCCACCTGCACCCTCCCGACAGGCGGAAACTTCAGCTCTATAGTGAACATGGGATGCCGTGCCACTGACGTGTGGCTGCAGTAGATTCTGTTGCATGTCCAGCTAGACCAGTGATGCAGCCTAATCCATGATGCATCGATGCATTGATCTTCCTGACTTAGAGAACGTAGCTTAATGAGCCCCTGCTAACACATCCGTGTTATTCCACCACCCCTTGCTCGTCTCTAATGAATCCTCCTCCGCTGAGGCACACTGTAATTGTAAGGGCATTCTGAGTTTTGGTCTTGGATGCACGGAGAGGGTGAACTGCTGTGTTTTGGATTTTCAGCTCTTGGCATGTTGAAACAGAAGCTTAACTAAGCCAGTTATTAGGAGAGAATGCAGGCTTCTTTTTTTTAATATAGAGAAAGAATAAGAAGGAATGCCTTTATAATTCCCTGTGTGACTTGTTTCTGATATGGAGCGGCTACAGACGCTCGCATATCTTGAAACAGCTGAATACTGACATGATCCATGGAAACAGGTGCCCGGCTTTGGGCTAGCTGGACCGTAGCCCATCCAATTGGCACTCAGAAAATGTACATTACTTAGCAATGTAGATTATGCTGACTTTTTTTTCCTGCAGCATTCCATCTGGCAGTTTTCAAACCCCAGGATTAATTATGGTGGGGCTCTGGGTTTTTTTCCTCCCTCAAAACTCACAACCCTTCCTAAGGTCCTTCTGCTGAAGTGAGGCAATGCTCCGGCCCATTTTTTTTTTCAGATGGCATATAGCATAAGTCCTGTCTGGACACAGCTGTAAAGCTCTGGGTCTCTGCTTGACTCTGTACAACCAGCTCCTTTCAAGGCAATCAAGAACCCTCTGGAGGGCCTCCCCTTGAGCAGCTGCTGTCGCGGGAATGGGGAGGGGGGAGAGGGAGCGGGGGCTCCCGTTGCTTCCGTGTCATGTGTTGGGAGCTGCAGGAATGGCACCAGGGATCAAAGCTTTGCCTGCAGCTTGCCCCATGTGGTGAGCCACAGAGGTTGCAACAGAAGTCCCTCCCTAGAGTAGGGAAGTGGACGTGGGGTTCACTAGTCGTTCACAGGCAGAACTCCTCTCATCCCTGAGGACTGACTTGAAGGCTCCCTCAGGCAGAGCATTTGCCTCTTCCCTAAATTCTGCCCAAGCCCAGCACTGCTGCTCCAGCCAATGAGTAGCTGGAACCAGGCCTGCCGTGTATCCTGGGCAAGCCTTTCAAGGAGAGGGCATCAACGTCTGAGCCTGTAGGCATTAAGACGATTCATCCGCCTCCCCCAGGACCACCCAGACTGCTTAGCGGTGCTGTTCAGAGGTAAGGAAGGGTCTTTCCCACCATCAGCTTCCTAATCGCCTCTTTTAAAAAGCGAGGTTGTCAAGGGTGGGCACCGGGACCTCTGCATGGAGAGCAGAGGTCCGTCCAAATGTCTAAGCTCCGGAAGTCCTGGCCAGTTTGTGAGGCACGAATCTCCCCACAGCTGCCACTGGGAAGACATCAGGCGATGCCAGGAAGAGAATAAATAGGGTCCCTCCGAGCCCACATGTGGGACCGCTTGATTTAGGAGAAGTGGCCACTGTGTTTCCTTCCACCAGGAGTAGGAGGCGCAGGTAGAGCAAGCCCTGTCCCCGGCAGCCTCGAAGCAGTACTGGCCCCTCTTCTTGGGCCCTTGTTAAAGAGCCAGGCGTCGTCGCTCAGCCAGACAGGTGCTTTTCGAGCGGAACTGCTGGGTAGTCAGAAGGAAAGTTTCCAAGAAGTTAAAAGTAGGGCAAGATGAGATGGATCAGGAGCCACAGGAGATCAGAGGACAACCTCCCATCCACCAACAGGAAAATTGGTCTTACATTAAAGTCTGGATGTGTTTGATTTCTTTTTCTCCTCCGGGGAAAAAAAGTAAAATAAAATAAAATCTGGGAGGTTTTCCTCACCCAAGGAGGCAGCCGCAGCTGAAGCAGGTTCAAAAGGAACGGAGGCGGCTTTTGCCGGTCTCCAAGGGTCACGCGCGGCAGGAGGGGGCTGCCAAAGGCCCCCTCTTTGGAAAGGCTCCCCCCCACTGGGCACCCCACCTTTCAGTGCCCCGCAGTGGCTCCCCTTTCCTCCCCAGGCCCGTCTTCTTCAACTGATGTTCACGGCCACCCTTTCTTCTCTGTGCAGCGGTGGGTGCACAGAAAAAGACATTTCAGGCTAGCATGGAGCCCCAGAAAGGAACGTAAGTGAGAGAGGAGTTGTCTCTGCAGAAGGATTTGACCTTAGTAATCTAATTTGCTTTAAATTTAAAAGGATACTTCATTCTCTTATTATAAGGAGCCATGCCATTGGCTTGTAAAGATTACCATTTCTTGTCTTTCCAATTGCAATAAATCCAATTCAAGCACCCTCTTGATTTGGAATCCGTCACAAGACCCAGAAGGCACGGCCCCATGGATGAATTTCCTGGAGAGGGGCAACCCAGGGGGCAGGTGGAAGAGAGGATGCAAGGCAATTGCGGCCCAGCCCTTGGCCTTCTCGGCCTCCCTCCTCCACGCAAGCCCGGTGGGAACAAGACTCGGAGGATGTCATGGCTCCTTCCTCATTATTCAGCCATAAAGAGATTGCCATGGCAAGGGAGACAGGCTGGCTATAGTGACATCTTTCTTCTTGGCTTGGGGATCTGTTTGGCCCTTTTTGGTCCATTCAACATCTCTCATCTCATGCAGACAGGGCAACCCTTCCAGATTATTCTTCCTGCCCATGATATTGATTGGCCTGTGGGCAGGAGAAACAGAGGGTGCATGTCACTGGGGCTGCACAAGATGAGTTTTTATTTCTCTCCAAGAAAAATCATTCTCCAACAGGCCATGTGCTCAGAAGAAGGTCCTCACTAAGGGACTTCTGGAGAGGCTCTAGACCTTTAGGGGATTCTGGCAAACTGCGGGCAGGTGGCAGTCAATTGGGAGAAGCCATTGGCCTGATCCCTCTTCAGCCATGAGGATCCATTCCCAGGTCGCCTTGGGCCTCTGGGCACACAGGATGAATCGCTGTCCCCCTGCACTTCTGCAGAAGACCCATAGGCTCTCTGATGCCCAGAATCCATGGGGAAGCCAGGCGAAGGAGGGGTGGGGGGTGGTGAGGGGGAAGGGGCAGGGGTGGTGTGCTTTTGTGATCCAGAAAAAGGGTTGTGGTGTGTTTGTGTGCTGTGTGTGTATGTGTTGGGAGAGCTCATTCCTGGCCAGGCTGATGATCCTTCAAGAAACTTCCCTGCACCAGACAGAGGGTCTCAAAGGTTTGTAAGCCTAGCACTCCCAACCTAGGAAGCGGAGGACGACTGCACCGTTTCATCATTCCCAAATGACAGCAATTAAGTCTACTTCTCACCATCTCCTCCTGAGGCACTACCAGGAAGTGGTTCCTCGAGTGAGTCACTGTCTGAGGATGCAGTGAAGTGGCTGTATCAGCATGACGCACTGAGCCACGAACCAGCCAACCATATCGTAGCAGGTGGTGGGAACCCTGATAATTGGACTGAGTGATCCTAGAGTTTGAAGGGAAGACAAATGGTGTGGGAGTCTGCCAATATTGGGACTGATATAGACACAAGCTTGACCCAAATGGCCCCTAAATGTTTGGGAAATCTGGCTTTGTGGTCCTCTGTGGGAGAGCCAGCTCCACTGAACTCCATGGGACTTTAGGAGAATCTGCATGAGCTCTATCCTAGGACCAGTCTTAGTGTGGGATTTGTTGGTCCTTTGAGGTCCCCATAAGAGGCACGGAAACAGAGATGTCTTGCTGACTTGTGAACTGGGAATGCTCTTGCTAGAAATGCTGGGTTAGTTCTGACATTGTAAGCCTTGTTGAGCAGCTGGAGGCAGACAAGACATGGGCATTTGGCCTCCACTTCAGCTGTTCTGAACAGGCACAGCAGGTTCCTGCGCATTCCTCACCTAAGAATAACTGGCCATGCCTTGTACTGCCTCTCTCTTGGGCCACGAGACCCCACTGGTCAGCAAATACTGCACATGCTCTTGGCTGGGCTGCGGAATGGGCCTGATAAATACGATTTCCGCATCTACCAAGCCTGCTGTTTTCTCCCTGCCCATCAGCAACCGGCTGCTTCTTAGAGAAAGAAGACCCCTTGGAAGGACTTCCGGAGTTCCTGCTGAAGCTTCAGGATCTTCCTTGATGGCTCTCATGACTCCATTTGCAAAAACTCCAGTGATGAGAAGGCATGTTCCACCTCCCTTTACGCACTGCATCAGAGACCTCTTTCTGCTTTGCAGATTCCATTTTTGACTAATATGCCATTTAAATCTGGAACAAATATGGTATTCATCACAGGGAAAGTTGCATTAAGATCTGCATGCGGTGTAACCAAAGTTGTAACTCTATAGGCAGGAGGGGCCGTGTCCAATGAAATCCTGTCACAGCACATGTACGTGAGGAAATTAAGGTTTGTTTTTCTTTTTCCTGCTGTTTGAACAGTCCAAACCTCTGTTCTTCCATTTGATGACGGGGAATGGGAGGCCCCCAAAGTTCTACTACAGAGCCTCACGGCAGGAAGAGAAAAATCATCCTTGGAGCTCTCAAATTAATTTCGGAAAAAGCTGTTAAATCCGAACAGCTTTCAACTGATTATTCCTTTCTCTGGGTTGCTGGGATAAACTCTGAAATTTTCAAACAGGGACACGAGCTGTGGCCAGACAGTCCTTTGAACAGCAGTAGCGATGCTCAGATGCCACGGAAGGCTTTGAATGTTCCAACGGAGCCTCAGATAAGCCACTCTTCCTTTCACTGGCCGAGTTCAGAGGCTATGAGCAACTCCTGCGTTGCGATGCCCAGAGAGGGGGAGAAATCGGACCCCCAGAAACTCAGAACCAATTCACAGGCTCCCGAAAGGCACACACTCAGTTATGGCAGGGATCAGTCTTTTCACAAGAGAGGAAAAGGCGGGGAGGCTGTTGTGCTGGAAGGTGTCCCCAGATGCAGTTTTTCAAAAATCCAGCTGGGAAACGTGCAAACCCACTAGGGAAGGGTGTCTTTTCTAAAGCCTGGAGAACCTACAGTTGTCTACCTGCATTCTGAAGTTTGGGGAGAATTATGCCGCAGCATTTCTCTGAATAGGCACTTTGCCATCTAAAGCTCATAAAGGTCACATAAAGAATGTAAAGACTATCCAGGCCATCAGCCATCTAAAATAGTTTGGCAGGTTTAACTGCCTGGCCTGGAAGTGACAAACTGGTGTGATAAACATACAAAGGGAGGCTTGACAGGCCCAAACATTGGTCTCATTAGCATCCCTGGCAGGGGCACCTGTGGGAGGAGAGGTGTCAAGGTGGTGGGTATGACCGTGTGGCTGCAGCTGCCATCTTTATTTTTGAGACCACCCCCTGGAGTCGTCCCTGATCCCTGGCAATGTGTCTCCCCTTTTGCCAAGGCTAAGTTGGCTGGAGCACATTGTCTTGTGTGGGATGGATGGACCTTCCCCATGTTTACATATCTTTTCTTGAACATCTGGAGGAGTTCAAATGCAGAGGAAGGACATTCCATCTCCAGAGTCCATGCATTTTATCCATCATTCCAATGGGATGGCGGAACTTGGGACTGTGATCCGGCTCCTGATCCTAAAGCCCTGCTGCTTTCTTCCAGAGTTTAACCACAGCCCTTTACCAACAGGGCTGCTTAGTTGGTTAGACCCGGCTGCAGAAGAACCACAAGCAAACTCACGTGCCAGATGCCCTTTCCTGTTACCTGCTGATGGCTGAGGTCTTTGGGACTGGCCATGCTACACGTGCCGCAGGCTCCAGAAGGCCGTCTCAGGGTTATTCGTGGCGGGAGAGCTTCTCAGTGGCGGCACCTCCATTCGTAAAGCTCTTCCCTTTGAAATTTATGCTGTCCATATGATAATATCTCTTGGCTGCATCTTGAAAACTTTATCCAGGGCTTCCCTGGATAAACATGGGGTGAATGGCTTCTCTTTCTTTTCCTCCTCTGCCCATCTTTTTAATGAGTGCGTTTTTATATTTATTTACTGTATCATTTTATGACTGCATTGAAATGATTTTATAATTGTAAACTGCTAAGGGAAGCAACATGTAAACAGAATGTAACTAACAAATGAGGTCCTTGTTTGGTCCAGATTGTGGCGATGGTTGGCATTCAGTTGCTCAAGTCTTCGTCGCCTCCTGTTTGCGTTGTTAAAAACCATCTCTGCAGTTGCCAAAGGCTTAAACATCTATATATAGCCATGAAAATAAAAATGGAGGGAAAACCTGGAGCAAACCAGTGTAGCATTTCAAAGGGAGGGTGGGGATGGGACACAGAATCTACCCGAGGTAAATTAAACAGGTATCTGAACCGCATCTGGCTTCTTCAGTAGCCCTGGAGGCTGTTTTGTTGACCTGCTGAAAATAAAATGGGAAGATTAAAGAGCTTTTAAGAGGTCTTAGCATACAAAGGCCTTTTAAGAGCTCTTTAATTTTCCTGATTTATTTCTTTTAGTCCAACAAAACAAACCACAGAACAAATGTTTTGCAGTCTGCAACCATTAACTATCATGTCCGTCCGTCCATCCATTATTTGCATAGATTTCCAAGCAATATATTCTGAGATTTTCGGAAAAGTAAACTTCACTCCCTGATCTTGTGAATGCTGGAATGAGGAAATATGTGAAAACTGCAGTAGCACCCCAAATGTTGCTGTCTGTTGTCTCGAGAACACCAACGAAATGCCGAAGCTGACTTTGGACTTGGCACGATGTGTGAGCCAGGCCGAGCCCCTCTCCAGACTCACAAGAGGCCAATATTCAGAAGAAGCTCCGTCGTTTTCAGTGAAAATGGTCAAATGGTCTAGAGGCCTGCAGGCTCAGACTGACATTTTAAGAGTGTAGTAAGGATGTAGTGTTGTTTTTAAAGCATGCATTTAAATGTATCTAGAAATGCTCCTTTGAGTTTGGCAATTTAAAAGTGTAAGTATGTGTTAGTGCACCTTCACATCTTGCTGGGCTGGCCTTGTCTTTCTCTCTGTTTCCTTTCTTTTCCCCTTCCCACAATTTCTATGCTTCTGCTACCTTTGCTACCCAGGCATCTGGGGGGCAGGACTGCCTAACTCCTGCACTGGAGACCCCTTCCCACACACCCAGACACCCCAAACCCCCAAAACACATGGACAAATGCATTGGACTCCTGGGTGGATCCCACCAGTAAAATACCTCCTTTCCCCCCCCATTTCCTCTCTTAAAATCAGGCTGAGCACACATCGATTGTAAGTTATAAACTGGAAAAGTACCATCTGTCTTGTGAAGTTAGTTGCATTAAAATATAAAGATACTAACAAATGCCTTCCTATTTGAAGAATATTCAGTAGTGGCATTTTGAGAGAGAGAGAAAAAAATGTGTTACCGTCAGGCAGTTCCTTGTACTCATAACTTTCTTTTTTATTAAGTAGCTATGGCAACTTGGCACGTTCCTCACCAACGCAAGTTGCGACGGCATCTTTCCAGGCAGGGAAATGTCCTGCCCTCCATGGTTCCACTGAAGGCTGCTGTCGGGGAGAGAAGGCGGCCAGAGACAGGCTTTCCTGCCGCACTTCGTCAGCGGCGCTGTTGGCATTTCACTTTGTGGTTCAAACGCCCAACTGGCATTCTGCCTGGGTGCCTTGTAGAGATGGCCCTCCCTTCCCAGCCTGACTGGATGCCCAATCGTTCTGGGAGCTGAACCCCAAACACCTCACCTGGCCCGTCATCTGGCCAGGGTGTGGCTGGTGGGGTTGAGTCAGTGGCTGGCATCCAGATCGAGCCTTGGATTCTTCCTTGCAAATGATGTTGAAAGTCACTAGATGGAGGCTAAGGAAAGCCATGAGCTTGTCGGGAGAGCAGCCTTGTCTGGGCGCAGTTCTAATCGTGGCCAGGGCTCAGCTTGAGGCTGGATCTCTAGTTCCAGCACCCTTTCCTCGGGGGCTGCGTCCAGCACGTTTCCCACATGACCTGCCCACTCAGAGCGCAGCCACCACAGAGCAGCCTCAGACCTGCCTAATGCCTACTTCTGAGTGGGTGTCCTGCACACTCCGCCCCATTCCCCACACCCTGGCGATGGACTCTGTTGCTTGGGGTGAGGGCAAGGGCTGCAGGGACGGATCAGGATAGCTATCTGGTTATCTAGCTAGATGATGGATGGATGGATGGATGGATGGATGGATGGGTATTTTTGATTTATTTGTTGATAAGATTTATAAGGCTGCCCAGCTGATACAATGTGAGTCTGGGCAGGAAACAGTTTTGGAGAGTTTTTTCCTTTTTGTTTGCTTCCGTCCACCCAGAGGGATTGAGGGGGAGATGCAAAGAAGAGACTGGTGAAAACAACCCCAAGCCCAACAAGCAGTGCCCCCAAATAGTCAGACCACAGTGCATCCTACTGTCATGTTCACTGATTCAATGTAGTTTATACATCGTAACGTTTCACATGCCATGGCACTGATGCACGTTTCTGTTGGGAGGGAGCTGCTGTGAGACCTTGTGCCAAGCTCTGTATGTGAAACCAGTACAATGGAATGTGTTTGGGTTATGTTCTCTGCTCAAGGACTTTTCCCGCAGACCATCAGAAACCGTTAGGAGCACCTGGGGTTGTGAGCTTGGGAAGATTCTACGGGGGGAGGGATTTCGTTTGCACCGCGGGTTTTTAGTTTGCATTTGGCGCGCTTTCATTGTTCTCAGCTTTCTCTCTGATCCTGCATGCTGTTCTTTAATAAATCAAATATCTCTGAATTCCTGCTCATGAGTCTGATGGTGTTTTAGAATAGGCAACCATTACACCGAGGGCTTGAGATGCTTGCTGGGGAGCGGGAGGTCTTGATCCTGGGACTCTCCCAGTTGTGCCTGGGTGCTGAGGAGCTGCGCCCCAAGGGCATGGGGGCGGGGGGCGACGGGCTGTGGCCCTCTCCGACCAGGCCGGCTCAAAAGAGGGACAGGCCTCAAGGCGGCGGCACGAGCCCAACGTCACACCGTTTGCACAGGGTGTGTGAGCGCAGGCCCACCTTCGCCAGAGCCCTTCCGCCAGGCTAGCAAAGCCGCTCGTTCCCCTTGCAGGCAGCAGCACGTGACCGGACAGCTTTCAGTCGCTGCCAGTCAGGCCCGGCTTCAGTGATGTCGCTATGAAACGCAAGTGAGAGGTGCAGCGGAGGCTACGCTTCTCTCCAACCTGGGTGGAGACCTCTGGCAGGCGAGGCACTGCCGTGGGCGGCTCTCCCCACGTTCTCCCAGGTGCTTCTTCTGGAGTGGGACACGCCTGGCGCGGGAGGCCTGGGCGGGACTCCCCTCAGACTTCAAGCATCTGCCTTCTGTAATCCCTTGGTCACTTAGTGACAGATACTTCATCATGGTTTGCTTTAATGGTTGCAATATTGATATTTATTATGCAAATTGGATTCCCCTACATCTTATTGTTCTGCATCCTATGAATACTTAAATTATTATAAACCTTTCTCCTTAATGCGAGTCGTCCTTCAATTTGATGCTTGAGCGGAACATACGGCGAATCACGGAGAGGAATGAAGGAAGTAATTAAAGCCCGGCCAACGGGAATGCGGGGCCTCATCCTTCCAAAGCAGAGCGCATTCAGATACGGCATCTTTAAACCCTGACTTGTTTACTTCCTCCTGGAGGGAGAGAAGGGGCTTCTCTTGAGGGATGAATTTGGTTCAGTTGCTGAGTTGTAAATGGCCCTAGCAGCCTTGGTCTTGCACAGCAGCATTTCTCAACCTTGGCCACTTTCAGTTGCGTTGACCGCAACTCCCAGAATTCCCCAGTCAGCCATGCTGGCTGGAGAATTCTGGGAGTTGTGGTCCATGCTTCTGAAAGCAGCTGAGATTGAGACGCAGTGTCGTAGAGGGCTCCTCATTCATGGCTGGAGCATAGTTCTGATAAACCGTGGGGTGAACGTCAACCTGCCTTCCTTGCAGATGGGGTAAGCGCACAGATCTGGAAGGAGGAATTTGACAAAAGGACAGCCTCCGTTTGAGCAAGAGGGAGACACTGTCTCTGCACCACTGCAGTGCAGGTGAGATGGGACACGCAGCTTTGATTCAGGAAAGCGGCATGTGCGAGAGCATCTCTGGACACTGTAAAACTGCAAGCCATTTTTGCCACACACACTTTTACCTTCAGGCTTCCCTCAATAGGGTAACCCATTGTACTTTTATAATGGTTTTTATGGCCTTTTTATTTGTCAGCCGCCCAGAGTCACTTTGATAGTGAGATGGGAGGTGTATAAATGTAATAGATAAATAAATTTAATGAATCAATGAATCAATCAATCCCTGTGTGACAACAGCACCGCCACTCAGAAGAGCCTCCTTAGAAGTGCCGGGAGAGTTCGTGCCCTCCGCTCCCTCCTCTTGTGCCCGCCGGGTTGTTCAGGGCATGAGAGATACCAAGGCAGGGAAGAACTCCAACCTCCCTCCCACCAGTGGCAGAGCGATCCCTGGATCACAGGATGGATGACCTGGCTAAGGGAGGCCGCTATGGGGCTCTGGCTGAGCAAACCGCGTGGCTGTGGCTTGGCGTAAAGGGTGCAAGGTGGGAAACAAAGCAGGCGGGAGGCCCCGGGGGGGGGGTCACGTGCCCCTCTTCCACCACAGCCCAGACAAGGGGGCTCATCCCGACAGCACGGGGGTGCCTGGGACTCGTCCTCCGGCAGCCAGAAGGGCCAGAGCCACCCTCTGCACAGGGCATGAAAGTGGCATCTCCAGCAGCAAGGCTGCCAAGTCACGCCGCGCTTCAAGCGTCTTGTGGAAAAAGGACGGGGCTTGAAGACAATCACACTTGAGAGGCTTCTGGCCCTTTCAGGGCACTGCCCAGGTACCAGGCTGGATGCCAGGGCTCCCTACATTGGCGTGCCAGAGACGCTCTTTGGCTCTAGCGCTGAACCTCAAAATGCGCCAGCTATTCAGTGCCGGCTCCCCTAACCGCAATACATTGTCCTCAGGACACAAAAAGAGCGAAGCCGTGACTTGCAACGGACTCTCTGAGCGGGACGGATGTGTCAGCCAAGGCGGCTCCGTCTGGAAAGGACTCCTCTCTCTCGAGCGGCGGTTCCCCTGGGGAGCTTCCCTGGACGGATGCAGCACGCCGCAGCAGTGACCTGGCCTCCTTCCCCAGGGAGGAGTGACCTGGCGTTCCTCAACCACCGCGTCTTCAGGAGCCCTGCTAGCTGACTGGAAGCCCAGGGAGAAGCGTCAACGCGGGTACAGAACCCTCTTGCAGGACGTGCTGAAAAAGCGGCCGCTCGGCTTCCAAAGGCAGAGCTGTGTTCTGGACACCACAGGAGTGGGGTGCCCCTTCCCACCGTCACCAAGCCCTCTGGCAGGCTGGAAGGTTGCAGTGGCTTCATAAGCTCTTGCCCCTTCCAAGGATCGGTGGGGAAGAGGTCCCACTTCGCTGACGTGTGCTTGGTGGGAAAGAACTCATCCCGTAGTCTCCGCAGGGCAAGCAGGAAGGCGTGGCGTGGCACACCAACCAAATACGAGGCTCCGTTTCACTGCATGCCGAAATGTAAGATGCTGACGGATGCACTTTCAGGAGGTATACCCAGATTTAAATCCCTTCCTGTTCAAAAGGATGGGCGCGGAGGACCACCAATTTCCCATTTTGTGTGTTTTATAGTGGACACTCCGGACCCCACTCTTACAGAACCTGGCCTATGATTAAGCTATTTTTTGTTCTCCGCTGTGCCTGGACTTTCAATCTTTATAGACAGTGAGAAAACGCATTCACTTCTACTATCAGCAGCAAAACCAGGGAGAAAGGAAATTATTTGGGCTGTAAGAAGAAACAAACAATTGAAGGGCTGATGGAAAAAAGAGCATGCAGATAAGTAAAGCTGAAAGGCAAAGTTTTAGCAACCACATCTCCTGCCAAACTCACCCCATGCCGTGTTCCCATCCATACAGGACTGCTTGGCCCTGCCAGGAATTTGGTGCCTGGAAAATTGGGAAAACCCACAGTTTTAAGGAGATGGGAATAAAGAAGAGAAACTGAAATGCAACAATTTGGTAGCAAGGTCACACGTATTGCTAATAACAATTAGCAATATGAACGGTGACAGTTCCAGAGAAAATAGCTTAAGTGGGGGAATATTTACGGCACTAATGCTCTTCCCTGGCATGGAACAATGTGAAAGGAAGCTCCTGGGCTGCTACATTTCTGGCCTGCGCCTTTTCTTTCACTGGTGGCACAGAAAGGTTCAGATCCAGCCATGTGGAAAAGGACTGCCTGTGAAGACAGGGCCCTCTTCTTCCCAGAGCCCCCAGTTAAAAGAGATTGTACAGCTATTCCACTTTTGCTGTCTTGGCAGTTTTTCTTCCATAAGGAAAAAGATGGAAGGGCAGAGGGAAAACACAGGGGAAAAAAAACAGAATACAATCAGGTCTTAATCCTCTGTAAAAATTTCACACCTGAGGCCGCGGCAAAATAAAATTTTGAAACTCTCTGGATTAAGACTTGAATGGCCAAATAATAGACCATTTCACCGACTGCTTTAGAGCCGTATTTATCACCCTTCCTGCTTCAGCCCTTTTTCAAAAAGAAGGATGGGGGAACTGGGGTACAGCGTGGCAAGAGTTAGGGTACCTGAGCCCAAAGTGGTTTCTGAGCAAGATTGACAGAATAATGCATCTTGGCTCTTAACCGCCCCCCCCCCCCATTACTGCCCTCAGCTCCCCCTTCCCCATCTCTCCGTTTGCTGTTTTGTCTTCAACAGGCGCTCCTTTCTGTTTTGCTGCAGAAGTGAAACCTACTACAGTGTGCGGACACCCACCGTGCCCATTTCTTTCCCTGCCTTTAAAAAAACAGGGATGCTGAGTGTGTGCTGTTCTGCCTTAATTCACAGCAGCAGGAATTGTGACGGCAGGAGTAAGACAAGCTACGTTTGGGCTTCCCTTGTGCCAAAGGCCTCTCCTTGGGCATCAAGGTCATTCAGTCAGAAAAGGGCAAGGGAGAGGCAAGGCTGCTCAGCTCAGCGGGTCCCGGTCAGCCGGTGTGCAGCCCTTCGTGGCTCCGTGCGTCCCCTCCTGCTGCCTGCACCTTCAGGCCTACCCCCGGCTGCGTCTGCACACTGGAGCATCTCCTCTGCGCTCTTTCAGGGCAACATTTGCAGCAGCTTTGGGAACAGAGACAGTTCCATGCTCCAAAGGTCCTGAAGAAGGTGGTGCCTTTCAGGAGCAAGAGGAAGTGGGTTCCTTTGTGACACTCCTAGCATGGCACACAAGGTTTGCTCTCCTGCTTCCTGCAGAGCATCGGCGTGGGTGTCTGTGGGAAGGGCTCTCCCTGCCACTGTTCAGAGTGCCAGGGCCAAGAGCAGCACCATGGGGAGGGCAGGGGAACAAAATGATTTCTTGGATTGGAGATGTGACTGTTTTCATATTAGTTAGGCATTTAAAGCCGAATGGCTTCCTTGTGAATCATGTGGCATTTAAGCCCTGGTAAAAACCACTCTTGCAGATATCCCATTGAGTCGCAGACTCTCTGTGGCTGCGATTACTCACAAATCTGGCTCTGGATGAAAGAATCTGGCAGCTACATTGAAATCTTGAGAATCTGAGTTTTCTTCTAGGAGAAAAAGAGCAAGTTTCTGCCTGTCGCTCTGAATAAAAAAGCAGGAGCCGTTGCAGTCAGAAGCGCAAGAGGCGGTGGGGTGGTGGTCGGGGCACCTCTAGAGTAGGGAGGCAGGCACAGCCCCCCCCCCCCGCCCTTACTGCCAGGGCCTTAACCGGAGTGGGGGCATTCTCCCGCACACGTCCAACCGCAACCCGACCAGCAGCTCAGGCCAGGAGAGTGCGTGTGCCCCCCGGCATGAGATAATGCCAAGCCCGCTCGCCCAGAATCGGGAGCGAGGGTGATGGATCGTCCTCCCCACTCGGAGCAGCGCTGGGCGGGCGGGTCTTCTCCTCTCCCGAAGGCATTTGGAGGGACGCGGGGGCAGCCGCTGCGTCTGGACGGCCCCGGGGCTGCAGGGGCGACGCGGCGGAGGGCCGGACCGAGCCCCTTCGGCAGCAGGGCGCTGACTCGGCCATCCGCGGCGGGTTTGCGGTGCGAGCTCCCGGAGCACCGGCGGCGGCCCAATCTATCGGGATGCGGCGCAGCCTGCGCGCTCACAGCCACGCTCCTCCCTCCGCCGGGTCCCCCCTCCGGGCAGCGGCGGTCCCGGCCTCGCCTTCCGCGCGGCGAGAGGCGGCGGGGCACTTCCCGGGCGCTGCGCCGGGGTGCGGGGTGCGGGAGGCGGGGGAGCGGAGCACGGCGGAGCGGGGGGGGCTCGCCGCCGGCCCCCCCGCCCCCGGATAGGGGCCCTCGCCCGCCGCCCGCCCGCTGCGGCGCGGCCAGCCGGAGCGCCGGGCGGGGCGGGGCCTCCTTTGCGTACGGGGCGGTGCTCGGCCGGGCCGCCCCGCCTCGCCCCGCGCGCCCACTGGCTGGCGGGCGGGGGCGGGGCCTGCGCGGCGCGTCCTGGCTGGCGGGCGGCGCGGCCCCGCCCCGTGACGTCGCGCTTCTCGTGAGGCGCCGGCTCGCTGGCGCGGCGGGTTCGGGCGGCGCTGCCAGAGCCGAGCAGGTGCCCGAGGATGGCGAGCCGCAGCCGGACGAGCGCGCCGCAGAGGCGGCGGCCGCAGCAGCCGCCGCAGCAGCCCCGGCCCGCCGCCGCCCCGCCGCCGCCGCCCGCGCTCGTGGTGCTCCTGCTGGCCGCCGCCGCCGCCGCCTCGCTGCTGCCCACAGGTAGGACCGCCGCCGCCGCCGCCGCCGCCGCCGCCGGGGAGGGTGGGGAGGCAGTCCCGGCCGGAGCGCAGCGCCGCCCTCCCGCAGCGCCGCCCTCGCCCGGACGCCGAGCCGCCGCCGCCGCCGCCGCGGTCCTTGCGCAGAGGCTCCGGCGGGACCCGAGGCGCGCGTCCCGTCCCGTCCCGTGCCCCCTCCCTCCCCCCGCGCGGGGCGCCCTCGCAGCTGTCCGGCTGGAGGGGCGCGCGGGGGTCCTGCAGCGACAAGTGGGGGGCCGGCGTCCGAGCGAGCCCCGGGCAGGGCGGACCCTCCTGGCTCTGTGAGCGACCCGCGGCGGCGGCGGCGGCGGCGGCTGCCCGGGACCCGCCGGGAGAGGCGCCGCCGTTGCCATGGGAGCCGCTCCTGCTCCGGTGCCCGCCGGCCGGGAGGCTTCCCGGCCGGCGTTTGGCGCTCCGTGCCCGCTCCCCTTCGTTCGCCCCCGCCGGGCAGTGCAGGCGCGGCTGGCCCGAGGGGCTCTCGGCGTCACCCAGCCCGCCCCGGCCGCCAACTTTTGGGGCGCCCGCCCCGCCTCCCCTGGCGGCGCGGCCGGGGGTCTCTGGGGAGGGAGGACGCGGCGGTCCGCCGGCGCGCGGGGAGGCTGGTTCGCGCTTGCAGCGCGGCGCGGCGCGGCAGCTGCGCCCTCCCCGCCCCCGCGGCTGGTCTGCGGGACCCGGACCCTCCGCCTCGCGCAGCGGGCGGCCGCGCGGGGCTTCCTTCCTTCCTCCCGCCCGCCCCGGCCGGCTCCCCGCTCAGCGCGGCCGAGGCGCGGGGTGTCTCCGCGCGGGTGCTCGGTCCCTTCGCTCCGCGGCGCGCGCGAGCGAGCCTTGCCCGCGGCGCCTCGGAACTCTCGGGCGAACAGCAGCGCCATTGAGCGGCCTGCGCCCGGCGGCGGCCGCCGCTCCGCGAACAAAGGGCGGCATTCATGGGGCCCGGGAGGTTGCGGCGCTCCGTCAAGTTCGGCGGGGCGGCCCGGGGGCGCGCGGGGGGGAGAGCGCCGCTGGCCCGCCGCCGCCCCCGGGAGCATCGCGGCTTCCAGGGCGCCGCGGGTGCCGCGCCGGGCGCTGCCGCCCGGAGGGGAGGCGCGTTCCGGCCTGGCGCTTGGGGGTCGGCCCCGGCCCCGGCCCCCCAGGCGGCGGGCGCCTCCCTCGCGGCTCTGCGGTGGGGACGCTGCATCCGCGGCCCACGGGGCCCACGTCGTGGCGCGGTGGGGGTGGCGGGGGCCGCTTCCCGCCCTGCCCGGCGTTCTCCCGTGCTCCGGCTGCCCGGCGGTCGGCCCAGCGCCGCGGTCATCTTCGCCTTCGTCAGAGGCCCCCGCAAGCTTCCTACCGGTCCAGGACCGATTCTGCTCGAGGGACTCGGTTTTTATGGAAGGATGGAGCTCGTGCGCCCTCATAAAGGCTTCCGGTCCTTTCAGGTCTCTTTTTGGTCCGGAGCATTCAGCCATTAAACAGTGGCTTTCTCTGGGGGGAAAATGTGGACTTTTCTCTCCTGTGGACATGAATATCTGCTATTTCACTCAGTCAGCATGAAGACCTCATCCAACCATTAAAGAGAAGCCTCACTGTTGAATGTTGTAACAGGGCTCTCCTCTTTCATGAAATCTGGTCAATGCCACTGACCGTGTGAGCTGGAATAGCATGCCTCGCTCCAGGAAATAGGAGAAAGGGCAGTTAACCTTTGAAGAAATCTCCTTGGTGTTGACTCTTCCATCTCAGCTTAGAAAGGCCTGACCCTGAATGTAAACCAAGCCTTGATATCCAAAGGAATCTTCAGTAAAATAAAAATTACTTTAATGGGGCCATGGAAAAGTAGGGGCTGGTTCTTTCACTGGGCTTTTATTCCCTGGACTGTATGACACGGAGACGACAAAGCATGGAAGCTTCACTTTTCAAGCTTGTAGGCCTCCAATTGGCAAAGAAATATTTGCCAAATCAAAAGTGATTATGGTTATTTCATGGATGCTGTCAGCCCGTTGAGGTAGGCCGGGTCAGGAAACAGACACAGTAAGGACTACTGGAACTCCACTTAACACAATAACACAATCTTAAAAGCCTGCTGGGGTTGCCCTCTGCCCCCATCATACCATGCAGTGAGCTGCTTTCTCACGCTCTCACCTTTTCCAGGGCTAAATGTTTTTCATTGTCTCTTATCTGCTGACGGCTCTCGTATACCTTTGCCATGTTTATCTCTGTTTTCCCTACAGATACAGTGTGCGCCTAGCTTGTGGTGCTGGTAATACTGCTTAGATAGGTTATTAATAAGTGTCTGAGATGTTGTTCTTCCTGGTCTGGAGAGTCCTGAGATGTTTGGCCCATGTTCCCCCAGGTTTTAATTGGTCCATTGCAAGATTCTGCAGTTGGCAGGGGTCCCCCATACCATTTGTGGATCGAAGGACAGATCTTTGAAGAAAATGGCTGTTGTACTGCTAGACGCTTGCGAGCACTTGGTGGGACTTGGTGTTCTTGGGTATATGTAATGTTTAGCCCATAAGACTGTTTCTTCCACAGTCTTGTGGGCTTCTCAATCCAGTGGGTCGTGTTGGTCTCCATTCTCTTGGGTTAATGTGTGTCTTGGAAGCTACTTCTGAAAATGCTGAATTCTTGAAACTGTCTACCAGGGACCTTTTCTGATATGCTCTTAGTATAGTATGGTAATCCGGAGTGTGTTATTGAGTGTGTAGTAATTGTAGCAGAAACCCAATTCTAGCCTGGATAATTGTAATGGGGCTAGGTAATATTAAAACTTAGTTTAAATTAAGCTGGTACTTTAATCTGTGCATTCCTATGACACCTTTCATCTGAAGATCACTCTGCTTTACGGTTAATTAAGCTTCAGAGTGATCCTTACAAGCTGAAAAAGGGCAAGATTCCAAGTGTTCTTGAAATCTGGTCCTGGGTTGGAGCAGGCTGTGAACAGAGATTGGTTACCCCACAGAGCAAAAACTACAACAGACCCACAGCTTTTCAGGCGGCAGCACAAACAAACTCCACTGTGATTGGATCTTGGGGATTGTTTGGGCCAAGAGCGGTTATCCAGAGTGGCTTTGTCCAGTGCGCAGAAGCACTGGGACTGGAATTCCCACAGTTCCTGGCTGGGTGGCCATGCTGGTTAAGGACCCGGAGAGTTGTGGTCCCCCCTCATCAGGAGGGAACATGGCAAAGAAGATTGCTTGATGCTTTAAATAATATAAACAAAAATAAATATGGGAAATGTATTCGAACAGTTGGGGTTAAAATTTGAACAGCAGAATCATTAAGCTTCTCTGTGGTTTCCTTAACTTGCGTTAAGTATTTTATCACTGAGAGAGAACCAATTGCTTAGGCAGCTTTCCTCAGCTTGCTACCACCCTCCCCCACCCATTTTTTTTTGTACCTCCGTGCTGGAGGCAGCCATGTTGAGGATAGCTGTCACAACACCTGTAATATCATGAAACTGGAGGGGCAACATCGTGCATAACCACAACATTTCTCCAAAACTGCTGATATCCAGATCAGTGATGAACATGATCTAGTACTTTGCACAGATATGATAAAAGGTTCCATTGTGGTCAGATGTCTCCCTTTCTTACCTCCCACCCAGAATCACTGTTGGTTGTGTCGTTATTTAGAGTGTAATTTTACTATTTTCATCCTGGGAGCTGGAATTCAAACATCTATGATTTCTGTTTCCAGATTTTCAATGGTGGGTGCAATTGTAGGAGAGCCAGTAAGGTTAGTGGGGAGCATGTCAAACTAAGGCTCAGGAGAGGTGGGTTCTGGTCCAGCCTCGGGCATGGAAGCTCAGAGCCTTTGGGCCAGTCTCTGTCTCTCAGCCTGGCCTAAATCCTAGGTTTGTTGTGGTGGGCATCAACTGGAGATCCTCCTGCAAGCTCCCTTGAGCTCTTGCGGGAGAGATGAGAGAGGAATCGAAGAAATAAATACAATGAACGTCTGCTTGCAGAAGCAATTAAACACTTTTAAGGCATGGATGAATGCGAAGGCGGGAGCGGTAGTTGAAGGCGCTCTTTAGCACTGAGTCGGTGTTGCTTCCTGGCCTTCCCACCTGCCGTTGCTTGTGCTTCCTTGTAGACGTTTCTTGGCTTTGCTTCAGCAGTGACTGTGTCTTGCCCTTTGCCCCTTGGGCAGGGCTAGCTTAATAATATGTTCTGCCAGGGCAGCAGACAATAGACACGGTCTCTGCCCTGCTACTAAATGATAGTGCTGTGTGCGAGAGAGTGTCAGCTTCTAACCCAGTGCGTGCGCCTGGTCAGAGTTAATAAAATGTATTTTGCTTTGGATCAGGCATGCTGTTTCAATCCACATCAGAGAGGGCCTATTTAAAGGCTATTACCATTCTGTTTGTGTGCACCAGAAATGACTTACCCAGTAATTTCCTCAGGGTTATGCATAGAGTGTGCATTTGTTGATGGGCTTTGGGCTGACTTGACTGTAGGAACACAATAATTTTACCTCTCAAAAGTGCCTTTACTTTTCTTTGGCTGCATCTTGCATTTTGCACAAAATAGCTTGAAGCAATGCAGCATCCGTCTCCAGAGTATAGTGGAGTACCTGACAAGGTGGCCCTTTCTCCACCCTTCGGTGCCTGGGATGTGAATGGTACTTTAAAGGCTTTGTGAGTTGACATCTCTTTCCGTTGCGTGGAGGCATGTGGGAAGGTGGTTGCAGGTACAAGTATGTCTGTGTGTCTAAGCCAGTGTTTCTCAGCCTTGGCAGCTGGACGATGTGTGGACATGGCTGGCTGGGGAATTCTGGGAGTTGAAGTCCACACATCGTCCAGCTGCCAAGGTTGAGAAACACTGGTCTAAGCTGTTCAAGCAGATCTCTCCAGAAGAGGATTTGGTGAGGTCTCAGTTTTGAGGGTGTCCCTCTAGATCCACTCCTCCCAACCGTGAAGCAGCCCCACAGCCATCCCAGAGCCTCTGGGTCTGTGGGACAAGCTGCTGGAGAAGCTTGTCTAGGGGCCCCTTGGCCCAGCCTGATTGGTGAACTGAATGAGCTAGATGACTGCTTCTGGGCACAGAGCTGGCTAGGGTGGGTAATCTCCCCAGGTCCTGCTCTCTGTTGGTTGTGGTTCTTCCCTCTCTGCCTGAAGTTCTGTTTTGGAAAAGGGCCCCTTGAGAGTTTACGTGTTGGTCCCTCTTTGATGCTGTTTTGCTAAATGCAATATTTTGCTGCTGCCTTTCTACCTGCCGATGTTTGGAGACGTTTTAAATCAGTGACGGTTAGGCCTATCAAGGCAGAATTTGTACATGCTGCCTAACTGGGCAAGATTGTGTTTCTTCTTGAAGTTAAGCTTGCTTTTGTTTGCTCCTTGATATCTCACCTTATCTCTCTTGTTTGGGAGTTTTTAATCACCACCTTCTGGAACAATATCTTTATCGTGCTTGCCAACTGTTGGTTGCTCTTTCCCATTTGTAATTTCCTCCTTCCCCACCATTCCAGAAGGAGCAAGTTGCGTGATGGATGCCAGGGCTTCCCCTGCTACCGGTGGGAAAGTCTTCCCACTCCTTTTCGGGGGTGATTGATTAAGCCGAGGGGTTGTTTCTTCTGCGGAAGTCAGTTGCAAGGATCCAACTTGCGCACCTTGCATATTAAAAGGGAAAAGCTGGCACCTGCTATTAGCTGCCCAGAGCACAAGCTAAGCAGTTAGTAGCTCTTTCTGCTTTTTTCAGGAAATAGGTGAAGCGACACAGCACTGTGTGGCTTCATTTTTGTGGAGGTAGTGTGCACCATCGCAGCACACCTTTGCACTTTTCCTCTAGTTGTGCACATTCTTTAAAAGAGACAGGGAGTCTCCTGCCTTTCTGGACCAGGAGCCTTTGGGAAGTAGAGGGCCTCTTATGGACATGCTTTCAACATGGTGGCCACGGTGGGTGTGGCTAGTTGCAAAATATCCATGCACCAGTAGACAAATGCAATAAAGTATTGCACCCACCTGCTATTTTAGTCTCTGTCTATGACTCAAAAGCTTTTCTGGAAATACAGATAATGCTTTGAGGATGATGCTTGGCTTTAAAGCATGCTTGCTCCCTGATTGCTTTTTAAATATACATTTTTTAAAAAAAAGATTGGACAGCGCAATGGGAACTGACTGTTTGTTGACAGGCCTGCTGACGCTTCCGGGGGCTGCTTGGGGTTTATTGTCTTCCATGACACCAGTGGAAGCCCATCTTCTGAGTGGGAGAAAAGGCTCGGAATGTGGCATTTGACAGTATTCATACAGAAACAATATTTTCTATCTTTGGTGCTGGAATAATTCTACAAGCAATGAGACAGTATTTGTTATGTGTCAGCATGCTCTCTAATGGTGTATTTGGAAGCTGGTAGCTCCATGCTAGTGGAAATAATGAAGTAGAAAAAGACTGACAACTCGGCTGGACAAGTCAAAGGCATGATGGGGCAGGGAAGATCTGGATTTGCTCCACTTTTCTTGGCTCCCTGTCACTATATTGTCTGGTTTTGCTCTGAACCCAGATTTTTGATTCTTGATATGGAGACTTTCTTTTTAATATGTATGCAGAATAATTTTTTAAAAGGTTTAGCAATATCTGCACTCTTGCTCAAAAGGTTGAGATTGCGATGAGCCTGGACTGTCCCTGGGTTATTTGTGTCCTGTGAACATGCCACGCCCAGCAGATGAGTGCTGATACTGATGGCTCCTGAATGACAGTAGATTGTGCCAGCGTAACAGGAGCTTTTCCTCTCCGTTTCAGAGAGTGAAACATTAAGGGGGCTGACATGGTTTCATGCTGGATCAATTTAATTTTAGCTTTTTTCCTCCCAGTTTGGAGAAGCATTTCAAGCTTTTTAAGTCTTAAGAATCGTTGTCAGGCAGAAAATCAGCCAGGCCTGGTTGAAGGCCAGTTCCTATCAGAAAGACCATAGAAATTAGTGCACAAATTGGGATAATTCAGGTTAAACTGGCATGGGGTGGTTGTTCCAATATTTATTCTAGCATTATTATGTGCATTATTTATGGTTGTTGAATTTTGGTGTGAATATTAATGCTCGCCTTGAAATCTCATGATGGGAACTAAAAATAAAAATTGCAATAGCATCCGTGCCTGTTTGGAAGTTCTGCTTAACTCATTAAGACCTGTTCCCTCAGACGTGATGAGAATATGGAGCTTTAAATCTCTCCAGATTGAGCAGAGAAGGCAGTGGTGGTTGGCTCAAGAAAGCTGGCTGGTTGGCAGAACTTCCCTGAAGTGTTGTGTTGGGACTCATTAGCAAGCCCAGCACCATATTGGTTTAGCTGACTTGTAGGAGGCGGTTCTGTGAACGGCACTGCCCAATGCCTGTTTGGGCCTCTTATTAACGAGGACTTTCCCAGAACCTCTTGGTTTGATTACAACCAGACAAGTTGCTTGTGAGCTGGAATTCTGACTCACCAGGAGAAATGGTTGGCATTGCTAGTCATATTCTTGCATTCATTGAGGCATTGGTCTCACGTCCCACCCCCGTCCCCCAGCATGAACCTGAGCTTTGCATCAGCTGGTGGCTGAGGAGCTGGTGCAAGGTGGAAGCATGTCTTCCAAGTAGAAGAAGGCTCTCCTGGCAAGCAAAGCTGACTTGGTGCAACTCCCCTTTGGAGCAGCAGTCTGGACTTGCTTTTCGTAGGCCATTATTGAGAATGGAAAAATATAGTTTCTCCTCCTCCTCCAGGTCACATTGTGGTAACTAAATGCCATCCCGATTGTAGAGCGCCTTAAACAAAAACATTCTGATCGATCTTGTTTTTAAGTTAGAAATTACCACAGTGAGTCATGCTTCTACCTGCAGACAAGCACTTCACTCTTCCGGAACTCCCAGGCCATTTAGTGGTTGCCTTAATTATAGCCTTCCTGCTTATAGCCTTGGTTTAGGACCGGGCATCAGATGTGCCTCCTTCTTTACACAGGTGTTGGTTTAATTTTCTTCTAACAGGATCACAGCGAAGGTCAGTGATTGTGCTGGGAACTCTGTGCCATGGCAGAACGGCTAGTGCGCCACGAGGGATTGTGGCACCCTGAAGATGCTGCATCTCTGTGAAATTTGGTCCCTGGGCTTTGGCTCCTCTGGAAATGTTAGGTCTCTTGTCAGTGCCTGCACTGGGCGATGGAGCAGAATATATATCAAGGGGTATGTCGTCAAAAATAATAAGCTCTCAAATGAGAGAGGATTTCTTTTAAAGTTTGTAAGAAACTGCTTTCGATAGTGGAGGCTTGAAAATCCCCAATTTAGTATCTGAGATTAATCCCACAGTAGGATGGAACCTGGACTTCTGAGACAACTTTCCCTGCATAATTGCCCGTGAACATTTTTGTTTCCCAGTGTTGGTTTGGAGCCAATTGCCTTTGTAATTGTTGCCTCCACGTGAGGGTGCTTCCAGATGGAGGGTTCCCAGGGATCCTGACAGCCTGTAGGCTAACACTGATGCTTTTGAGTGGGAGAGAACATCTAGTCTACCTCCTCATTTCATGAATGAAGTAAGGTGGTGCCATTGTGAGAGCCTCATCTGGAAGGACCTCGCGTCTGCCTTAGCACTGTGCGTTTTAACTGGAAACAGTCTGGCTAATTCATACATTAAAGAAGGACAGTGGTTTGGTCTGGATTCCAAGCAGAACAGCATACATCAATATACCAGCAAGTGTTTTGTTGAGGCCCGTTCCATGTCATTGTGATCAATAGCAGCAGTTTGGTCATGTAACGAAAAGGAATGAGGGTCAAATGCAAAACAAATATTTGAAGAAACAGCAAGGTAGTCAAGAGGAAGACTAAGGAAGTTGTGGTTGGATGGAGTTGATGAGAATCTCAAAAGCGGAGAGGTGAGAAAGTTACGGATGAAGTGGTAGATGGACCTGATGGAAGCAAGGATGCTTTGCAAGGAAAGAAAAGGTGTGGAGAGGGGTAGTGAACGCTGTTGATAGTCAGTCATTTATTTCGGTCATTGACCAGCAAAAATGCTGCTGGTATAAAATGTTTTTGCTATGTCATCTTTCCTTTATCTTACCTCATGCCTTTGATTTCTTTGCTTTAATATTTCCTACTCCTTCTCTGTGCTCTGTGTTACACTGTTTATCCCAAAAGGAATAATGTAATAAGTCAGTATGTGCCTATGTGCAAGTTCCTCAAATGCCCCACTTTTGGTTTAACTTTCACATGACAGGAAGTGTTCTGTGTGGTCAAGAATCTCAACACTTTGTGTTGCTATTTTCACTTAAAATTTGGAAAACCCCTTGCTCTCTTTTCATGAGGAGCTTAGAAACAGTAGTCATATAAACAATAATGGGTTGTATTTTAGGACCATTTTATCCCAACCACACTTCCTTAGTTTCATTTTCTGCTGGACTAGATTGTTGTCTAGCTGTTTCAAAATGAAATGTTTTAAGGCTTGTTGACTATGCTTTTTGCTTTCAAATGGCAGAATTGTGCTTGGAAGAGTAGCATGCAGTAATGCTAAGAGTGATTTCTTTTTGATCACCCACTGGCTTTTCTCTCCTTTACTATGATGCTTGATGGTACCCTTCTTGAATGCAAATTAAAGATGGAACCCACCTGCAGCAAATGTATGCTGGCTAGCTGGATGTTGGTGTAGTTTCCAAAGTTGTATTTAAAACCATCCAGGATTAAAGGGTTCTGGGTAAAGATACTCTTAAACAGAATTGAAAGACGCTTGAAGAGGGGTGGTGTCTTCCATTAGCTATACCCTCATTGAGGTTGAAACCCATCCTGTGCCTCTTGTTAATGTTTTATTGTAAGGATGTCCAAAGTTAATCCAGGAATGGAAAATTGTGGAGAACTCCAAGGCATTCTGGGCTTCCCAGCAGACCCACGTTGAACCTCTGGGCCATTCCAGGGGCAGTCTGGCAGGGTCTAAAAGTCAGTTCTCCAAACTGGAAGCTGTTTGAAATGCCCAAGGGAGGATGTTCCAGCCCCTAAACAGACCTGTTATGTTTGAAATGGCAGGTCAAAGTTTACCTATCTCTATTCTATTATCTTCTGTGCCAAAATTCTCATGCTCCGTGTCCCCACCCAGCACCGACTAGCACACAATTCAGGCCTCTGTTCTCTTGTTTTCCTGTCACTTACCTGGAGTTGTTTGGATTAGTAGCTGCCTACTTTCGTAGGAGGTGATGGATTATATCAGGACTTGAAAATCCCAGCACATGAATTTCCCATGGCTCAGAATTTCCCATGGGACTGTGGCCAGGAGCATGCTACACAAGTGAAAGAAATACGAATCTGACTAAGAATCTGAACCCTCCAAATGACCATCTGTTGGCTGAGCAATCTGGTGTTCCCCTTGGAGGACTCCAACAAATCAAAGGATGCTGGAATTAAGGGAAACGTGACACTTATCACTGTTTCTGATTTTCCCCCTTGATTATAACTTACTTCCATTTTTTAAAGTCCAACTCCAGCCCAATCTGAATCTTCTCCAGTCTGTGGATTTGGTGGAAGGTTGAGAGGTGTTTAGATTCCATGAAAGTTCCCACGATCTGCCCAGATAGCTCATCTTCTAAAGTTTGAGGGTTTTAAAAAAATTATTTGGATGTAGGCCCCAGAATTTTGGCCTTAAATATTGAATTTGGACCTTTTGTTTGAAAATACCATGTTCCAGTAGGTCTTCAGTGGCTGCTTGACAAAAACCACAAAAGCAGTAGTGGTTATTGAGATGCAAAGATTTCCTCCTTCGGTTGACGGCCCTCTGTACGTAGAAGCTTGGGAGAAATTTACGGTTGTTAAAGTAGCTGCTTCTCCCTGTTCAAAAGCAGAAATATGAGCTGGTGTCAACCATCTCAAAAGATACATCAGAGTTATCGGATTAAGCATGAGAAACTGCTTGTTTTTGCAATTCTGTCTTGTAAATGAGCTTGCTGTGCAGCTCCCTTGCTGTGTGAGGACACTTTAAAATATTTGCTCTATTACTCTCTGAAGTTGCTTTCTGTTAGTGGTTATAGGAGTTTCTCTGAAAAATGGAGTGGAAAATAAATTGTCCTCAAACAGTTGTGAATTTTTTGAGAGACCTCCAAGGTGAGAAGGTTACAAATGAACACACTTGGCTTTTTAAAAAAATCTACTCCAAAGGGAGAGTCGTTGGGACTTGCAATTTATGAAAAGGTGGGATCTCTGTAGGATGCATTGAGTTGCTGTAATACATTGGTCAGTCTTTCCACCTTCTGAAAGTATTACCTCTTTTCCTGGTGCCCCTTGGTATGCACACAGGCTGACTCGGTTTCCACCATGGCTGAACCGTATCGTTCTGCCTGGCTTCATGCCATCAACCTGGCAGGTCTCGGGCGCTGAGTCCATGCCATACGCTAAGTCAAAATAAAACCAGAAACGTGGATGGGTGCGTGCATTGTGTGACCCAGGGCGGCACGTTGGAGCCTGTCTGGGGATATTTTATAGGAAGCAACGGGCTTTTCTACTTAAGAGCATAATTGCAACAGTCGAGTGCTGCCATCATGGTGTACACATTGTCATTTTGACATCATTAGTGCCTGCTGTTGACTCTCATGTCTCCTTCGTAATATTTTCAGATTCCTGCATTATCTCGGTTTGTGAGCTTTGGTGAAAGAGACGTGTTTCATGGGGTTTTAAGAACAATTTTCTCATTTTGCATCCATGCTTCTGCTTCTGGGCTCTTGCCATCTCATGCCAGCTTAACTCCTGCCTAGCCATTATTGGGTCTTAGTGTTGAGAGTTGAGGGGAAGGAATTTTATATTTCATTTTATACAAACGAAAGATGGGTGCATCTTCAAAGGGCTGCCCTGTTCTTATAGTAGAGGGATTAAATTTGCTTGCAAAGCAATCCTGCAGTTGTATCAGATTGCAGGGTGGTTTTTCTTCCCCTCAGATCATTTGGCAGCATGGACTATTTTATCTTCAGATGAACTTCAAGATTGCAGGTCACCAAATATGGCCTGTGGTTGCTGTTGATTGTGCTTGTTTCTTTATATATTTTTATGGCACTCTTTCCTTTTAAAATTGAATTTCTTGGACCTCAGCCTCATAAATTAATTTGGGAAAATAGCTGAACAACTGCTAGATATGATTGAGGCAGGAAAGCTAATTAATAACTCTTGATTGGTGCCTGCTTGCAGGCACTTCGTAGCTTCTCCATTCTTAAATGTCTTCTCCTTGTTTGACCTTCCCATGTCCCCTGGAGCATGTTGGCTGTCAGCTGAGTTTTATTCTTGGCTGCCACCTTTGCAGCTGGACAGTAAGCCATCTTGGGTTCCACAGTTGTATTTCTGTAAGTGTCACAGAGCTCGCCTGGACCAGTTTTTTAGAGAGGAGCAAATTTTTCTGCAGTTTTCCTGGAATACAAAGAGATGTCCCATGCTCTTTCTGGATCGATATTCCAGTTGAATTTGTGCCAGTGCTGTGAGAGCCCTATGAAACACTTGTAAGCAGGCACTGCTTTGAGCAAGCATTTCTTTGCAGAGTTTGTTGCCGATAAATTGAGAAGAAGCAGAGTGAATCAAGTTGGTTAGAAAGAACAGTTGCTCCGTGGCAGAGTCCGCCATTCTGCAGAAACTCCACCCGCAGGTTGTGTCCAGTCTCCAGGTTGCCTTTCTCCTCTGCTTTGTTTCTTCCAGGTTGAACTTCTGAAGAAAGAGTAAGTTGAGACCTGCAAAGTCAAGTTTAGAGCACAGAAACTGCCTCCCATATTTGAAGGCAGTCAATTTTGGTGACGGTTAAGTGCCTTGGATGCCCTCAGGTCTGTGACTGAGAAATGGAGCTTAGTCTTTAGTCAGGAACAACTTGTCCCACACTGGGGGAGGGAGGTAAACATTGGCTCTCTGCGCTCTGTTCATGGACATGCTGCCTGTCCTCTTGGAGGGGGGTGTCTGTGGGTGTAGTCAGGGCTTTTGTGGGTTTCCCCCTGCTATTATTTAATCTGTTCTCCTCATTCCTTGCAGCTTTTGGTTCTCCAGTCTTCTGTGCCAGCTGCTTTTCTGTGTTCTGTGAAAATACAGGAAGATAAACCTATGAAATACGGGCCCACCCAAAAAACAGTACTTTGTGAACTATGTCTTAATGGTGGCAAGTAGGCTTTGGTCTTCAAATGTGCTTCTTTTTTAAACTCTGTACTCCGTTCCTTGTTCCCTTGGAATGGCTGATTCTTTTTGGTTACTGAGATGGAAATAAGTAAAGTGGACATGCTGTTTTCAAGTTAAATGCAGGCAGCTTTGGGAGGAGGGTTGGATGCCAGCTTTTATTGGAAACCTTTCGTGTTTAAGCCCATGTTCCCCACGCCTGGTTTTAAGTGAGAAAAATGATTGTTTTGACTGCGGAGGGTTGGGAAGGAAAGAATATTTTGAGCAGCTGTTTAATGCTAATATACGTATAGTGCTGCAGGAGCATTATATTTAGACCAGGTTGGGTTCATAGTTAGAAAGTTAAGCAGGAAACTTCTCCAGGCGTGTGAAAGCTGCTGATATTCAGTGGGATTCTCTCTGCTTTGTGCCCAGTTCGCTGGGTTGGGGGGAAGGGAGCTTAAGCTGCATTCTTGCTCAGATGGGGTGGGTGACCATCAAAAGAATGGTTTCTTTAGATGGAACCAGAACATTGGGGCCCGTTCAGCTGCAGCTAACATGCTTTCCTCTATGCCACCCTGGTTTTGAAGCAGGCTGTTCAAGGAAACAGGGCATCGTCCTTCAGTATCTGTTAGTCAGCAGGATTCTGGAATTAAATTGATCTGTGATACTTGGATCCATAGCGAAGGGTTGTTTCCTCCTAATATTTCTTCCCGTTGAGAGAAAAGAAAGTTGAAGTGTGTTTAAATGCAGAAGCACCCACCAAGAATGTTTCCACCTCATATGAAGGAAACAGTAGATGGATGGTAGCAAATTTTACCTTTGAGGCTAGAAGCTGATCCAGGGTGGGGGCCTTCCTCGGGTTAGGGCATTGCCACCTAGCCCAGAGGCCCTGTGTTCCTCCTGGATCTTGCCAGGGCCACCTCCCCTTCTTGATCCATGCCTCCTGTCCTGCCCACACAGCTGCGCCTGGAGTGTTGGAGACCACTCAGGATAGTGACACTATCAGAGCCAGGAGACAGGACGAGGCCAGACTCTCCCCCCCACCATGGGAAATGAGCCCCTGGCAGGCTCTGCAGAGCTTTAGCATTGTAGAAGAAAAGATCAGCTCTGCTCAGGTGCGGTGCCAGGGGAGAACAAAGAAGACTCGGATCTGAGTTGGGGCAGAGGGCCTCATGTGGAAGTGCCTTTAAACCAGAAAGACTCCTTGTGCACCTGACTGGCAGTGGCTCATTATGTCCTGAGCCTCTCCAAACTCTTTGGGGTATCTTTCACGGGTGACCGTCCGCCCCTAATCTGGCATCCTAAGGATCCTGCGCCAACAGACCTGGTCTTTGGGTTCCCAGAGTAGAAGCAAGGTGCTCCCTACCCCTTTGCCTCCTTAGTCCATCTCACTGTGGCATAAACCCCTTGAGCTGCCGTGGTACCCGCATCCAGCGTGTCTCTCCTCCCAGGGAAGGGAGCGTTTGCCTCTTCCGGTTCTCCTTCCTTCTTGCCTCCCCTGCTCCGCTTGGTTCTTGGGTGTGAAATAGCCTGCTCTGAAGAGCTGCCACCGCCCTGTTGATGGGCGGCTGAAAGCAGGTCCACCAGTCCTGCCCACAGGAGCTGCTCTGAGTTCTGAGCTGTTCGGAACTGCTTCCTGTCGTCCTTCGGAATAGCAGGGCTTGTTTCATCCCCTGCTGCTTTAACCTCCTAATGGCCAGACAGCCACAGGTGTGCAGGTAGGAGAACCCTAGCAAGGAATCAAAACGGTTTGGCCTAAGTGTCGCGGGGAATAAAAATGGCCGGTGCCAGGGATGTTTCTCAATAAATACTACATCTGAAACCTCATGTCGTGAGGATTTCCATGGCTAACGTCTCCAAGAACAGGAAGGGAACTTATATCAGGTTCAGTGGGAGGAACAGATGGTGATGGGCTGAAGCAGAGTGCTTGTTTTTGGCATTCGTAGTAGAAACGGTGGGAGAAGTTTCTCTTCCAAAGCCCTTGTTTTTGCTGTCACTGAAGTACTAAGAGCTTCGGGGTGACATCCTTGAAATAAATGCGTTTTCTGAGATTAGTGAATTCAGCCTTTGCCTGAATCTGCCTCAGAGATACAAGGTGGCTCAGGTCTGCTTATGGAGTGTTAAAATAATTTATGGTTTGGGGGGCTTGAAAAGAAAAAGTAATATCATGAACAGCTGCACAGAACAGGTTAGACTTTTCCAGCAAGCTTGGACTTGTCTGCTTTGCCAGGCTCCACTTGTTCACAGTATCTGTCCAACATTTGACCTTGTTTTAGACATGATGTAGCTGCTCCTCTGGCAGATGCAAAAAATGTGGAATTTGCAGATCATTTGTCACAGGTGATGACTGTACACAAGGCAGGGTGGTTGTCACACAGGACGTGCTACAAGCGTGCTGAAGACCTTCTCCAGCTGAACTTGACTGCTGATGGTGGCACGTGCATGTCGATGTTGTTTTCTTGGAAGCAAGCCGAAGCAGCTTGCCTTGCCTCTTAGGGTTTTTTTGGAGCGGGGGGAGCATTTCAAGGTAGCTCTTGGGTATCCTGGTAGTTTCCCATTCAAGGGTGAAGCAGGCCCAACAATGCTTAGCTTCTTTTGAGATCACCCAAGATCAGCTAATGCTTCCATTGAATAACCCAACACTGGACCAGTCTTGATTCATGGGATTTTTGTAGCATTGTTTTTGCATGATTGGGTGAGTCTCTCAAGCCCTTTCCAGGGCTTGTTAGTGCTGTTTCAAAAGTTGGCACCCCACAGGGTCATCCACTTGACCTGTTCTGAGCTGTTTTTCCTGGAATTACAGAGCCTTTAAAGCAGTAATGAGGACTTCTTCTGATAGCCCAACCAATGTTCTCGTGCCGATAGAGCAGTGAAGATGCTGCACAGTTTTGGGGTATTATATATTTTTTTTCAGGGCTCCTGTCTGCTCCCTAACGAAAGGAACATTTGCTGGTCCTCTAATACAATCAAACTGTATGTTACTATTGCATTAAAAACTCATTTGCAACACCAAAGAAGCAAGGCAGGATCACAGTAAGATAAATTGTCATGACTTTGGGCAATGAGACAAAGTTGATATTTGAAAGAAACCCTGATATCAGGGCAGAAATGACAAATCCTCGCTGGCAACTCATTTATTGTAACAGAGGAATATGCTTTGAGCCTAATAAAATGGAAGGCTTATTGCTGAAGCGATGATGCCACTTTTAAATCACCCCAGGAGAGTTCCCGATGCACAGTTGCATAATGAATATCCCATCCCTGTGTCCTTCTGGAGCAAACAGAATCTTACTCGATTTAAGCCTGCTAATGCTGTGGGAGGTGAGGGCTACCAATAGCCTTGTCGTGGGCGTGCTGCTTAGGTGTTTGCCCCGTCCCCTTGGGGCCCACCACTGCATTGGGGTTACCTGGTAACAGGTAAAAGCTTGTGGCTGTATCTGATCATTGGCCAGCATTTCCAGAAAAGGAATATATTTATTGAGGGATTTTATGTAAAGGGGCTCTGGTCCGTTGAAAAGTTTTCCAGCATGGCCTACGAAGGTCAGGAATATGACACTTCTGCCCTCAAGTCTGCAAAGTTCTTGATAGGACGCTGTGGAAAAGGCCTTGTGGGGCAGGGAGGATAAGCCAACTCAGGCTACAAAGCTGGATTTTGGCATTTGCTGGACAGTTGGGAGCTGCATCAGTATCGAGGCACAGCAGAAAGGGTAACAACGTTCATCTTGGTTTCCCACAGTAGCACAGTAGATGTGCAGTTCCCCACTGTGTTTATGCTTGAGCAACAGTTTCATTAAAGTTACCGTGACTATACAACAAGCCAGAATTCAAATTCACATTCCGTCCTGGGTGTTTTTAAAAGTGGCTTGAACAAAAGATGCTTCCCTGGAAATCACAGAGCGGGGCCTGGTGGTTGGCGGTGGAGGAAGCCGACACTGGCTGTTGTGGGATCTCATAGCTGCACCTTACCCTCATGCCAAATTGTTGTTCCGTGCTCTGTAGTGAGCAACTACGGTATCTTGTTCCCCAACCATTGGGGATACTGGCCGCGGGTTCTGTGACTTGTGGCCCAGGATCTCTGGAGGATAGCAGGTTGTCTTTTCCTGTTACAATAGTGCCATTCCTGAGACTTCTCCCGGTTGTTTGTCTGTTTTTGTCTCCTACTTTTCCTTCTCTCTCTTCCTTCTCACTTGACCCCCGATGTCCTAGGGCTGCCCATCTACCCACCAGCAGTACCTTGTTGTTTCTTGGTTCCGTGATTCAGTGGATGGGCGGCATCTTTTAACACACCCACCAGCCTTGTCTTCAGAAGCCTGCAGTCTTTAGTGCAGCGTCTCTGCCCAGCTGCCCTTCCTGTTTACGCTGCTGTCCCAAGCGGGATCTGCACATGATGTAGCATGAATTGGTACTTCTGTCTCTTTAGGAATGCAGGTGATCAGTGATTTAAGTCCATCTTCTGGAAAGCGGCCTCTGATTTTCTAATGTTTTGTAGCTGCTGAGCTTTTTTAGAAGAGAGTAAAGAATGTACATAAATTGCGGTGATTGAACTAGTTCTCAACTGATTTTTGAAGCCTTTTTCAGTGCTTTTAATTGTCTTACCTGATTAAAATACAGCACAATAACCCGCAACAAGGTATATTTGAGAGTATTTGATGAAGAATCCACTCTCTAATTTTGATTATTCATTATTATGACAAGATACTTATGTGTTTGCATGTCTGTTAATGATTGATCTTGTTCTCTTCTTGGATAATTTTTATAACAGTGACATTATTTCATCCACCTTTGCATGAATATTTTGAGAGGTGTGTTTGCTACTCCAGAGAGAATTAATTGCAATGGAGAGGTTAAAAAGTTGCCCATGTTACCTGCAGAGAAAAATAGCATAGAATCATCAGTCGCACCAAAATTATGTAAGGTGGGTTTATGTTTAGGAATAGCCAGGCAATGGCGGATGAGTGAAGAAAATCCTTGCGGCAGACAGGATCCTGGGGCCGGGAATTGCAGGGAAGTTGCTTTTGCTTCATGGCATGGATAAGCCACTTTCACACGATTGGGGAAAAAATGGAAAGTGGTATGTTTAATGTATGTGCATTCTTAAAATTGTTATGAGGGATTTCTAAGAAATTGAAGAGCTGAATAAAGAACACTAAAAACTTGCTCCTATTTTTCAAGGGGAAGCATGATATGGAAAGGTTTCCTGAAGCTGGTGAAGAGACAAGAAAATGCCAGCTGGGAGCTCTCCAGGATTGGCAGGCTCCAGCAGGGGGTTGCCCAGGATTTCTGCCTGTGTTTGTGTTTCGTATCTGCCCGCAGCACTTGGCAAGGTGGGGGCATCTTAAATCAGGATCACCTTCCTTTCAGGTGAATGAGGTCTTTATGAGAGAAATACAAAACTTTACCGTTTGTAGCAAGAGGCTAGAGTTTTCTTGGAATGATCTGTCAATCTTCAGAAGAGTTTCACACAGAACTGCAGAAACTAAGAAAGAAAAAAAAGTGTTAAATGTACAATGTACATGGGTAAAATTGGTCCTGGAAATAACTTTTCCAGACGGATTACATAAGGAACTTGACATCTTGTTTAAAAACAAATCATTCATTATGCAGTGATGAATAATCAAGCATTACAGTTTCATCTCAGGAGATCCCTTTTTTGGTTGGGATTTTGATAGTTTGGTAATTAAAAGCTGAAAGCTATTACACCGTCTACATGCTGATCAATCGGTAATTAAAAAGTTGATGATAGATATGGCATTTCATGGGACTGAATGGCTTAAGAACATTTCCTTCATCTCTTTAAACTTGCCATTTTACCGTGCGCTTGGCACTGGTGAGCTTCTTGAGATGAATCTTATAAATATCAGTGAATTATCAAAATTTGCATACTATAATTTGAGACGTTAATAGATCACATTACTTCAGTGCAATCCAATTTAGGCAGGTTTCTTTTTTTCCTTTGCATATGTAAAATGCCATCTTTTTTTAGAGTAGCTTTTAATTAGATCTGACTGTGTCCTTGTAGGATTTAGATCTTATGAGGATTTAATAGCAGCCCAAAGCAAAGAGCAGAACCTTCCTTTCAAAGTGGACTGAGAAGAAAAGGAGGATTGTGGGTAGTGCAGGGGGGCAAGGTTCCTGGTTTGCAGTTCCTGTCCCTTCCCTGCTTCATCCTTTCTCTTAAGATTTTCCTTATCATAGTTTCTACCATACTGTTCAAGGTTGATGTGTCCAAGAAATGTGGATAGATGTAACTCGACTGTTTGATGGGAAAGAGGCCCTATGTCCCTTCTTTTAAAAGCTGCTGCATACATTCCCCACTGTAAGGAAGAAGGGGAAGAAAAGCATCTGGTAGTGGTAGGAATGTCCAGGACCAGCTTTCTAGGAACCTTTATGCACCTTCATGTCCTCCTCCTCCTCGTCCTTCCATAGGTTAAGGAGTCAAGAGAACATGTTCTGAGTTATCTGTCTTCTTTTTCCTTTGGAATGTAATCCTGGGGCCCTCGAGAATATGTTGGCTGCATTGCCTAGTTGGTTGCTGTAGTGGCAGTGCTCATAGGACCCTCTGCTTCCTGTTCTGCCACTCTTTTCCGAAAGTCGGGTCCTAGTCTCCATGCATTTTGTTAGCAAAGAGGTACTCTAGCACACTTGCCTGAATGTCCTGTTTAGTCTCCAAACCTGTCTTGAATAATGAATCATTCACTGGACCAGTCTTCATTTAGAGGATTCCTATCAAATGCAATACCTTGAGGTGAAAATTCAGCATTGCAGCACAAGATCAAGTTCTTTTAACCAACCTTGCCTGTTGAGATGCACCTGCACCATCACAGATGTATGATCTGAAGTAAGAAGCGTTCCTGCTAGGCTTAATGGTCTACAGGTATTTGCTTCAATTGGTTAATGGTCTGAATTCAGTTCTGTTATGAAAAAGGCAACAAACACTATAATCCTCATGATTTGTTTGGTCTTTTGGGACTTCTGTTTTGGTTTTCCTTTTTTTGTTGTTGTTGCAAAGACGCCTATTCTGCTCTTTCACATGACTTAAGGGTTCCCAGTATGGATGATCTAATGTGGTCTAGCTTAGAGTGGAGGTGTGCAGTGTTTTGTGTGGGAAGTACAGTGAATTTGGGGGTCCCTTGCAGTTGAGTTTTATTTTTGTTGGCTGCTGGGCAGACCATTAAAGATAACCATTTGGAGAGTACATCATGCTTTAATAGGATGATAGAGCAAGTAGAGATAGATTGGAGATGACAGGCACTTTGAGGCAGTATTCTTGAGTAGCCTAGTCTGAGTGCTTGTGTGTATGGTTGCTATTCCAAAAACATCCTGGAGAGGAATGGAAGAAAATGTGAGCATACGGACAAAACATTTTAACATGTTATGATAATTAGGCAGTGTAAAAGCCTCCCTCCCCCCAAATGCTGTGTTTGGAAGTATGTAGAGCATCTACTTGGAGCACAATAAATCTCTTTTCTGACCCAGCCTCCCCTGTCCAACCATGTAGATTTGGTAGACTTGCTGACCTAAGTAGGCGTGGAACACGTCCTTTCCGTGCAAATTACATTTGCCTGCCTTCTGCACAGCACAGTTAACTGTAAATCTGGGCGAGAATGCAGGTTCCCAGGAAAGCTGGTTTTTGTCGTCCCAGTAAGGTGGTTATAAGTTTGGTGGTTGCAATGTCCACAGTTTCAGAAGCTGGAGAAAGACATGTGGGCTTCAGTAACTCTGGATTGCATTGCGTAATGTGGTTGTGTGCCCTGAAGACCTTGGGCTGCCTTCCAGAATATACCCTCTTTATAAAGCAGCGAGTGAGATCGACCTTCAGTAATTGAACGATGAGCAAAACAGAGGCCGGTATTTGTAGATCGGCCTTGAACTTCGTCAGCTACTCCTAGTTTTTGGAAGTGCTTTGGGGATTTTGAGATGAATAGGTATCCAAGTAGAAAGAGCTCCAATGGATTCCGAGAGAAGTTTGGTTTCTTTGGCATAATGTGTGATGGAACGCAAGGGTGACCTTGGAAGACAGGTGGGTGGGGGGGGGGATGCCGCCTGGGGAACGATCAGATAAAAGAGAAAGGAGCCCGCAGCAGAGTAAGGGCCAGAGAAAGAAACTTAGGAAGGGCCCGCCCTGACTGATCAGGCGGTAAATGGGGAGGGCGGGAGATTGGCGCTTTCAGACGTCCAAGGTTCTGTTAATGTAGCCTTACAGTAAGGTAGAATTCATCTAGTCCTGTTTCCTGTCTGGTTTACCTGGGAGGGCTGACGTAACGTGAGTTCTCGTCTTTCTCATTTTAAAGTCTGATAAAGGCGAGGAAAAAAGTCCTCTTTGGCTAAAGCTTAATCTGGCAGACTCTGCTAAAGAATTTAAACATGCTCCCACTCCTAGCAAACTCTGAAAATGATAAATGAATGCACTGGGGGGAAAAAAAGAGTTTCAAAACAGTCTTTCATAATCAGGAAACATTTTTTTAAAAATATCCCTGGAATGCCGTCTGAGGTAGTTTATTTATAGCCCGTGCATTAAAGTGAAAAAGTGCAGAAGGGGTCTTAAGCGATGGACGCTCTTGAAATACTGCGTTGTTTAAAGAACAGAATTACTCAGACTGATTTGTTGGGAGGAGAAATAATGTTTGCAAAAGATGTGCTTAAAAGCATGGGAGAGTAAGGGGTGAGGAGAATTACGTAACATGGTATGGATGGGCTGGACGTCCCCCCAGTCTTTCTCTTCCAAATCTGCTCCTCTGCACGAGGATGTGCATTTTGAGATGTCGGGGTGACGGCAGCTGTGCAGGAAATGAAACATCATGGCTACAACCCAAGCCAGCAGATGTGTGACTGAGTCTGAACTGTGGCTTATGCCTTGTGAGCTTATTGCTGTAGCTGAGGTAGATGGTAGGTGGTTGAATTTTGAGCAGGTGGCGCAGAGGGCACACCTCCAGCCGGAAGTGTGGAGGGTACTGTTGCACCTGCTCCTGCATTTAAAGACTCTCTTGGCAGATAAGATCGGTGGTTCATCAGGAGACAGGTTGCCTTCCTACTGGTGGTTGTGCTACCTGTGAGAGATTTCTTACAGCAAAAATTAAAAACACAATTCCATCATTTGCAGCATCAAGAAGTTGTGGAATCCGGTGATCCATTTTACGCTGCTTCATGTGGGTTACTTGGCAGGCTGATTAAACTGCTAGATTGAACTTCCAACTGTAGTAGGGGAAACTTTTTTTTTCTTCCATGAAGGCCTCCTTCCCTAACGTCAAGAGTGTGCACCTTTCCTGTCTGCAGGGAAGGTGCTTTTCCTTTCTCGTAGGTAGTTGATCTCTCACCTGTTGTCTGAGTTTCTTCTGTTGAACGTGCAGGCCAACCACAGGAAAGATCAAGTTTCTGCCCTTCCTGAGTCTTTTGTACAAGAAATGTGATTTGGGGGTGATTGCAGGGCTGGAAGGTTTTCTTACAGCTTTATTATTTTATTTTATTTTATTTTATTTTATTTTATTTTATTTTATTTTATTTTATTTTATTTTATTTTATTTTATTTTATTTTATTTTATTTTATTTTATTTTATTTTATTTTATTATTTTATTTTATTTTATTGACAGAGAAAGATGGTTATGATCTTAAGCACAATTCCTGTGGATCAAGCTATATTACTTCTGGAGATGAGGTGGGTGGGAAAGGTGGAAACGTGTTGTCTAGAAGCTAATCAGCATGTATGGAACCTTCTATGTGTGTTGTTCAGTTTTCTGAGAACTCAGGCTTTAAATTCTATGGAATCTTAATATGAATCTGCCCCCAAATGCACACCTTTAGACCCAAGCTTCAGGGTTCTGATGTGCAGAACTTGCAGGCTCGTGACGCTTAGTTTGAACTAATGACTTAAACATTCTTACAATGGCTTTCATTGCCTTGTCCATCAATAAAGGTGAGATGGCTGTTTTGCTGCATAGAGGGAGGGAGAGAGTAGATAAAGCAGTCGACACTTCAAAATATTAATCAACTCAGCCACAGTCAGGTACTAGAATGTTTTCTGGAGGGAAAAAAAGAGACTTAAATAGCTCAGTATCCTTAGCTGCGTTGGTGTGTGACAGCTGGTTCCAGTAATTTGCTTTTATAGAGCGGTTTGTTGTAAATGAATGGCATGTTGAATATTTTACCACAATTTCAGATTATCTGAAGAATATTTTCTGGTTTACTAATTGGTAGCTAATGCTCAGTACATTGATGTTGACATGAGCAAATGGATTTAAAATGATTTTGAAGTGAGCTTCATTAGAAGATGCTCTAATTCAAAGTCAACAAGAAATGTCAACCATTATGCCTTCTCTTGCTCCTAAAGACCAGGCCGTGTAATGCTGGTGTCATCTGCATCTTGGCAAGCTGCACAGATGAAACTATATCCAGGCCTATTTTGCTGAAATGATGAGTGCCATTGACCAAAAGGGTTGTTCAGAAGTAAGGATGGACAGAATTCATAGACCAGCTGGTTTGGGGTGGTTCATGCAGAAATGGAGATGTGCACACTTGGTCTGAATAGGAACTGAAATAGGGCTGTTTGATTCTGGCTGGAGACTGAAACACGGTTATTCTGCACAGAAGTGTTCCAGGGGGAAGGAAGGGTCAGAAAAAGCCGAGGACGGTGGTGGCAGTGGTTCAGGCGAAGCAGGGAAGGTGTGGGAAAGCCATTGGTTGGCAGATAGGCTGTGAGGACTGCTGAGGGGAGATGGGTGGCAATGGGCAACAGCCAGCCCGATTGGCTCTGTAAAAGAGCCAGTCTGTGGCTTTTGTTTCTACTGACCGGTTCAGAAGGGTTTGGCAGGAATTCTGAAATGCAGTGTGCTTCAGGTCCAAAACAAAACACACCTTCCACTCTGTGCAGGCCTTTGAGAGGTGCTTAGAATGCTCCTGTCCGTGTTCATTATCTGAAACACGTCTGTATGTGGATATCTTAAGATGGCAAATTTGTCATTAACATTTGATGCTTGTGAGATGTTATTGCATGGAACACATTGTGGCATAAAACATTCAGCTGCTGTGAATAAGTGTGGTGTAGAAAAATCTGGAAGTTTGAGTACTGTAGATCCCAACATGAGTCAGCAGGAGTGTTATGCTTCAAGCTGTCTTAAACTTAATCCTTTATTGAATTAGCTTCAACATGGTGCCGTCAGATCAGGGAGTGAAATTTAAACTTAAATTTAAATTAAGGATTGGAAAACCATCACGGGAACACCAAGAGAACCTTGTTGGATCGGGCTAGGGGATGCATCTCATTCAAGGTTCTGGGACATGGAACTGCCACCAGTTGCATCTGGGAAGAAAGCTGAGAACGGAGTAAGATCCTGTTCCTTCATAATCAGTCCCCAGCAGCTGGTATTTCAGGTCTACTGCCTGGGGATCAAGATGTCAGCCATCAGAGGTAGGAACCTCACTGATGGCCCAGTCAGGGCTCCTTTCAAAAAGGTCTGAGTTGGTGATCATCCCCTTTCTTCTTGGCAGCAGCTCTAAACCATTGATAGTAAAAAAAAAGAAAGAAGGAAAGAAGGAAAGAAAGAAAAAGAAGGTGATGGGCGGAGTGGGGGGTGGAGACAAGCCTTGAATCTAATTTCTCTGAGCTTTTATGGGGCTGGTGAGTTGAATGCAGTGACTTGGAACTGGTGACCTACGGCTGCTCTGTTTTTAGGCTTACTGTGTGGGCCTTGCTCAATTATAAAGCAATTCAGTATAAAGTGAATTGTAGTTTACAGAATTGGAGGCAAACAAATGAGATCAATATCAAGATTAAGAACTGAGTTGGGAACTCTGCATGTTAGGGCCCCAGCCGGATTATGAGTTACTCTGTAGCGCAGTTCTGTGTGTAATTGTGCAGTTCGTTGTTCTGCTGAGCTATTTTCCATGGCTTAAGACCGTTTGGTCTCCAGATGCATTCTGTGGATGCTTGTCAACTAGAGTAGTAAGTAGCACAGGGGTAGTACTTTAGTTGTTCTGAGAACCATTGACATTGATGAAGGTGGCGAGTGCTTTGAGCCAGAGTGACCATCTGTGATAGACCACAAGGTGAGAGAAGCTAGCAGATACTGCATTCTCCGCGTGCTGCAGGTGGATGGGTGCACAAATGGTTCTCTTCTCTCTTGTCTCTCTGTCTGGCAGGGTTGGGTAGGGTTACAGTTTCAGCCAGCTAAGAAATTCTGCATTTTGCAATGTAATTATCCACAGCTACAACAGCACAACCATTTGTTTTTGATAAACCATCTGAAAGCTTTGGTATGTATATTGCAAGAGGGAGACAGGTTCTCACTCCTGCTGCAAAGATGCATTTTGAAACAGTGGACTTATCAGTGGAGGCGAGAGGTGAATGGCACTTGAGAGGGGCTGCAAAGGAGTCATTCTCATTACAGGGGCACAGGTGAACATTCTTGTCTAAAAATGTTAGCTCCCAACTGTCAGGAACCTATGGAATGCAGACCTGTTAGCTGCTTTGGCCAGATTGTAAAGCATGGTAATTAAATGACGATGAGCCACTATGCTTTCCTTCAGCCTCATTTCAGGTCTTCTGAACGTGCCGCGAGAGCAGTTTGATGCAACTCACTTGCTCTCACAAGTTGGGTCTTGCAAGATGGCTATATTTGTTGGTTTTGGTTCTTGGAAAGCAAGATGGGGTGGAATCATTAACACAAGTATGCCTGTGAGTATGTGTGTATTTGCATTCAGGTAGTCCTTGCTTAATGAACATTTGCCTGGTGACGGTTCAGACTTACAGTGGTGCTGAAAAAAACACCAGCTTAGGACCGGTCTTCACAATTATAACTGTCACAGTGTCCCCGTGGTCATGTGATCACGATTTGGGCGCTTGGCAACCGGTTCACATTTATGACCGTCGCAATGTCCCATGGTCACATGATTGCCATTTTCGACCTTCCCGGCCAGCTTCTGGCAAGCAAAATCAATGGGGAACCACGTGATTTGCTTAACAACCATGTTTGCTTAACACCTGCGGTGATTTGCTTAATGACCACCACAAAAAAGTTTGTAAAATCAGGTTGGATTTGCTTAATGACTGCTTTGCTTAGCAGGCGAAATTCTGGTTCCAATTGGGGTTGTTAGTGAGGACTACCTGTACCTGAAAGGGAAGGGCGAGAGGCAGTCTGTTTCCTGCCGTCTTTCAGATCGCATCTTCGCAGTTCTTAAGAGGAGTCGATCTCTGCAGCCCCACCGAGGTTTGACAGGTGTGCAGTGAAAGGTCCCTGCTGGGTCACCTGGCAGGTTTGGCTCCTCAGGGCTTGGACTGGTGCCTCGTGACAGTCGCCCTGTTGTGTTAGCCAAGCCTTTTCCCTAAACGGGAGCGCACCGCAGGTGGTGAAACATAGTTTGTCTCTGTAGATTGGTTTCTGTCACGGGCTTATAAACAAATAAGTTTATTCTTCTCAAGAATAATGTTGCAAGTACAGAGGAAACAGCTCTGTAGCTGTGCTTTGCCTCGTCCTGCTCTGCCTTTGATGCTTGGAAGAATGACAGCACTCGACCTCCAGCCACACGGAGGCAGAAGAGTAAAAACCCCACTGGTGGAAGATTCTAGTAGGGATTTTTAAGGGCATGGCTAGAAAGCTATGCCATGTTTTAACTAAACGGCCTCTGAAGATTTAGAGGCTGTTGGGAGGTGAAACAGACATTTACTTTAGTCACGTGAGTCTTTCGGTTTGTTTATGCATTCATCTTAACGTGTTCATTGTGCCTGAGTTCATTTTGTTTGCTCCACTTCTGGTCCATTTCCTGTCTTGCACTTTTCTCTGCTGAAGCCTGGCTGTTTTGTGCAATGGCATAAAACTAATGTGTTAAATATTTAACACTGTTAATTGATTCAATAGGAAGGGGGAAAATGAAGATCCGGAGATTGCCTCAAGCTGCGGTCAGCATTTTATCTTAAACGCCCGAGCGATCCGCTCACTGCTGCATGTTGCTGATGAATTGTGCCAAGGCCACGAGGTGGGCCTGGGGACCAGGATTGGGGCTGTGGTTGAGACCAGATGGCTTTGCACAGGTGTGTCGCTTGGCAAGGGCTTGGGAGGAGGAGGAGGGCAGGGGGCTCAGGCGAGGTAACCGTGGGACGCTTTCTCTGGGGACAGGAACGTGGATGTCGTGCCTCTGCGGTTCAGCACAGGTGAGCGGGGCTGGTGCTTCTCCTGCACCTTAAGGTCCCAATTTGTCGCTTCTTCTGCCCAACCAGGACTCCGACATACCTTCCCAGGTTGCCTGATTCTGCGCCTCTATTGGTTCTAGTCACCCCACCTATGATGGAAGATTAGTGCTAATCTCGGCAACTGCCACTGTTATTTGCATTATATTAATATTATTGTTGTTATTTTATTGTATTTTACGGCTACCCTTTACTCGTATCTATCATGTTAGGTGCATGTGTTTCTTTGTAGTGTTTTCCGGCCTAAAAGTCACAATAAAGGATTGTTGTTGTTGGTTCCTGTGTGCTGATTTTCAAAAGGCTACTGGGCTACCTGTCCTGGTTTTCCATATGGATTTAAATTTATGCCACATTTTGTGTGGTGCCCCTTCCCGTTTTGTGATTGTACACAGCGGACCACAGATATTTGGTAAGAGTGCTTTGTCTTGGTCCGTGCCGTCTAATGCCATGAAGCTCTGATGCTGCTGGGCTAAGAACAGAGGAACGCTTCCTGGATCTCCCTCCCTTGGTGCTACTTTGAGAAAGGTGGTGAAGTTAAGGGAGAAGCAAGCTGCTGTGAAAAATAGTGCTTGTGCGTGCAAGTACATGTGTGTGAAGAAGACAGATGGGTTGATTGGTTTCTCAGGAGAAGTAGATTTTCATACACTCAGCAGTGCCAACAGGGTGTTTTTCCCTCTTTGTGCAGAAATAGTGTTATAGCACGAGGGGTAGATTTATTGTGGAATAAATTTCCTTGGGCTGGAGACCACTTAGTGAGATCTGTGCACCAGTCGGCTAAGGAGGCTTTCTATATCCAATCTTTGCTCTTTTTGATAGAGTTGCGTGCTTATGTTTCTCATTTCATTCGTGGGATTTATATCCCATATTTCTGCCACTTAGAAGATGGTGCATGGCCAAAATTTCCACTTTATTCCTGCTGTATTTTATACCCTAGTCTCCAAATTGCATGGAAATGCACACATTCTGGCATCCCCTTTTATAGTTCTGGTTTCTTGGACTGGATATGAAATCCCCCCTCTGTACTTGCAATATTTTCTCTTGATTCAGGAGCTGCTACCAAGGCTTGGGAATGAGAGCACCGAATTTCTGACCTACAGAAGGTTCCTGGGGATAATTTATAATAATATGCTTTGGAAGGTGAGATGCTGTATTGCTCTGTATACCTGAAGAAGGGTTTACAGACATGTTTCCCCTTTTTATTAAACCAGTTGAAAAAAAGCCTTCTGCTTACTTGTCATGAAGAAAGCCCCTTGGCAGACGGTGTGAAGTTGCCTAGATGGGCGGCTCCCTATCTGTTCCTGGTTCCACCTGGTAAAATCTTAAACCTTTTAGAGGTGAGGCATTTTGAGGTGCTGCTATGAACTGAAATGCCTTTTTCCCTGATCTTTTGTATTGTCACTTGTGGGGAATCAATAGAGGGGTTAATCATGATGGAAACTGTCCAGAAACATTCTAAGCAAACTCTGGTGGGCCTCAAGATGCTGTGGTGACATGCCAAAAGGCAATTTATGATGATGATTATTTAAAAAACAGCAACAACGTGTTGGAACCAGCGAAGCATGCGAGGATAAGAGGAAGCGTCTGTGCAGGACGGCAGAAGAATAAAATCCTTCCGCTTTTCCTGGATTCCTGTCGCTGCATGTGAAGCTATCTCAAATTAACTTTTTTTGGTTACTCTTCCGATTTAATTTCTGGTCAGGGCTTCTTGTGGGCTGCCAAGGAGGAAGGGCAGCCCAGAATTTCCTGCCTCCCATGGGAACGGTGACCAGCTTCTGAAGGGGGGGGGGTTGCCCTCTCTTGCCCTCACCTTGGCAGAATGTATGGGCTACTTGAGCTACTCTGGAATTTCTTTAATGCTTCAGGTTAATCAAATACTTTGTGAAAATAGTGCTTCTTCTGCAAAACTCTTTGAAGAGATGATACATGCAGGCACAATTCAAGGATGTTTAACTTATTTCTCAACGCAGGTAATGCAATATTCCTTTCTGCTCTTTGAAAGGAATCTGCAGAGATCTGATATGAAGATGCACAGAAGGTTAGTTGAATGAAGACAGGAACTAGAGCGTCAAACTGAATAGAAATTTGGTATTGTGCAGGCAGTACTGCTCTTTGCCATTCATTATTGCAATTATAATTATGCGGCTCAAACATATTTAATTGGCATAAGGTATTTTTTACACTGAATGGGTCTCATTGTTTTCCCTGGGGAAAACATCCACCCCCTTCTGCTTCGCCATGGTGTGTGCGCTTCTCTCATGCACTCAAGAGCCCCTTTGTTTACCTGTTAAGAGATTAATGGAATTAGATTCTTGTAAGGTAGCACTGGCAGTTTGGATCAAGTGAAGAAAAGCTGCTCTGGACCCTCCTTTTCAAAGTGATTCTTTGTGGAGCAGACACATTCATCCCTACTTGAGTGTCTCTGCAGAACTGGGTGCGTTCAGGATATACCAAATCAGTCGAGGAAAACTGTGCCACCAGATCTTCTCCCAGAGGAGATTCTACATTGGGGTAACCTTTGTGTTGGATGAGGGGTAGGTTCTGAGGACCATGTGCTGCTTTGGCCCATTTTGGAATTTGGGAGATGAGCAACCAAGGAGGGTGAATAGAGACCAGTGTATTATCCAGAGCTTGTGGCTTACAGACTGGGTTTTACCTTGTATCAGCTAGGGCCTCCATGGTGCTCCTAATGATCCCTGAATTCTCGTTCTGCCTCAAAGAACACAACTCTTTTCCTTTTCAGCAGCTTACAAGGAGAAGAATGTCTTAATCTGACATTTAGGACAAACCCATGAGGAGCAAGTTGGGGTTTGTCATTAAGAGAAATCCTCTCTTTGCATTGTTAGTGGCAGCATTACATGGCATAAAAGCCTACTATGGGATTGAATGAAATCATGTGAGATACAATTCATTCTAAAAATAAATTTTCAAATAATATCATACAGCCCTTCTATTTTGTAAATAATTTGGTTACCAGTTGAAGAGTACTGTTGATAGTCAAATACACCAATTTCTCTATTTATATGCTAGAAAATTGCAAATGAACTTTGCTAATTTCAGCAAGCCTATTTCAGAGATCTGTTAGAAGAGACAAGAAGCAATATTATGACAAACTCCATAAAGGCATCAAAGATGGAAACAGACACGGAAAAGTACAAGACATCCGAGCTCAGAAGGAGGCTATAACCTCAAACTGGTATGCTAAAGGAAACCAGTAGACAGATAGTGACTGATTCAAAGAAGATCAAGAAAAGATGGAAGGGCATACTGAAATTTTGAACAGTAGAGATGTCAGCACCTTGGGTGTCATGTTTCCCCTTTTCAATGTTCTGTTAACATTGTAACGTTTCACATGTCAAGCCGTTTTCCGTGTATTCCCGCCTGGCTCATTTCTGGGTTTTTCCATTCCTGCGCTCTGCTATGTTTTGGATCTTTGGAATGTATGTTTGGGTTTGCAATTCTATTCAAGGTTACTTTCCCAGGCGCGTGTAACGGTTCCTAGCACCTGGGAGGGGGTGCGTGCTGACGGGTGCTTGGGGCGGGACTGGATTGAAGGCAAGGCTTTTAAGTTTGTATTTGGCGCGCTTTTGCTCATTCTCAGCTTTCTCTGTATTTGCATACTATTCCTTTAATAAATCAGTTTAAGCCCGAGCTTGTGAGACTGAGTATTTGGGATTAGGCAACCATTACACCAAGATTATCTAGAAGATGTTCTCTATTTACAAGAACCCCTAGTATCAGAAGATGAAGTTAGATTTGCAGCCTGGTCGTTATCAAATCAGAGGGTGACAGGGTTTGATAGAATACCTACAGAATCATGACCAATGACAGAATAAGAATCAGTAATGGTTCTAACCAGTGGCTATGCCAGCAAATCCGGAGAACAACACAGCGGCCCACAGATTGGAAGAGGTCAGCCTACATGCCGGTACGAAGAAAGGAGGCTAAACAGAATATGCAGACTTCTGTACAATATTCTTGATTTATATGCTGACAAAAAATGCTCAGGATCATCCACTGCAGATTAGAATCATGCATAGAAAGGGAGATGCCAGATGTTCAAGCTTGTTTTGGAAAAAGATGAGGAACACAAGACAGCACTGCTGATGCCTGCTGGGTCATTGGGAAAGCCAAAGAATATCAAAAAGAAGTCAATGTGTGCTTCATCAGTTATAGAAAGGCTTTGATTGTGTCAGCCATGTCAAGCTGTGGAATATCTTTAGGGAAATGGGAATCCCAGAATATTTCATTTGTCCTTGTGGGAAATCTGTACCCAGGGTAGGAAGCCACAGTCCAGACAGAACATGGTGAATCTGACTGGCTCCAGGTTGGCAAAGGAGTGAGACAAGGCTGTATACGCGGTCCTTATTGATTCAATTTATATGCTGGGTAAGAAGAAGAGGAGGAGCGTGGTCTTAAATTTGGAGGAAGAAACATCAGCAACCTGTGCTATACTGATGATGCACTACAGCATCTTGGTAATGGAAATTCTGGAAATTCTAGTAATAAAAGTAGAGAAACACTGTAAAACATGGTTGTAAGATTAAATATAAAGAAGACCAAGCTCATGATATCAGGTACAGCGACCACCTTAGAATTGATAATGAAGATATCAAAGTGTTGGACAGCTTCTGCCTTGTAGGATTAATTATTACTGATAATAGTCAAGAAATATGCCACAGACTAGAACTTGGTAGGTAGCAATGAAGGCATTGGAGAAGATGTTCAGTTGCTGTGATCTACAACGATCAGAATTGTGCAGACCATGGCAGGCACAAATGACCATGGCAGGCACAAATTATTCTACTTCAGGCATATTATGTGAAGACTTAGTCCTCTGGAGAAGTCTATAATGCTGGGAAAGGTGGAAGGAAAGAAGAAGAGGACAGCCAGCAACAGCGGGGATGGACTTAGTTACAGTGGTGATGGGTGCACCGTTGGAAGACCTGAAAGACTAGGTTAGGGGTAGAGTGTCATGGAGAAAATCTATCTGTGTGGTTGCTAAGAGTCAGCACCAACTCGATGGCACATAGTCAATTTTGTTGTTTACGAAATAGTTCCCCACTGCATTTGAAATTGAATCTGTAGTGCCTGTATAAGTACGAAGCATTTGGACAGTAGCTCTCTTCTTGTTGCTACCACTGGCTTTTGAAGTGTGTGCCACCCCAGCACATCCCAGTCTGTGTTCCAGGATGCACCATTAAGTTAATGGAAAGACTTTGGCCTGTAAGCAGAGAGGTGGGGTTGACTAAACGTCCACTGGCCATGTGTGTGCCTTGTTTCCGATTGCAAGCTGTGATCAGTGTGCTTTGAATTGGAGGTTGCCCAAAGAAGAACCCGTTGAGGCTATCTGGGGCAGCAGACTTTGTCAAGTCACAGTCCAGGAGAATCTTCTTTCCTTAGCTCAGTGCTCTATAAAGCCTGGCTGCTGTTGGATGCCGAGGGTTCCTGGTTCAATTTCTTGCTGGAATGAATTCCTCGCAAATACGGACAATTCTTCATTTGATGTTTAGTCAGTTGGATACCTCCCTGCATTCTTCACTGTCCACATCAAACCTTTGCAATCTTTTATTTATCCTTGCTGGAACGTGCTTATTCATTAGATTTTTTTTTTATTGGAGTTATGGTTGAAGTGGCACATTCATTTCACTGCTCCCTTTTCAAAGGCATATAACTTTACAGAACAATTGCATTTGATGGAATAAAAAGTATGTTCTTGCAAGGTTTTAAAAAATGATGAAGGGCATTTGACATCCCAGAGGCACAATAGGGCAGAAACCAGAAGTACTCGCCCTTTGAAATTAGACGGGAAATGGCTCATTTTCATTTAGCCTGAAGTAGATGGCTCCTGTTTTTCAATACTGTATCGTAGTAAGTAGATACATTTTTAATACCGATTAAAATATAAAAAATCTTGAATAAATGCAGAAAGTATAAGATGATAGCATAAGATTTACCCCCATCCTGGAGAAGTTCATAGCCTCTGGTATTTGGAAAATCTGTAACTGTCTTGGACACTTTAACTGAGTTTTAAAATTAATTTTATGTTTTTAACTTTTTTTTTTCATTGTCATCTGAGTACTTGTCTATATGTAAAGATGGTGTGTGTGTGTGTGTGTGTGTATGTGTGTGTATATATATATATATAAATTTTAATACTTTAAAAACAAGGAAATTAAAATACAAACACTTTTACTCATGGTTTCCATCATGGTAGTTTTGTGACCTGACATGATAGAATGAAGGCTTCTGGTCTGGAGTATAAATTAAATGTCAAAACTTCTCTAAAGATTAGTGATAGATATGCCTAAGGCTATCTTGAATACTTGGAAGCTTTTATGGTTAAACTTCGAGTGAGCTTGATTCAAGATGGGAATGGGATGTACAAAGGCTTCCATCCAAAGCTGTCTTTACCAGTGGCTCGAGCTGCCATCTACACTAAAACCCTAACATTCATGATCAAATGAGTAAAGGGACTAAGGTTATGCCACGGCGATTTCAAAATGCTGTGGAAAATAAAAATGTGTAGGGAAGAACATCGTGCAGGCACCTTTTGAAATCTGGGCCATAATGGGATGCCAGCACTGCCGAAGTAGCCCTGCCTTCCTTGCTTAGGGCCCTTTTGGCAACTGGGCTCTTAGAAAGGAGCTTTCTCAGAAGATCTCAAAGCAGGGCTCATCCCTTATCTTCTGAACTCTTTATGCTTTACTAGCATTCTGCTTTCTTGAGCATTGTTACACATTTGCATTAATTGCATGCAGCAGCTGAGTCATAATGTGGAGGGGGAGGCCGCAGTTAGGGAACGGTGTGAGAAGGTCTGTGCCTGCAAGAGATATCTCAGTCTGTTGTGTTCAGCAGAGCCCATCTCATTCGCTTGCTGCTGTATCACAGCGTCACAGCAAGGAAGAGGGCTGTGTTTTGCAGAAGATGGTCCAGGGCCTTCCATTTCCCAGCTGTTTTGCTTTTCTTGTTAGTTAACTTTATTTCCTGGATGCAGGACCATGTAGCAAAAGAGGTCCTTGCTTAGAAAGCCTTATCTCGCTTGAGTGGGGCTCCCTCTGCCCCTCCCCCCAGTTTTTGTTTGCGACTGTGGTGCTGTTGTTATGGGAAAGATAAATTGGAAAAAAGGTAGAAAAAAGTCCAGCAGCTGCTGTAGGTCATAAAGGGCCTTAACAAAATTGCCAAGCAATTTAGGAGCCCCATTGCACAGCTGCTGCTTGGTCCTTGAGTGAATCTTGAAAATTTGCCCTTGTGCTCTGGGTTGTTGTAAAGGGATAGAAATTATTGGTGCCTGATTTCAAGGAAGGAAGCACCTTTTCCACCCTAGGAGGCTTGGAGCAGAGTGTTGCTTGTCATGCCATTCCAAAGGAATATCCATCAAGCTTGGTCTTAGACCTCCTGGTGGATGGAGAAGAGAACCCAGCACTGCTTCCTAATCTGTGGTAATCACTGGGGCTGCCTTCTGTGTAAGTGTCTCATAAAAATGTTTATTGCCCTTCGAGTTAGATGCCTGACTCAAGAGCAATTGGAGCGGAGTCTCTGCAGAAGAAATCCCATTCTTTGCTCTTATCTCTCCCCCAAGGTCAGGCACATCTTGATAAAAGAGCATTTAGTTATCCTTTTCCCACCCTTCATAATAACAGGCTAGCCTTTCATCCTGAACAGGAGCTAGTTCCCATCCTTTCTCAAGAGGGTTCTGCACCTGCTGTGCCATCTAAAATAATAACAATAAAAATACAGGGATTTAAAAATTCTTGTTTTAGTCCATAAGGAAGGTATCTGGGCTTCTGGAGATGAATGAAGGCAGCCTTGAATCTGAGACAGTGCTTATCTCATTCTTTGAACCAAGATGTCCTGCTCTCTCAGAGTGGGCAACCTTCAACATGTTGGGAGTTGCAGCTGACCTTCCTGAAATTTCAGAGGGTGACTTGTTTTGTGGGGGGGGGGGAGTCAAGTGCTCCTGTTTCTACCCTTCACTTTCTGCAACCCTGGTGGCCCAAAACAGTGCCCTTTTGTGGGTGGGGAAGCAGAGTTTGGGTTCATAGAGGCTTCCTGCTCTTTTGTCCACTCTACTCTTATCCTTTCTTTTGATAAAGCCTCAAAAATACCCCAGTAGAAATTTGGGCATTTTGGCTCCCGAATTTTGGCGTCAGGATTTCAGGGTGTTGCAGGTCCCATTGTTGGACCCAGATTTATATCAGAGGCAAGACAAAACAGAAAACTGTGATTTGAAATTTCCAGATTCACACAAGAGTGGGGAGCAAAGGACTTCCTTCTTGAAGCACAATGTTCCTTCATATATCTGTTCATTATTCCAAGGTATGATGATTGGACCATGAGCTAGTCTTATCTTCTGCAGAGGTATTAGAAAAACGAGGATATATTTCCATCCAAAATGCAAATATTTACGTCACAGAAGGAAAGACTAAACTGATCTCATGTTCACCATATGCCTGGGTAACCTGGGTTTATCTTGGTAGTGGTCCCAAGAGCCCTCAGTTTGCTAACAATTACTTTCTACTGGCAGTTTAAATATTAAGATGGTCTTTGCATTTGGTTGAACCTCCAAATCACACTATTGTATTTCTACAGCTATTTTAGGCAAGTATGACATTTAGAACGAGGCCTTTAGGTCATTCTTAAGATTCAAAGAAGTGTTCTACTGTTAGAGATTTTTATCCCCCTTTAAGCTTGCGATGCCATTTGGAACCATTTTCTGAGAGGCCTTCAAGGCAGCCATCAGTGGAAGGGCTGGGAATTATTTATTGGGTCTTATACCCCAAATTCCATGGTCTCCTCACCTCCCTATGTTGGTGGCACACAGGTATAAAACATTAGGAGAGATGCAGAACTGAGGGCTTGCATAGACCCATGGGACTGCTAAGCCACATTTACTGGGGCTAGAAGGCAGTCATGATGGCATGTCAAAGTAGTGAGCAGAAGACTGGTGAGGAGCAGCTGGCAGCAGAACATGGAGGCTGGTTAGGCAGAAGACAGGTTCCTGCTTGCTAGATCTGGGCACAAGTTGGTTTCAAATTCACTTGTGGTTGTGCATCAGGCCTCATAATATTGACTGCCAAAGAGTTGTTGGAGAGAGAATGTTTTCCTCCCCCATTCCCAAGGAAAATGATAGAGAAAATTCTGGTAACTGAAGTCACTTTTGCTTCAGATTAAACCCTCAGAGGAGAAGCCTGAAAGCAGCGAAACTTGACTGACAACCCTTTTGGGAATCGATGCCAGCATAAGCCAGATGAGCCCAGATGTGATATTTGCAGCTTGCGTAGCAATTTGGGTGGGTGTGGAGGAGGAACAAGGAAAAAGAGAGAGAAGCAATGCAAAATTATTGGAAAATATCGTCTTCAGATTTCAGAGCAGGCTACGTGTTGCATCAGGCCAAAATGGCTTGCGGGTGCACCATGATAACGTGCCCAACCCGTCATCTTTGGTGTTGCCTTTTAAATGCTTTGTGTGATCCTGGGCATATGCTTGAATGATTAAATTCTGCAAAAGCTGAAATAATTTTAGATGTCTATGTTCTTGCTGTTCCAGGTCTGGAAAAGTGGATGGCTCTGCATATCTTTTTGGATTTGGTTATAATTAATTCCTAATAAGATGAAAGTCAGCAGAGGTTTGGGAAAAAAACCCACACATCTCCCCATAGGTGTTCAGAGACAGATGGTGACCATATCACCATGTTAGTCATTTTAAGTGCCTGCTACAGTCTTTCTTTTTGGCTCTGTATTTTGGAAGTGGACATAAAGAAGCAGTTTTTTAAAGTTATGATTCCTTGAATAAGACACTGTGCTCCCCAAATGCACCAGGAAATGAAATCACTAAAGGGGCACACCATTTTTTCTGGGGCATAAATTCTGAAAGATTGTCACCATCCATCTACAGCCTGTTTTTGAAGCTGCAGCTCGTTCGTCTGTTGGATAATCTTCACAGCAGAGTGGGCGAAGAGAATCTGATAGGCAGATATATTGTGTGTAACACTTGGCAGCAAGAGTTGGAATTGGATTACAAGCTGCTATTCTAGCAAGTAAGCCCAAATGGTGTTTTTATAGCTTATCTCTCCTCATCTGTGTTCTGTGGGCTTTGCTTGCCAAGTGTTAACGGAAACATTCTCCATGGTATCAGTCCACCATCCTCCTTGAAATCCCAGCTTCTTTCCATTGCTTTTTTTAAAGGAATAAGGTTGTGCAATCATAAATCAAAACTCGGCAGAAGTGTAGATGAAATTACTTCCCACAACTGCATGAAATATGATCATTAAATGTCTCAAAGAATTTCCCACCTGAGTCAACAAACTCACATTGGTTAAGTGTGTTGAGCTCACAGATGGGTGGAGAAAAGGCCCTGACGTGATCGTTTCTGATGCTGTTCCTAATAATCTCCCCCCCTTTATTTAAATGAAGGGCATTGTCTAAATGTGTCTTATTGGAGAGAGGCATGTATACTGCCAGCTTGGCCTTTGGGTCCTCCTCAATGTCCATATCTGATTCTGGTCATATACTGGAGGCCCAGCATAAATGATGATGCTGGCTATCTTCTATCTATAACTACATGCAGTAGAAGTTCCTCTCGCCCAAAAGGTAAGGTTGAGATACCTTTCACTTACCTTCTGGTGACTGTGTGGACCTATCCAAGTGGTTTTCTTGCTGTTGCTGCCTTTTGGGATGTTTTTCCGTTTTCCAGTCTAACCTGCAGCCCTGGGATTCCGCTGGTGATCCACCTTTCCAGGACGAACCCGGGCAGTCTAGTTAGCTTCCATGCCTAGACAAGACTGCTGCAACCTGCTGTGAAAAGCACTGTTGTACACACAAGTTTAGGCCCTCCCAGTCAAAGAGTGTGGCTCAGTGACTCTTTAAGCGAACAGAAGCTGACATAACCTCTCCCCAAAGATGACATCTTTGTACCAGTTTGAATACACCTTACTATCCATTTGTTATTGCTTAGTTGAATCTTGCTGTCGTCGTCATCGTCATTATCGAATTGTGGCAGGTGCAGAAGTTTGGATACCCTTCCAATTGAGTCCAGTTGGAGGGATCTCAAACATACAGCACATCCAAGGTGATGTTAATATTTCTCAGCCAGCAAAGTTCTTCAAAGAAAAATGAGAGAAAATTCCAAGAGCGAGAAGGGAAGAAGTATTTCAAAGCTGTTATTGTGAGTGAAAGAGGGACCCAGACTTCTGCACTTGCCATATTTATGGTTTTATTATGTTGACTCTAAACAATTGCTCAGAGGTGTCTAAACTTTGCATGCCACTTTACTTCACTAATAATGCTTCTGAATAAGTTATTGGTTTGGGAAAAGAAGGATTGAGAAGGGGAAGCTGGAAGAGAAGGGGCCCAATGTTGATGCCTGCTTCTGCTTTGCAGGCTTGACTTGTTTCAAAGCACGTTCTGCCAAAGACGCCCATTTTAACACCTTGCAGCATTGAGTAGCTCTTGGACTGCACACAGTCTCTCCCCCTGCAGTGTCAGAAAGGATGAGCTGGTACTTGATTCTCCATCACAGGTGTTTGCCTTTGATCTATGTTCTTGGCAGTTTTTCTGCAAATGACATCTAATAATTAACCTGTCCAGATGTTGACAAGTGGCAAGTCTTGCTTGGACAAGGCCTGGTTTTGCAGTTGCTTGATTATATGGGGGAAGATGCTAAAATCAATTAGCCTGGCTTGGAAGTAGGATAATGGGAAATGTGCAGCTGCCAGGGAGTTTGTATGATGGCTTTGCTAAGCAGGAAGGTGCAACAGAAACTGCAGGATGGGCATGATATCATGGTTGATTGATTGACTATGAATATATTTATATTTTTTTCCTTGAACCAAAATGTTCCTGAGTCTAGAAGTAAGATTTGTAAAATAAATATAAGCAGAGTAGAAGCTGACAATTTTGTGGCTTCCCATCCAGTAAAACTCAGTAACATCATTTTCTTGGTGAAACACCTCCATTTGGCCGATAAGGGGAAGTTGTTTTATGATTATATCAACAGACATAAAGCATTTGTGGCAGATGCAAAGCTTTAGTGAGGTTCTTACTCTTAGTTTAGTTAGTATGAACCTTCCAGTGCTTTAGTATTGCAGTTTTATTATTTGTACATCTGTCTTTGATACCTGTAATTGGTATTATTTTATTATCTCATTTTCCTGTTCCTTTGGTTTAATGAAAGCCACTGCAAATAGGTAGATTGCAAGGTTTTGAGATAACAAGAATGCTGGCTGGGGAGCTCTGGGAATTGCAGCCCGACATCTCCGGAGTATCCTCACTTGGAATGAGTTGTCAACGGGGACCTCCGGTGAGGACATGGTGAATAGATGTCCCCGAAGGAGCAGGGACGACATTATGGCAGAGGCTGATGGCCAGAGGGTGGATCCTGGCCAGCAGAATCTCTCCACAGAGGAGAGCTTGTGAGATCACCCACATGTACTCTAGTCAGCTGCTCCTCGCAAGTAGACCTCAGGAACTGAGGTTTTTGTGGTCCGGCTGGTGAGTCAAGCGGATGGATTCCAACTAAGCTCACAGTTGTAGTGTAGCCTATATGGATATAAAGCTGAGCTGAGCCTCATTTCTCAATCACTTTTGGAATTTTTTACTGCTTTTCAAATATTAAGAACCTTCGGAACGGCAAGTTTTATGGCATTCACTGGGTGAGTTTCCTTCAATCCTTAGTGAAAGAAGTTTTAAATACGGATTTAAGGACTTAGAAAAACTTTTTTTAAAATAAATGGCAAAAGGGTGATTAGAGTTATTTTTGGAAAGTTATAAATGGACTAAGGGTCTCCATGGATTTGAAATAAGGTATTGAAATTAATTATAACAATCCTTCCCATGGGAAATGGCTGTTGTTTTGAATTGTTTTGATGAGACTTTGAAGATTGGATATTAGAGGGAACCAGTAGGAACTAAACATTACAATTAAAGGAGAAGCACACTTAAATTCAACTTGCTAAAACAGAATGGAGCAAAATGCTTTAACATTGGACATATTGAAAGGTATTTGTGAACAATGGACTCAGAAGTTAGTTTTAAGAATGTCTGCCTCTATAGATAGACTGTGTGTAAATGATGTTGGGGACAAGATTGAAATTGATTCAAACGTGGACTTAAAAACGACAGGCTACAAGAATGATCTGGAAAAGGATATTGGATATACAAATTAAACTGGCTGATGTCTTAATAATTAAAAGGGACATACAGATAACAAACCAGAAGAGTGATTTGGATAACTTTCATATATTGGATTTACAAAAAAGATCTGTTAAAATTTTGAAGGATTTTGTGAGAAGAGACAAAGAAAAAATGAAAAGAAATCAAGTTCTAGGACATTGTTTGAAGGGATTAAAGACCAAGATTATTAAAAGTAAAGGGAAGGAATATTAAGTTGGTCAATTTGATCAAGGTTAAAATAGATATGTTGCTATCTCTGGTAACTTAGTGGACTTTTGCTGACAGGACTGAATAACGAGGCTTTACATTTTTGTTTATAGATAAGAGATAAGGGAAGATTTGTTGTATTTTAAGAGGTGGTAAGTTACTAAAATTGTTTATACTTGTGATGAAGGGGGGAATCATTTCTTTATATATTACTTTTCTTTTTCTTTACTATATTCTTATTTTTTCTTTTCTATTTTTTTCTTTCTGCGCTTTCTATTTTTCTTTTATCTTTTTAACTGTAATGTTTAATAACATTATTATAAGAAGTGGAATGAGTTTTTAATGAACTAGGTCAAAGTATCGTTTAAACTCGTGGGCTGAAACTTCTGGCAAAAGAGTCCACTATAGAATTACTGGCTTTTGCCTGTATTGATTGAGCAAAGTAAGCCCCAGGAAGAGGAGGAGGAAACAGAATGCCAGTGTTGTCTCCAAATAATTTTCCTTGTTGTGATTGCGTTGATGCTGAGGATCCTTGCGGAATGTTTCTTTTCCTAGCGCATTGCTGAGTCCAGGGAAGAGTGTGGTAACAAGGTACTGAAGACAAGTTGGCTTGGAGACAAGTTGCTGCCGAGCTTTGGGAAAGTACCAGAGAAGCCCAGGGAATGGTGGCCTGAATGCAAAGGAGCACCAAGATAGTGGAGCCAAAGGAATGACCTTCCGTGGTGAAGCTGCAAGGGAGACATGGAGCTGGTTCAGCCACTGCTTTGGCGTGGTGTAGACGGGGTAGGGAATGGCCTTGGAGGACAGGAGCAAGAGCCACCACCAGGGCAGGGCTCAGATGGGAGGGGTTTGAGTTCTTCCAAGAAACTAATTTGAGTAAATGTCTTGGACAGGCCCGTCCCTACTTCACACGAAGATAAAGGGAGGGAGGGGGAAGCACATTCAGACGTACAAGATTCGGTTAGTATAGCCGTTACAAGAAAGTCGTAATGGTCTATGTGGCGTTACTTTCTTAGTCTGGTCTACCTAGTGGGGCTGACATATGGGAGGCCACTCTTGTGTGTACAAGCAATTAATGCTGGAGCTAGTGGTCTGGTTGTAGTGCCACGTAGTGTGTGGGCAGAGAAAATGCAGCTTTAGCATGCAGGTCACATCAATCATTTGTGCCACGCTTATGAAGTAGAAGTTGTGAAGCTGAGACTTGCGGGTTCTCAAGAACTGCACTGTGTTCCTTTAATTCTGGGTATGCCTCTCATTTGAAATTCATGAAAGCTGTGTCATGTCTAGGACTTTGTGATTTAATCCCTAATATTAACCTTAGTTCAAGAAGTGGCATCTGGGGGGGGAAAACCTTGTGATTTCAGTGGGAAAAAATAAGGAGGAAAAGTGGTTTCACATACAGACTTTACTGGCTGGAAACTCATCCCAGTGCTGTCTACAAGCATAAAAATTTCATGTGCCTTCAGCATTCTGCTGTTGTCATGGTCTGGCTGCCATTTCCTCATAATTCTGGCAAACACTACATGTGAATAAAATTTTGGAAAGTTGATCTTACTCTTTTGTTAATAGTATGCTCCAGTGTTTGTAAAATAAAAGAATTAACCTCTGCCCTTCCAGTCTGTGCAACAGATCTATAAAAGCTCTTGGTTGAATCTGTTATCTGATTAGATGACACACCCGTTCCTGATTCATTTCTGAGTGGCTTGTTTTGAGGTGCGTCTCACGTTGGAACAGCATTAGCCCAAATGAAGATGAGAAGAATTTGCATTTTATCAGTTGTTAACTGGGGAAAACTTCAGAGATTTGAGATTATATCGTTGAAGCATAAAACATGAGACTAAGTCTGTGGCATCAGCACATATTGGAAAGGGAGATCAAGTCTTCAGCAGCAAAGTTTGAAAACATTCCGATGGAGCATCCAGACGGAGGACGGTTGCCAACAGGTCTTGTATGTTCTCTGTCCCAATGTTTGAAGCCCCGGCAATCTTGCACATCTGAGAGTCACATTTCGTTGGGCTTGCCTGCAAAGGAATTACAGAAGTAGGTGAATGATTAATAAATACGGTCTCCTACAAAGGTCTAAGGAACCCAAAAGTTGCTGGAGTCTGCGTGGAAGATCTGGTTGGTCGAGCGTCTCCTTGCCCCTGGACCCAAACAACAGGAAATGAGCTTATAAATTCAACCCATGTGGTGGTTGTGGATTTTTTCTAAATAGCAGATTCTCTCTACCTAAAGGTCATAAGATAATTTTGGAATGAGGCTGTCAGTTGCACTTATAACAGTGTTCTTCATGATATCAGTTAATTTTTTTTTAAAATCCAGGTTCACACTTCATGTTTGTCCACTGCTCACTTGTTAATCAGAGTCAGCAAATTGCTCAGTGCTTTCAATTTAATTTTTGTAGAAACATCGCATGTTTACTCCCTGCCTTTTTAAAAATCCGTTCAATTGTGTCCGATTCTTGGAGACTGCCTGGACAAGTCCCTGCAGTTTTCTTGGCAAGGTTTTCCAGAAGTGGCTTGCCCTTGCCTCCTTCCTAGGGCTGAGGGAGAGGGACTGGCCCAGGGTCACCCGGCTGGCTTTGTGCCTCAGGCTGGACTAGAACTCCCCGTCTCCCGGTTTCTAGCCTGGTGCCTTCACCACCACACCAAACTGGCTCTCAGCTTTCCCCTTACTACTATATAAATATCATGAGGTATTGTGAAACCGATTTTTATGAGATAAACAGAAATGCTAATATGAATATAGGACAATAAACTAAAGTTAGGATTAGGAATCGGAAGAAGGCAACGGGAAAGATAAATACAGCAGAAGTAAAAACATAAAAGTATTTTAGGGTACAAGCTAAAGCACCTGGGAAAGAACAGAGGCACCTTAAATCCTGCAGTGTCTGTGCCTGGAAGGTTTCTCTAAGGAGAGGATTTCTTAAATGAAATACTCCGAGGGTGAAGGATCTTCCTCTTGTACATTCTATTAATTTCACTTCTTAATTTCCATGATGTGATCATCCTTGTCGCCAACTACCTGCATCCTTCTTGAGGGCAGCATCCGTACAATGATTAGACTTACACATGTCTTACAAGTATTAATGGAGGAGGGAGATGTTGGAATATTAAGGTTGCCTGAAGTCAGACAATTCTGCTGGTGAATGAAAAGGTGGCTCTTTCCATAGGCTAGCATTTCATTACCATCAGCCGCCCACTTAGTCTACTGGTAGTGCCTTCTTCCCCTTATCCCTGAGAAGCCTGGTTTGTGTACCAGAGGTGGGGGGAAAAAAATCTTCCCACTCTCCAATAAATTTTAGTTATTCCATCAGTTCTGCATATAGATCGTAATTGTAAGCATCTTTTTGAGTTGAAAAACAAGGTTTACTGTAACAGCATGTTGAGATGCAACTTGAAGGCTTTCAGTTCATAGCCCACAGTCTTAAAAAAACTCTCTAAATGGGTGTTTCTTTGCACAGAAGCTGATTTTCTGGTTAGACTGTTGTTCCTTTTGTGGTGATGGTGGTGGCTCCTAGTGGGAATGAAAAGGTTATTGGCTTCCTGTTCTAAGTTCCTCAAGTTAATGGGCTTGATCAGGCAGAACGCCTGGTGGGATGTTGTTGGCAAGGAGAACAAGAACTGCTTCTAATTTTTGGAGGCATTGTCCGTTTTTATGTCAACTGAGGAAACTGCAAATGAATTTTCTAAGTGGCCAGTGACGAAGAGAACGAGCGAACATGGCTTCTAATAAACACTTGGCAGAAGGCTGACCTGAGCTGTTGGAACATTTTGCAGATTTTACTGCCATCCTGCTGGGTTGCTCTTAGGCACAGTCTTAACTTTTGTTTCAAAGCCTGTGGAGAATGCTCACAAATCAGGACAGCAACGTGATGAGAGATAAAAAGTGTGGGTGGAGATGGGAGAAGTCAGCCATGTTTTCTGCTCTTTTAATAGCATGGTATGCTGCTGAGCTTGCCTATCAGAAGGTCAGCGGTTCGAATCCACGTGACGGGGTGAGCTCCCATTGCTGGTCCGAGCTCCTGCCGACCTAGCAGTTTGAAAACATGCCAATGTGAGTAGATTAATAGGTACCGCTTCGGCAGGCAGGTAACGGCGTTCTGTGTAGTCATGCCGGCCACATGACCACGGAAGTGTCTACGGACAAACGCCGGCTCTTCGGCTTTGAAACAGAGATGAGCACCGCCCCTAGAGTCGGACACGACTGGACTTAATGTCGAGGGAAACCTTTACCTTTACCTTTATGAAAAACACATCTCCTTGTCATGGAGGGGGCAAATAACCTTGGTTGCCATATTTATCAGAAGGCATGGAGTGTGTGCATACACACAAATACACAGAAGACTGCATAAATTCTCTTTCAGTTCCTTGTGTCTATGCAAGAGTTGGATGATCTAGGCTTTAGTATTAAGAGACAAGTAGATGACATATTTCAAGGACTTGTTCCTTCAGTAATCTTCCTGTTTGCACTGCTAGGCTAGTCAAATGTGCATGTTGGGGACAAGAGGCTTCTTGCTCCTGGCAGCCTCAAGCCTGAAATGTGGGGTGTGCTGGGTACTTTCTGTGGCATTTTGGAAACTTTCTGCACCGGTTTCTAATAACCTGTACCATCCAGGATGTCAAGTCTTCTTAGGGAAACCTTGGGACACCTCCACATCTCTATGAAAAATAAAAGTGATCAGCTTTCATGCTGACAAATGGAAACTGTCATTTCATTTTTATCCCCAATTATACAGCTCCGGGACCAATTTTTTAGGTGGAATGTTGGAGCCATTAAAAAGAAATAAGTAAACTATACTGCATTCCATCATTTTCTGGCAGCTGCCCAATGGTGTGTACCCTTATTACACGTTCATTTTTATATAGACATTTTTCTCTTGGCTTCCTGTTTTTTAACTCCCTGATGTCTCCTGTTGAGGCAAGAATTTTATGTAAAAGTACAGGGGACTTAACTCAAGAACATAACCCTGCCTTTCTGTCTGTTCTTGAATGGACACAAAAGCCTCCTTTTCCTTCGATTCATAGATGTCCCTTCTGCCCACGTACCGTGTCTTTCCTTTAAGATGTTGGGGTGGGCCTAGACTCAGATGCTACTGCAGGGGGTTGAATTTGCAGAAGACCTGGTTGGGGGGTTCAGAAAATAGCTCAGTTTTTATGGCCTTGAGAAAACTGCTTTATTGAATGCAATTCTTACAGAAGAAATATCCCTTAGACACTTCCCCTTTTATTTATCAAGCAGAGTTCATAGGGTTTGTGTCATATATAATACTGGGGAATGAAACAGCTTTTTGAACCTTGATTCTGTTTACTAAAATTCTTCTGAGCATCAGGAGATAAAAATCTAAATTCTTGTATGTTCAATTATGTGTAAATTCTTGTTTCTTGGTTTTTTTTCCTTTTTGGCTAATGGAGAGCTTCTTTTGGCAGCAGTTAGAAATATCCCACTGATACTTTTGTTTTATAGTGTGTGAGTGAAATTATACGGTGCTTCTGTCCTTTCTTTGTTCCTCTCTGGTTTGTTGGCTAGACCCAATAGATGGAATGCCAGCTTGCTTGGTACTTGAACATGGATCCTCTAAGGAGGCTTTTTGGTTCCCTGCCTGGTTTCTTTCCACTCTAAAAATCTGCAGGCTACAGCCTACCATCACATTTGCACCTAACAAGGTTTAGAAGTCCATCTTAAAATCCCTACAAAAGTAGACTCCTGGTTTATGCAAAAGAGGCCTCAGGAGCAGGGGTATGCACATAACTGGAAAAAATGTTTTAATGTTAGAAACAATACAGCACCATTTAAAATAGTCCACTGGAAAAATGTGACAGAAGAATACTTAATTTTTTCAAGTCTTCCAGCCATAGTAACAATGGAAACTTGGAATAAGTTCCTCATTCATTTGTTTTTCAGCCCAGAACCCCCCAAAGTAGCTGAGACTCCATGCTTACTGCTACCTGTCACCCAACCCTACAGTAAAATTGGCCAAGGGAATGATTTTTTAAACATTAAAAAAATCCCCATAGGAAGCAGTAGGTGAATATTTTGATTTGATTTACCGGGTAACTGGTGTGAATCATTACTCCCAGATGTAAAGAAGAAAAGGAGAAATACCCTGTTTCAGTGAACAGTCTTGGTGTATTCACATTTTCTAACCTACTCTGCAACTGAAAGATTATATTCTTTCCAAAGTAAGAGAGCACTTTTGCGGATAGGATGTTATAACTGAATTTGCAAGCTGAATATAATCAAGTTAACATGATGTCAGTGAGCATGCAGCTGAATTTTTCTGCTATTTTGTACTAGTATGTAATTATTTTGTACAGTTGAGAGATGGAATTTAAAAGTCTGTGTCCTGTCCCCCCCACCCCGTGCCCCCAGCGCATCCTCCTGTCATTTTCTCCCTGCAGTAATGTGTTCTACCTGGCTGGAGCCTCAGCATCTCTAGGACACCCAGAGAACCATCAGCTGTTCCAGGTCATTCGTCTGTCTGTCCCTGGCCCAGGATGTGTTTATTAACTGACCTCGTTTAACTATGTACCCTCTTGAGATTCATCATTTTCCAGCTGTTCCAGTGCCATAAAATCTTCTAACTGCTCCAGTTAAATGCCTCCTATAGCTTGCCAGAACAGCTTGTTAAATTTGCAACTAAGTTTTTAAATCCGTTTGATGGAATTCTAACTAGTCTCTAGAAAACCCACAGGTTGTACTGTGTTTTTTTCCTCCTGAGATCGTTGTAAAGAATATGGAAGTAGAGAAGCAGATGGTTCTCGAATGTCCAGGTGGGGGATTAGCCACACCTGCCCCAAAATGCTTGCAGGACAGAGGAGACATGGGTGTTGGTCCCCTTTGCTGATCTTTGATCCTTTATTTGCACATAGAGGCAGCTAAATGAACCTGATAGATCCTTCATAATGAACGTAGTTTCGTAAATCCCTTTTTGCTGCTGTTTGTTTGCCCAAACACCATATGGTGTGGTGAGTGGTATACTCCCAGACAGTGTCTCAGAAATAGTCTATAAAGTTTGTCATTGTTGGAGAAAAAAAGGGAGATGCTACATTGCAAGTGAAATATATTTTATAAAACTGTCCGTGACCCCAAAGTCAAATGTGCTCAAGGGTTGGTGGGTGCGTTGTTTTGCCATCATCTATCCAATTATAAATGCTTTATTTCCCTCCTGCTGTAGTATCTGTTCTGCTAAAAGCCTTTTCATCAACCCCTTTCTCCCCCAAAAGCCGACCCTGTTTCATGCGTCTCTTGGCACTTCTCTTTGTGCGTAATTGTTTTGTTGTTCTGCCGAGCACAGAAAGGGCATGGTCCTGACTATGCCAAAAAGAGCTGGGTGGCAGCAGGCAGGAGAACAGAATTTTGCACAAAGAAGGACAGCCTAACTTGCAGTCCTACTTTTGATGTTGAACTTGGCTTCAGATAATTTTGCAAGACCACTAAACCCCCTTCTGTACTCTTCATCTTTAATACAGATTTATGCTTTGATCTGCTTAAAAATGTTTTGATCAAAATCAAAGAGGAAACCAACCTATCTTAGATTGTGCTAAAGCAAGAAGCTCTGGAAATCTATTTTGATACATGCATAATGAAGCTAATGCTGAACACAAGCTTGAATTTAGAATAATTGGCTACTATTTTTGAGAGGAAAAGGTGTTTGTTGGAATGATGAGCTTATTGTGGGGTAAGTTACATATATAACCCATCTCCTGTGATTTCTGTGTATGCATTTATGTATAGATTAGAAGTGTACCCTGCCTTTGCTCCAGTAAATCAAGCAGCATGCCTACCACTCATGCCTTCATTTTACCCACAACAATCACCCTGTGGGGGAGGTTGATCTGTGGGCAACTGCTCCATGGCACCCAGTGCATGACTGAGAATAGACTTGAAAGAGGGTTTCCTGGCTCTACTTCAATCTCTGTTACTGTTTTGAATGGTGTCTTGCTCTGGGCATCTATGCCCTATAGTATATGTTGCATAACCCTTGTTTTGGAGGCCCTGGTTCCGAGTACCATTGACTTGAACCTCGAGCTTGGAGTGGCTAGTCTGTCCTTTCCCCCCTTGTCTGGCTCTTGAGGACGTCCTTGTGTGCCAAATACGTGGAAGAGGAGCATATTCTTCTCTTTCTAGACGCAGGCATTCTCCTCCATTCTCCCTTAGACTTCTGAGGTGCATTTCAAGCTTTTGCAGGGAGTGAATCACCCATCAGATTGGCAGATTCCCTGGTTGAGGCTGGCTACTGTGAGTTCTTTTAGAAAAGGGTTGATCCAAATGTTTAACACATCCCTTGTTACACATTTAAGCGGCTTTTCTCAGTTTTCTTGTGACATGGTTATTTGTGCATGTAGGCACACCGTGTCCCGTGGATGGTCTTCCTGGGGATGATCAGGAAAGAGGATGCCAAATGCCACTCCCCCCTTCCCTTCTGCAGCCAACTATAGGCAGCTCTGCTTGTCCTCCTTGTGGGTCACCCTGGTTACATGAAGCCTAGTGTGCCCTGGGGGTGGGTAGGATGTTGATCTTCCTGCGTGGATCCGTATGCGGAAGCATAATTTAAAAACATTGCCTGGATGAAAAATTGTAGGAGAGGTGAGATGTTTAAATCCCTTCCCTTAAAACCTCTGAGCCTTTTCCCTGTTTGATATGTAGTGTCATATTTGATGACCTCTCTGGGTATGGGAGGAATTGACTGGCTGCCAGGTGCTTGCTTAAATATAAAGATGTTTGCATCGAAACAGCTCCTCTTGAGTGCTGGCAGGCTAATGAATTCAGGGGGCTGTTTTAAACACGCTCGGTATAAAATGTAATCCTATTAAAATAATTGAGTATTTCCAGAGCAGAGAATTCCCTCATCCGCCTATCCACAAGGGAGGTGGGGGAGTCATAAAAGGCTTGCTAGCCCATCCTCTGAATGACCTTGGACTGGTTGGTGTGTTCAGGTGCTCCTTCTGCGGACTTGTCAATCAGCCATGTGGCTTGGAAGTCATAGCATGCTGGAGGGACTGTGTCTTGTGTGATCTTACTTGATTTTAGTTGAGTCCTTACCCCCAGTGGTGGTAGCACCTCAGGACAGTGATCCCCCCCCCAACATTGAATTTAAGCTACTGCCCTGGTTTTAGGACACTTTGTCTGGTGTCCTCCAGGACCAGTGCAGTGCCAGAAGACGGGTGGCTTCCACTTTGAACCTCCACCTCCCACCTGCTTGTGCTTTGTGCAGGAGGGAAGAACTTCCCTTTTTAATGATGTTTTAAGTAGAGTGTTGTGTCCCTGCAGTGCTTTGCTGGTGTTGGGAGACAGGAAGGAATACTGAGTCTGCAGCACTCCTCCATCTTTGTTCTGGAGTTGGTCCCTCAAGAAGTTTGGATGTTCCAGTCCCTGCTGACCAGCAGTTCTGGCATTGTAGACACAGGGCCTCCATCAGGGAACCTGCCCATTTGTTTTTATTTTTGTATTTTACTTTTATTTAAAGTATTCATATATCGCCTTGCATGCAGAGCATCTGCAGATGGGGTATAATTATCTGGATTGAAGGTGGTTCTGAAAATGAACGTTGTGGCCAGCAACATGGTTGCTATTAGATCATCCAAGTGGAAATATATGTGCTGGTTTTCCCCATTTAATCAGGAAAGCCGCCATCACGTTTGCTCCAACAAGCACTTGAAAAGAAATGGGAGGCTTTGACCCTCTGGGGCGGCTTCCTTGAGTTGGTCCTACTTCCAGAGAATGGGTTTTTCCTCTCCCTTGAACAATTAACTGTCCACAAAACATACGTGAAGAAACTTTGGCAAGGAAAGCGAGTGCTGCCATTTGTAGTGCGCGCGGCTCTATCTTTAAGGACATGGCTGCCCTGAGAATTAGTGCACAAGTATCAGGAGCTGAGAAGAAGACTTCTTGTGGGCGAAGGTCCATGTGGGATCCGGACGTTTTGTGCCACTGCCTCTAAAGGGCCCCATCTTTTGGCAGGGTTCTCAGAGTCCCACTCCTCCACCCACTCTTGGATTCCCTTAGTTGGTGAGGTGCCATGCCATTTCTCTAAAGCTGCCAGGGTGGCATCTGTGCAGTTCTGGAGTGTTTGCCCTGGGGCCATTCAGTCCTGCTGGATGACAAGCCAAACAGCCTGATGAGTTGGCGCTCCTTCGGGGCCGGATCCGGAACGCGGCGCTGTTCGGCAGCACCTGGGGGGAAAACCCGTTTTTCCTAATGCGTCTTGTGGGCTGGTACTGCGGGGAGAAAGGGGATGGTTATCGTTGAACTATTCTCTGTGTATATTTTTGGGAGATGAACAAAAAGCACTTTGCGGTGATGTGTGTCAAACATAGGAGTGGCGTAATGGCTTGGTTTGTACCCGGAAAGGTGGTTTGATAGCATCTTCTTATTATGCACATGTGTAAAAGCCTCACACTGGGAAGAGAACGTGACAAATTGTGCTTGGTGTGCAGCCCTCTCCCGACCGGGAACGATGATTTGAAACGTATCCTTGCCGCTTTGATTCCACTTCCTGGCTGCTTACTATGCAGGATTCAGAACAGAACATCACAGAAGAGGAGTCAGAAGAGCGAGTTCTTCGGGCACCCTCCCCTGCATCGAGACAGGGCGTCCCACTGAGCCAGTAGAAAGCGAGCCGCTTGTTTGCAGCAGGGGCCCTGGCCAAACGCAGGAGAAAGCAGGCAGACAGCCTCCTTGCCTCGAGGCAGGATAATCTTGTCTGGAGAATGAGCCGGGAGGAGATGCAGAGCAGGGACCACAACCTTATGGGTGAACCAGGACATGCTTGTGGCTAGGTTTCTGGAAAGGAGGGGGGTATCAGTGCCCTTTCTCCTCGTCATGGGTAGACGATTTCTGATTGAGCTTGGGGTGATCAGAGGTGAGGCTGCTTGAATGGGGCACCCACTGAAAGAATCCAGCTGCAGAGGCTGATGGATTCCTGAGGATCCAGGGATTTCTCAGCCAGAATGGTTGGTGTTCCTGCCTTGAACAGAGGAATGACTCAGGTGGTCAGCCAGGAGAACTTCCATCCTGTCTGACTGATGTGTCATCTTTAAGCTGAAAGCAACGAAGCAAGGAGGAATAGAGAAGCACAAAACCCATGGGGCTCAGTCTGTAGTATTAATGGAGGCGATGGAGCAGCTGTTTTCTCTGACCATTCCCTCAAAGTGGCCGTATCTGCCATGACTAGGTGCTGCGGTTAATACAGCATTGCTGGGCGCACCAGCCGGCCTGGAAGGTTGGGGTGATTTTCAGTTATAGAAATCTAGACAAGGTGCTTGGCTGAGTTGGTTGACTTTGTGGGTGATTAAATCTTCCCGGGGTGATCAGAGGTGCCAATCAGCGCCTCACTGGGGGAGAAAAGTTTCAGTCCTTTAAAGGAAGCCATCATGCAATGCTACTTGGAAAAGCTCAGAGAGGCCAGTGGCGTCTCTCCCCGGACAAGGCGATGGACTTGGCTGGGTGGACGAGAACGAGTTTCATCTTGGTGAAACTGATTGACCTCCAACCCCGCTAAACGTGGTTTTGCCTGGAGAAGGGGGGTTTCGGAGAACTTGGGCATCTGCATTTTAGCCATTCGCTGGAACGTGCGTGTGACAGGCAAGCTTCTCCTTGCCGGATGGAAAGACACTCTGTGTGTTTTCAGAGGACCTTTTATTTCTATAGCCAGCCAGACTGGAATAATGTTTAGTTATTAAGACTAGCAGCAATGTATAATGTTGATTCATCTAGTATGGCATTCTGGACTTAATCCTGCCTTGCCAGCCAATAAAAGCAACAGCTCAGTATTTGTTCTGCGGTCCTTGTTAGAAAGTAGGTATTTACAACTTGCTGTTGCTTGACTGGGTGAAATCCCTTGTGGGAGCAAAATCACAAATCTGGCCTGGACCCTTCAGAGTTTTATCTCTTGTTTATTCAGCTTTTCTTGCCCTTTATTCCTGCTTGGAAGATGGAATTTCATTTCTAATCATTGTAATTGTGGACAGAGAAGTTCTCATGGGCAGATTGGCAGCTGGAAATGCCAAGGAAAAAGGGAAATTGAGCCAGAATCTGAATTAAAAGAGGTGGCTTGACTATGATTGCTAGCATCTTGGTCATGGAATTTAGACTTTTGAAATTGCAACTCCATTCCTTTTATTAGGCTATCTCTGTAACATGCAAACATTTATTTTAATAATTTTTTTCCTAATGCATATGTAAAATGCTAGACTTTTCCTTAAACAAAGTAACAGTAATTTATTTTATCTTAGAAGCATTAAATTAGCTGTCAGCCATGCTTCACAGGTGAAGGGTGGTTTTTGAATGGAATTACCAAATTGTTCTTCCAAAAGCATTTTTCATCTTTCTTCTAAGATTAAAGAGGGTGGACAGAGGGAGGGGGCAAAATGGAACATTAAGATAGTGCTCATACTGCTCCAAGAAGTGTTTCAGCCTGGATTATATTTTTTTTTGTATAAATTACAGACATTTGGTAACCTCGGTTTTCACATGTGCATCATGGTGACAGTTAGCCAAGCTGTAAATTGAGGAGTTGAGGATCTGTAGTAGATGGGAATGACATGGGCTCTCTTAAGAATTGGCCAGACTGGGTTTTTCACGAAATGATGTCCCCTTCTTCTAGGCTGCATGGTAATTTAGCGTATGTGCCTCACACTGTAGGGTACCATGTATAAATCTGGACAAAACCAAATTTGGTTTTTAAGACTGTAAAAGTAAAACCATTTTTCTGAAAATTTCTGGCTGAACTGTGTAGTCTAGCCAGATCACAGATGGCTCTTAGGACTGGTACCAGCTTAGCAAGAGGGGAGGCTGGTGATCCATAGGGAGCTGCACTGTGCAGTGTCAGATCACAGTCCATCTGATGAAGCAGCCTCTTTCCAGATCCTGTTGCAAGGCTCTCCCAGCCATATTTGTGGTCTCATCTACATTTGATCCTGGGTTCTGCCAGGCAGGCTTGCCTAGTGTGGAGAGGTGTCGCCCTACTCTGCTCGGGGCCTTGGAGATTGCAGGTTCCATGCTGTTGGCATCCTGGTGACTGTAGGGGTTTCCTCTCTTGGTTCCAGACAGGAGCGATGGGAAAGCAGCCGAGAGTTCCCTCGAAGGACCAGCGTTGGGTGCGGACCTTCTCTGCTCAAGGAATATGTGGCCTGCATGTTCACATTCAGCGGCTCTGTTGCAGGCTCGTGGGTTTCATGGGGTTGAACCTGTTGGTCAGAGGGAGCAGCAGCAACATCGAGTGGCAGGCCGTCAGTTATGGGTGGGGTGAACTGGAGTGGCAGCTGTTAATGGGATTTGGCCTCTCCCTGTGGCCTCTGGGCTTAACCCTAAGTTGTGCATAATTCTTTTGTGCTCTCAAAGCAGTAAAGTGAGTTTCAGTCTGATAAATGAGACTTGCATGTTTTGCCTACAGTGCCTTTTCCTCCAGATTGGTTGCTTTATTGCTTGCAAACATTGCTTCTAGCCCAACTTGTTTTTCGGCGTAATAAGGTCTTCCATGGAGAACTGCTCTAGGTGGGGAGAGACCCCTGCAGCAAGCAAGCTTCTTTCTACTCAGCCTTTCACGCCTGCCAGCAGCCCCTCTGTGTCGAAGCCGATTCCGCCTTCTGTTCTGTTATTAACCCATCTTTCAGCTCTTGTTGGCAGGGGCTGCCGGGGATGTGAGCCGCTGAGGGTGGGCCTTTGGTTGGGAACTAGGTCATGTCAGGATTAGAGCTTACAAAACACAGTCATTTTGCTGGACTGGAAGGCAATGCTAGGCTGTCAGATGCCGTCCTGGGCAATAATTGAAGCAAATCAGAGGCAGGATCTCTACTGAGAGGGAGGGGTCACGTGTGCAGAGAAGCTGGGTGGGGAGGGCCCAGAAGCGCCTGGCCCCACCGCACAAGAGCTGCTGCAGACACTGCGGTGCTTCCCTGCAGGAGTCACTGCTGATAGCTTGTGGCTTCACCATCTCTGAATCCTCATGAAGCCAATGTTCTTTTGGCACTGTTTCTGAATTGATTTGAGAAGCCATTTGAAAGCTTGCATCTTTGACACCCGTACTGATCAAATTGTCTTAGATTTTAATAAGCCACTGGCTTGCTGAAGTTTTAAGAAAACACCTTATTACCACTGTGTGCCAGGTTTGGGTAGGTAAATTGAACTGTGAGAGGAAAATGCGTGAATTGCACTGGACATTTTAACGTTGTGCTGCATGGCAAGGTTTAAGAAGGGAGATCTGGGTCAAGCAGCTTGGGATGCTTCCTCACGTGTGCGTGCAGGATGGCTTTCTGTTGTTTGGATTTGCTTGTGTGCTGGTGCTGAGCAGTGCCTTGGGGCTTCGTACTTCTGTGGAAGGCCTGTTGGCCTTTGGGGAATGGCGGAGCCAGCGGCCATTCCCTAAGTATAAGGCATTTCTAACGTTCTGGAAATTCATCGTGAGACCAAAGAAGCTCTACGGCTTGGGGAGTTCTTCTTCTCCTCAGAAACTTTCCAGACTGAGTTGCGAGATAGCAAAAGAAACTGCCAATTATGAAGAGGTTAACTATTCCAAAGCAATGTGTGGAGAAGGAATGTCCAGGGGTGCAAAGTTTCGGTCTACATCTTACCATTAAATACGCCTCCAGCGGACTCATTTCAAAAGTTCTTCAGTGCAGGTGCGCCCATTCTGCCTGTTCTCTCTGGGAGCCCCTCCTTCAAATGCCTCCCTTACGGGAAAGACGCAGTCAGAAGGGATGGTGGTCCCTTCCAGAGAGGAGCCCTTGGCACCTGTTTCACAAGCTTTGGGGCATCGGCTTGAGACTCATATTTAACCAGGTATCTTAAGTATATACAGCACCCCAGTATTTTAATGAGCAGGTTGTTTTGTTCTATAAAAGCTGGCCCAGATTGCATACCATCTTGCAACATTACTGTTTGAAGAATGTTACTAAATCGTTTTTCATTAAATAAACTTGGGAATAGGCAGCCATTTTCTAAGGCTTCCATGTCATTGAACATTGCAAATTTCTTTACCTTGACTTTTTGTTTTTTGTTTTTTTGGTCAGGTACTGTGACCAGTCAATTCAAATAGAATTTGCTTCAGTGTAGAACAAATGGGGTAGAGAAGAAAGGCAGTCCTTCTTATTGTAACTTCCTGCACAATAAGATGTCATTCCGTTGCAGTTGATAGAGAGATGGTGAAAAACTCAAACACCACTACCTCCACCACTCAATCTACTCAGGAGAAGGAGATGCGTCTCCTGGAGTCCTCCTCCCCACCTTTTCAGTTCATAAGAACAGAATCCTTTCCTCGGATTGAAAAGGAACCATTTTGTCACAACACAATTTCATGCTTCCTCCTCTTGGGTTGGAGGGAACTGGCTTGGTCCCTCTAGCTGAGGGTTGCCTGTACTAAATGGTATACTTCACCCAGGGATTCCTGGCAGGTGTTTCTCTTGAGTTCTGCCTGGGGATGCTGTGGGTTGAATGTGGGGCCGTCTGCCTGCAAAACATGCCCTCAGCTCCTGAGCTGATCTGCCTGCTCTGTTACACAGACCAACCCTTTTAAAAGAGGCTGGACCCTTCTGCAGAGATGTTGGGAAAGTGTTGTGTTTGACCAGAGCCCTTGTGCTGAATTAGGAGCTGCTTTGGAAAGCCAGGATGGTGATTACCACATTCACCAAAGAACAAGAGGAGATGAGGACTGATATGACCAAGGAGGTCATGCTGGCAGTTCAGAAACCCAGCTCCCTCTTCATCTTTCCAGAGCTCTCGTGGGTTCTTCAAGCTTGTCCCATAGGGAACAATGTTCCTTCCTCTTCATCTTCTCTCCCTTTGCTGCCTGCATCAGTGGCTCTGTCATGGGCGGTTGAATACCTTCTCCAGATGCAAATGGCTCTGAGTCCCATGCCTGTTGCGGAAGCTCAGTGAGTGCGTGGAGGTTGCTCCCAGTAACAGTTCTCTAGATTATAGTCATCAAAGTTAATTTGAGAAAACACAGCACTGTTGGATTCTCATGCAAAGCCTACAGCAATGACAAAAGCAAGTGGGGTGTGTGCATGTGTCAAATGTAAATAACTGACTTCTAGTGATATGGGTACCCCTCCCCCCAGCCCACCACTAAACACCAAATCAGAATTTCTGCCATTCCCATAATTAAATCACACACACACACACACTGTTAAGTAATAAAAATCATTTATATGAAACGTCAGAAGTGACCCTGTCTCTATGATTAGAGACAAATTTATAACGGTCGGTGGTAAATGTTGCATTCAGTTACTGGAGTCTATTTCAAGAGCTGGTCACTTTCAAGTGCAGCAGTGACAGTTTTGGCTTGCATGTTTTAAACATAATAAAATAAACTCCTGCATACAGAAGGCTTGCCTCTGAAGTGAAAGGCTTTCATTTGGCATTTTATTTTATTTTGTTTTGTTTGTTTGTTTTGGGGATGATTGTGGAGGGTGAGCTGGACTGGCCACACAGTTGGTTCTTCCAATCTCTTCCAAAGGGTTGGACATTCTCGCCTTCCCTTTATTTCTTCCTTCTCTGGTGTTTAGCTTTATAAAAACCTATGAATTCAATGCAACACACAAAATTAAAAAAAAATGTGTAGTATTGCTGTCGCATTGTTCACATGACCTTGGTAGCAAGAAAACACCTGCTGGCTGCTGCGGACCATCCCAAGAAGATAGATTGCAAAGGTGGTGCTTTGATGCAGGATGAAGCATCCCGTCTCTTCTCACTGGGGAGGCCTGAATAGTGGGAAGCAAGGACCAGGCGGGTGCTTCTGATCAGAATTTCCAAGGAAGGGAAGAATCTGAATTCAAATACCCTCTAGAATCTTAAGAAATCAAGGTGTCAAATATTTTCCAAGAAAGGGGGAAGGGGGGGGAATCCTTGAATTCATGAATGAGGAGTGGGCAGCCAAGGCCCACCCTCACTGTACGAGCTGTGTTCTCCAACATGCCTTCATCCTCAGCAGAGCCATCCCCGATGGTGGTCTTAGTACCGGCATGCGAGCGTCTGAGATGAGAAGGTGCAGCTATTCTGCTGTCTAGATCCTCAGTTGCTTGGGTGGCTCCAGGGGATTTGGTGCTCCAGTACCTGGGCTCAGGGAAAAGCAGAGCGTTCCAAAGCATTGAGCAGTCAGAGAATTCCTGCCATTTTGGAATCCTGGGGAATGTTAGCAAGATGGTGTTTGAGAAGAGTTACATTGTTAGATGGTCAAACAGCTATGACCGAAAAAAGTCTTAGGCGCTTATTCAATAATATGAATGGCTGCTGCTGGGTAGCTGCAGGTTGGTGAAAATGTGGGAGTGGAAATAGGTTTTCCCTTCTCCAGAGAGAATAGGGTGTGCCTCCTCCTCCTGACTGCATAAGGCGTGGGGTTGGCTTGAGACTCTGGAAGAGTCTGATTATGTGGTTCTTAGATATAGTAGCTTCTCAGGAATGGCATGATAATCTCATTATTGTATGTTCCATTGCAGTTTAATTCAGTTTTTCACCTTTCCAGCAGTCGTAGAGTCCCAAATTTTTGATGATGAGGACCTCTAAGCCTTTTAGAAGGGACAGTGTCTCTGCTGAGCTGGTGAACCCTTCCAGCCTTGTTCTGCCTGTGCAGAGGAAGCTTCTGGTCAACTGCAGGGAGTCACCCCTCGGAGGAAGGTTGAGATTGTGTTCCCTGGGGTCTTCAGCCCTATAGGTTGTCCCTCCTAATGCTCCACCCTCTGCCTCTGGGGCTGAAATCTCTTCTGCTGCACCAGGTCTAGTTTGAATCTCCTCTCTCACAGCTCTGGAAATCGTGTGCACTGTGCCTGAACTCGCATTCAGCTTTTCATTGCTGTTGCAACTCTCAATAATTCATTCCCTTCCCTCCATAAATAACACTGTGCTGCCACCACTTCAGTAAACTGTGAATAGCTTTCCCACTGTAAAACACAAATCCAGGACCATTCCTTTTTATAAGGTGTGAAGTCAGAGATTTGCCCAATTTAGATAAGGAAAGAGAGCTTATTCTTAGAGGAATATTTGCTTCTGAGAAATAAATAAATGTCGACATAGCTTAGATTGGAGAAATATTTGGCTTCATAATAAGTTTGCCCAACTATGGTGCTTGAATTTTCATTTCCACAGTGTGCGCAGTGCATTACTTGTGATGGAGGTGGGCTTTGTTACGTGTGGGGTTCTGCTCCAGCATGACGCTGCGAAGGATGAGAGCTCTCAGCTGTGGGAATTTGGCAGGAGGTCCCAAAGCGACAGTCACCCTCTTCCTCCCAGAGAGGCTGCTGTTCCTTTCCTGCTCATGGGGCAGCACCAGCCCAAAGAGCCAGCGCCCTGGCCAGAGGCTCCAGAGGCAAGGGGCCTGCCTAATCACAGGGGCCGCCAGCCGTCATGGCGAGTCTCGGGAGGTCTGTGGGCAGCGGTGGCATCCAACAGCCTTGCCGAAAGATGCGGAAAGAGCTGCCTGCAGTGAAGATGCCAGCGTGACTGGCAGCAGGGCGTCTCCCCCTCCGTCGCCAGCCGAGTCCGGGTGGCGGGAGGAGAAGGCGGCCACCAGGTGTCCCAAGGGGGCTACCGGGAGCCTGGCTCCCCTTGTGCCAGGGTGAGATCTGGTGCAGCTGAGGGAGGAGAAGAAGGAAATGTATTGTGCAGATGACCCCACCCTAACTCTTAAAAAGCATTTTTATGCACACGTCTGCCATGTTGCTTATGCCTAAAGAAGCAAAACAAACAAACAAGCAACAACAACAAAAACTAAGACCAAATCTACAGCTACAAAAGGTCTTTAGCAATGGTCTTGGGCAAACACGATCTGTGCAACCACAGCTAAGAACACCACGGTCATGAGGACCACCTGTAGTCCCTCTTTTTTGGCCCTGAAAGGAGAATGAAGCTGCTGACGCTTTCTCCATAGGCAGCCCTGCAGACCTTTCCCTGCTTCTGTACGCAAACTCTGGGGAGGGATGGGCTTCAGCAGCACAAAGCCATGGGAGAAGGTCAGCCTGTTGGTGGCCATTGCGTGGTTGGCCAAGAGGTCCTCCTCCCCTGCTGCAAAGTTTGTGGGGCCTGACTTGAGAAAGATGCAAAGACAATTTCAGCAACGTTAACAGCCCCAATTAACAAAGACTCTGTTCCTGTTCCTGTTCGTTTTGTTAAGAGCATATGAAACGATGGTTATGAAAATGGTAGAAAAAGATGTGCTTTTATCTGGTATGAATTAAAATCTTCGGTGTTGGAAAATATTGTAAATGACTTCAGAAAATGAAAATGCTTAAGAATGAGGAGCAGCCCAATGATGAACCGGTGTATGATTCTGGGGGAAAATCCTTTGCTTGCTGCTAAGAGGGGCTCCCCCCATTTAGAAGAGAGGCGCATTTGCTGCATAATAGCTTGAACTGCTGAAGTCACACTCGCGGTTACCTAGCAACAGGTGGGAGCATAACGAGAGGAAGGCGCGCATGTGTCTTGTTCAAGTGGGTGAGAGATGCAGCGTTTGCTTTGCTTTATCTACGTTCTCAGAAAAATCAAGAGGAACCGAGAGTTGAGCTTTGCATTTTGTTCCATGCCACCTCTGTGTGTGTGTGTGTTTTCTCTCTATTCTCCTTCTCCCTGGTTGATTCCTTACAATCCATCTCCCTCCCATCTACTAGGGAAAAACGATTGTTAGTTGCATGTCAACAAGCCCTCTTCTTCTAATTTGCTAGGATTTTGTATGTTCCAGCGTTTGCCTCCCACCATGGCAGGGAGAAATGCTCATCCCACAAGGGGCTTTTAGCATGGAGGGGAGGAACCCATTTTGACTCTGGGAACTTTGACGAAGAAGGGATGACGGGAATCCTTTCAGAGGTTCGGGGTTCCCAGCTCTTTAAAGGAACACCGTTTCTAGTCTGGACCGTCCCACTTAGAGAATAAGCAGCTTGCTTTCTGAGCGATGTTTACGTGATGCTTTTTTTTTTTTGGAAAGCAGAATATGTGTTTGCCACTTTGGGATAAATCCAACTGTGTGTGTGTGTGTGTGTGTGTGTGTGTGAGCAAGTATTAAAGCTCTTTCTGGAGCACTGGGAAAGCTGCTCCCCTCAGTGGGGTCTTCGCCACACGGCAGGCCCGCCACATCAACAGCAAGATCCTGAAACTCCTATCCAAGGGTGGATTGCATTTTTTTTTCCTTTTTGGGTGGATGAAGTGTAAACCGTTTGGGGAATTGGTCTCATTGTGCAAAGCAGTGTAAACCTGATATTTTCCCCACAGATACTGACATTTAGAATAAGCATTTCTCTGGAAGACAACCTGTACTTTAAGTTCTTCTCCCGATTCAGTGTTCTTCTGAGTGAAAGGCTCTTCTATTTCTACCAAGGGGCCACCATACTTTTCCAGTTTACTCCTTTCTCCCGGTCCCGCTCTTGAGATGGCATGTAAATAATTGCCTGATAAGCAGATACCACTAGAAGAAGTTGAGTACAATCCTGCTGTTCTGCTTTGTTACAAGTATTTCTTTGGCTATTGCGTTGGCGGCTTCTTGAGACGAATAACAGCTTTTAACTGTACAGGACAATTTTTATTATGAAAAGTTGAGCACAAAGTTCTGCGTAACTCAAGTGTCAATAAAAGGAGACTCTCAAAACATCAGGATGAAGGATGTTAGCTGAGTGCATTTGTGGTATTGAAACGCTGTGTTATTGATTCTAGCTGTGCGTAGTTGGAAGTGTCCATCCATGGGGAGACATTTTCCCTGGCAAAGACAGCAGGTAGGCATCTTAATGGCTTGCTTAATTGCTAAGTGCAGCCTTGCCAATAAGTCCTCCGAAGTTACTAACCCACACATAGCCATGCTAAGCCACAGGCTTATAAGAAGCGAGCATGTACTGAGCTTGGCCAGTTTAGCTGTTACTGTTAACACAGCTGGGAGGTGCTCTCTGCAGCTGCAGACAAGGGTTTTTAAAATTTTACCTTGCTACGCTGCTGGGTGTTGAACCTGGAGCCTTCATTTTTGAAAGGCGTTCTTCCGTGAGGAATTGGATGAAAGTCAGCACTGGTAAATATTTTCTGCCTGGACACCTGAGAATCCTCATTTGTACTTCACCGCTTTGATCATCCCTTGTTTCTTTTAGAAATGCAATATGACTTAGCTAATTCTTTCCATATTGGTTCCCTCTAAGTAACCATGTTTTGGGTCCAGCACAGTTGCTTCAGAACTGTGGGGGCCTAAGTAGGCTTCCCTGTGCATTTGTGTGCAATGTTCATTATTATTATTATTACTATTGTTATTATTCCTCCTCCTCCTCCTCCTTTACTATCAAGAGAATCCTGAGCTTGGCAGGCGCACCCAACCTTTCGTTAGCCATATCCTGAAGCAGCTTCTGGGGCAGTAGGATGCGTCTGTGTAGCAGATGGAGCTATTAGTTGGCTGTGCTATCTTGAAGAATTGCTTTCCCAGGTAATCAGCCGAGCTCATTTAGGCTGTCGTTTTCCCACCTCGATATGTCAACTCAGAAAGCGGGAATGATTAATCGCTGCAGCCTGGATAGTGCACTAGAATAACCACACCGGGGATGGTGGGGGGTGGGCTGGGGGTTGTTCCACAGAGTGCCAGCACCCCCGGGGGCTGAAAGCGCTCTGTTGCAAAGAAAGCAAGATGGGAGGAACGAGATGGATCTCGACTGTTGGGCGTCCATGTGTAGGGTTTCTGTGGCGACTGAGCATTTGCAACATGCAGGAAGAAAGGACGTCCCCACTGCTTTAGCGCCTCCCCATTACTGCCGAGTGGAACCGGCTCCGTCAGCATCTAGCATTCTTTTTCAGCTGACTCGAGTTACGCTTCAAGGAACACATCACAATGGAGATTAATACATAGAGCAAACCCTGTTAAATATACAGGCCGGTTATATTTTAAATGAGTTGGAAGTAATTTTGGGGGGAGGGAGCAAAAATCAATATGGGTTAATGGTGTTTCTATTCAGTGATTTTTATCTGAGAACCTCTGTTTTTGTTGAGCAGGACTTCTGCATGAGGCACGGGGGGGCGGTGTCCTCCTGCTGTGGCGCTGAAAGGCTGGAGAAGGTGAGGTGGAAAGCGGATCTTTCTCCCGGGGGGACGAGAAACACAGAACAAGGTGTCCTTCTGCAGAGGGGATTCCCTGCCAGCCTTTAGCCCCGCTAAGACAGGCGTGCTTGCTCTCCGGAGCGGGGTCTGAGCCGAACTGTCAGGCTGAGCGCTCTGTGCTGAGCTTCCCGTCTTGTGTGCCGTCCATTGCAGCCGGTTCAGGTGTCCCACCCAGGAAGCCCCGTATGTTGAACACAAACGAGCAGGGAAACCTCTTCTCCCTCTTTAATTGAGTGTCTGTGGAATAGGAAGGTGGCAGGATAAAAACTGAAATAGCAACAGTAATACCGGTAATGACCCTACCACCAGGTTTACTAAAGCTGAAAACTCTCCTTTTCACTGTAACGTTTTGACAGATCGAACGTTGACGTGTCTTTAATACAGATAGTAGGCGCTTGGGAATTTTATATATTCATTTATTTGGTCTCACAAAAGCTGAATTCAATTTGCCTTGCAATTTACGGCCTCTGCTACTGCGGTAGTTGGAACATGCACAGTCTTGTAAAGCAGGCCGAAGGCAGACTTTAGTTGAACTGCAGAGAAGTGCCTGCACTGAGATTTATTTTCCTTTTTAAAAAATGTATTTATTTGTTTGTTCAATTTATAAGCCACCTCAATCATCCGAGCAACTCAGGTGATGTACAGTATAGATCAAATGGAAAACAGTAATAAAGAAGCCAAAGAAGATTCGCTGCGGCGTAGTTCAAAGGTGCCACCTCGTGCCAGCCATGGAAGACAGCCAGACCCAAGTCATGTGCCAGAACCCCATCTCATGGGCCTTGGAGGGGAAGGGCGGTTTCAGATCAGTTCTGCTGGTGCTTAACAACCTTCTCAGATGTTACTGCTGAATTTCTGCTTATCCAACCAAACTTGCCGATATCTGCCACGTGGCCTTTTTCTCGGAAGAGTGTCTTCGCTCGTGGAATCATACCTGAGACCATTCTGGCCTGGGGGCTACAACGTGTTTGGGTGTGGGTAGGCACGCGTGTTCTCCATTTTCCTCCAGTCCTTTTTTCCAAGCAGTTAACAGTTAACTCTGAAACCAAAACAGTTTCTTGATCCTTGTGACTTCCCATTTCAAAAGAGGCGTGCACATATGTGTGGATGTTCATTTTTGTAGCACAGCATTGTGTTGTTTGTGGTCACTTCCAGGTAGGCCTTCACAAAATGGTCTTTTGTTGGTGCAGTGGATACATACATACATACATACGCACACATACACACAGTACACACACACACACACACACACACACACACACACTGGTGGTGAGTGGTGACTTTATAGGGACAGTGCTCCAGACTTCTGGGCTGTTTGGCACCTTGTACCAGTGAATGGCACCTAACCCTAACCCTGACACTGAGAGGCCGGAGAAGGTGGAATGGCTAGTCCGTTTCGTCAGGAACGTGGCTTATTAACTCCTATTTTAAGGTGCTTTCTTTTACACAAGAAGGGGTTGCAGCCCACAAGGAGCCAAAGCTAAATTAAAGATGCCACCATTAAAATATTGATGCCTTGCCTTTGCATCAGAACAGATCCACAAGTTGGCTTACCGCTAAGCAATAAAACAACAATAATAAAAGTATTAAATGTGCAAGAGGGGATTTTGCTGTGAAGGCAGCCAAATGCTTCAGGCAGAGCTGAAGGAAAGCTGTGGGTAAAGGAAAGCAATGCCACGTTTGGAATCTTGAGATCATTTCCAGCTCTTCAGCCTCCTCCTCTTTGAGAAAATCCATCATTTCTCTTTTCCTTGTATGGGCTGGAAGCCACTGAGGCATTTTCTTGGGGCTGCCTTTGTTATTCCAGGGCCTGGATGCATTGGTTGCCCAGCAGAGTGACAGGGCACTGGCTGGGCAGCCCCTACTGTACAGAAGAACCAGGACAGGCCAAGCTGACCTTAAATCTCCTGAATTCATGGTGATCTTGTCCAAGAATAAAGACTGAGTCCATAACATGAGGTGATGGCTTGACCGTGGAAAGATACATATTTTGTGAAGTTGTGTTCATATGGCGCGCATACACCACTAAGCGAGATAGGGAGATTTCTTCAAACTCACATTTGTTTTTATTTTGGAAGTCACTAATGCCTGTAGCAAGATTTTGAAGTTTAATTGCCCAGATGTAGATAGCAAGCAAGATGAAGCATTACAAGAAGACAGCTGTAGATGAATGGATTGAGAGAATAACCTCAGGGCATTTGCCTATGAGCAGACATGTATAAATGCATTAATTCTGAACCTCTGACATCAAATATTTTGTACAGAAATGTTTAAGTGGTTTTTGATCATTTTGAATCAGAAGACCTTTTTTGTGGTTATTGCAGCTTCTGAAACTCGTCATCCATTCAGAGTTCTCTGAAGTTATCAAGTACCTTTTCAGCAAACCATGCCTGATGGAAATCGGTGCCGTTTGTTCAGACAGTGGCACCAAACTGGCTTTCCCGCCTCCATTCCCTGCCTGGCAGAAGTGGAACTGCCTTCAGAGTCCCTGCTGCTTAACGTTTTCCTGAAGGCTTTAATGCACCAAAGCTTCTGCATCAGTGGAAGTTTTGTTCTGCACCTTTGCCTGGCCTGCTTCTCTGAGCCAGAGTTGACTTGATCTGTCATTTGAAATCGGAGCATGCAGTGGAAGAGGTGAGTTGGGGGGGGTCAAGAGGGGGTCCACCGATCCTCAGAACCTGTGTGGGTGCAGCCGCCGATCGAACGGACACATAATCGGATTTTCAGACCACTGTATTCCCAAGGAATATAGTGTGTTCAGTGGGCTCCCCATGCATGTAATTTGCATTCTTGTCGGACTAGAAGCAATGAGGCTGTAGCTCTCAGGATTAAAAACTCTGTTTTGGCAATTCCTTATGTCCAGCCCAGTAGCCATGCCCACAGGTCATAAATGTCTATGATTTAGATAAGTCCTGTGGCACAGTGGGAACATAAGATGTGCGCTTCTTCCAAATGCATAGATAAAAAAAGGTTCTCAATGGAAAACAGCTAGCGCAGTGCCAGAGATCAGCCTCTGCTCCGGAGAATTCCTGCTGGTGGCTCTAAAACCCGGATCTTGTTACAACCCCCCCCCCGCCCTTTTGTTGTTTTGTTTTTGTGACCTTCCTTTGCTTTCTGTTAGCTTTCTTCTGAGGATCGAAATGGAGCAAGGAGCTGGGAAACCCGATTGCATCCAATCCTCCGGCATGAGCGGAGCCATAAAAGAACATTGCATACTTCATTAAGATAAGAACTCTGTTGTCCCTGATATCAGAGTAAGCAAACAAAGAAAATAAGCAGCGGCTGGTAGAAGGAAGAGATCAAAAGAAGCAATTTAAATGCCATTGGGAAGATCCTTGACTTTGACTTGAGATATCTGTTGAATTCTCCTTTGGACCTGGCCAGACCAAATGGTTGATTTGTAAGGAGAAACAGAAAAGGCATGAATGTAAGAAGAAAGAGCACACTTGTTTATAGTCCCTGCAGTTAGAGATGAAGTACAAAGAAAAATCACCACAAAAGGAGAGTGGACGACCGCCCTTTTTTCCCCAGGGCTATTACAATTGGCACAACCATCTTCCACTGGCAGAGTCAGTACCTTTCAGTGTTGTGTTGCTGGTGTGCCCCAGACTATGGCAAATGAAGTGGGAAAATGCAAAGAAGGGTGGCCAAGAACAGCTATGAACTGAAATAGTTCATATCAGAGGGGGAAGAAGCATGTTGGAGATTTCATTTATTTTGAAAACTTTTATGGCCGTCTTACCTTAAATCCACAACTCTGGGTGGCTCACAACAGTTATATAAAACCAAACATCATAAAAAGGTTTAAAAACCCCAACAGTAACAACAACAAAAGCAGAAACGAAAGAAGCCTGATGCCATAATCAATCTCCTCAGATACAACCAACACCACTATCTTCCAGCTCCAACGCTATCCCAGTGCCTGGGAGGAGAGCCTGCTTTTTGTAGCTTTCTGGAAGGTGAAGGGGCCTGCTGGATCTCAAGGGGAAGGGTGTTCCGGAGGGCAGGGGCTGCCACGGAAAAGGCACATCATGATCCAAGCGAACAAAACTATGCATGCTGGGTAAACAGGGAAGTTGTGGAAGTTTTTGTTGTCTCAGAACTAGAATCTGAACCCTGAAAGTGATTGGGACAGACATCTGGATATGTTGGTTGTTCAGCTGAGTTCTGGTTCTCTCTTGATTTGGCACCTTGTGGTTGGAATAGATCCTTTGATCCACTACCACTGTTGCCACGCTACAGGAGAGTGATGGGTCAGTTCAGGGACTGTGTGGATCTTGATGAATTGCACCAAGCGCCACCCTCCAAAAAGTGGGAGAGGCAAGACCCAGATCGGGCCAGAATGTTGGGAACACCTAACAGCATGAAGGAAGAAGCAGAGAAAAGAGCTTATTTTTTCTTACTGTGTTAACCCTTCTAGCGTAATGACTGACAGTCAGTTGGTCCAATGAACTGAGATTGGTGATCAAGCACCGTCCTGCTTTTGATAACTGTAGACAGAAGCCTGTTGAAGTAGCGGGATGGCACCTGAAGGTGGACTTGCGGATTGGTCAGTGGCACAGGGCCATCTCTGTGTGTCAGGACAACAGTAGCTCAAATCGTGTATTCTCTGTTTCTCTGGAAAAAACACAGGGCACTTTCTACTCTTTTTTGTCCCATTTATCCCCTTGTAAGTCAGTTGGGGGTACAAACAGAAGGTGTGGAGAGGACAGCCGAAAGGCAGTGCGTGGAATCGCAAAGCGCAGAGGAGCTGAGGGGAAAGGCAGGGAGATGGAAGTAAGTGGTGGAGGCAGACATGATGGGAAGTGACGGGTGAGGGGCCTTTGGTAGGCTGCCTCCAGCCCCTCCCCTCGGCTGCACTTTTAGCAGCTCTCTGCTTTTCCTGTGTTCTTTACAACGTGACACTTTCATGATACTGTCGTACAGTTGGGAAGCAGAGCTGGGAAAGATGTGAAGGAGAGGGGATGGTCCTCAACCCATGAGCTCAGACTTGAACATGCTTTGCAAAATTTTTATCTAAGCTGCTTCTGAAGAAAAGTTTTAACCCGTGCATGTTCCTGTTGCGTGCTCCTTTGTTGTCATCTTCCTGAGTCTTTAAATTTAAATGCAGCTTTCTGTCTGGCTTTTGCCTGTTAGAACGGGGCCTCATCTGCCATTGAGGCTTCATGTTCACTCTGATCTTTCATCCAATGCACATAACTTATTTGACAGCTTTACGCTCGGTTGTTTAACCGGTTTGGCAAGTCTTGAAACTTTTATTGTTGTTTGAAAATGCATACAAAGGATCTCTCGGCCTTTGTAACAACAGAAAAGTCCGTGCCGGGGAACAGGAGCGTAGCTCAGTTTGCATCCTGCCTTGAGAGCAAATGGCCTTGGGGAAAGGGATGCGGCGGAGAGTTATTTCCTCTAGGTCTCTCTGGGTGTTGCTGGCTTTGGTTTCATGTGAAAGGGTGCCTGCGCCTGGCTCCCAGGGCTTAGGAAGGGGGCTTGAAAGAGGATAAATTCCAGGCAAAGATTGAACCGATAGTTCACATGAACATCCACCACTTGAGGTTCAGACGGGGACTAAGGATTTCCTGGTTTAAAGCTTGCAATATATGCCATGAGAGAGGTTCCCCCAAGGGAAACATGCTGAGTAGCTTTCCAACAGATAGTAGGTGGGTTTGAGCTTCTTACTTGGAATCAGTTTCAGGGACCACTTGCCTTCTCTCCACTTCTGTAGCTCTCCCTAAACATTGCAAGTCAGCAGGGAGAACATTGTCAGATGTTCGGTTTTTCTCTTTTCAAATGGGGTTTTGTGAGCTTTCCGTTCCATCCGTCAGAATTGGGAAACCAAGGTTGCTGAAGGACAACTTGGTCATTATTGGCTCTGTTGGCTGAGGCTGGTGGGAGTTGTAGTCTAACAAGCTATTATAGATTCCACACCTCTGCTTCAGAGGCCAGTTTCTGAATCCTTATCACTCTGAATGAAAGATGGATAGACATTTACATTGAGACGCAGCCCCTATGCCAAATATGGAATTTAAGCTCTGTTTTAATTGTAGAACATGATGATTTCATATTAAGGACATTAAAGACATTCATTAAGGACTAGATGAAAGGATTGATCTCTGGTATCTACTCATGACATTTAAAGCATATTATTAATGGAATTTTATAGCCCTGAAAGCTTGTAGGAGCATATACGACCTGAATTGGTTATAATTTTGTAACCAGGTGTTTGCAGAGCTTTTTCTAGAAATTATGCTCTTTACTAAAAAACAAAACAAAACAAAACAAAACAAAAACACTTTCTTTTAAGCAAAATTTAATATCTTTCAGTAATTAGGAATTAGGTAAAAGTTTTTATTGTGTCTAGTTTATTCTAATCTCTGAATATTTCTGGAGAAGAATGAGCCACAGGTCCCTGTTGGGACATGTGTTTATGGGAAGGTTCCCAGTTCAGGCTCCACAGCTTGAATTGGTCTTGTCTGAAACTGTGGAAAGCTGCTCCCTGTTAGGAAGACAGCCCGGAGCTCAGCGAAACCAGGATGGTGGGCTTGTTAGAGTGCAGCGCTTGGGTTCCCTTTGGAGAATCTGAAGGCATGCCTGATCCTACACAGACTCAGGGTGAGGGTGGCTCTGCCCCCGAGAGACACTGCCATGGTAACCATGTTCTACCATCCAAATGGTCTATAAATATTTCGGGACTCCTGAACAATAATTCTGCTTGAATAGGAGTGGCGTTATGCTTCTGTCTAGCGTTCTCTCTGATTTTTGGAGCTCAGCTCTAGAACCCCATGGTAATTTCCGTGTTTTGAGTTTGCAGAGATTTCACGTAGAATCTTGCTTTCCAGAAAATACCATCTTTGAGCAATTCCTATGGCTGCCTTTTTTCTAGCTGAAGTGTAATCTTCCAAGATGTATTGTCAAGGTCTCTCTTGGCTGGGATTTAAGGCATGCAAGGCTCAATTGGGTGCTTAACTCTAGAGTTCCTAATTAATTTGGGGGTGGCTGATAAACTTTGGCATTTGGTCCACACAATCTTTTTGACATTAATATGTATAAATCCAGCAGTGAATTAGAGATCAACTGGAAACTGGCTCAGTGCATTTTGTAAAGCATCTCTAGCTAAAAGCTAATTGTGGCTGCAGAAGAAAGCATTAAACAATAATTTCTCTTCTGCCTGTAATGGCCTATGACTTGTCTCTGTGTATATTGTGGGGTTCGTTGTCTCCCCCCCCAAATCTGTCTGTCTGGATCACAAGAGGTAAAGGACCCAGGGTTGATTTGTTCTTGTTACAAAAAATGATGCTTGACAGGATCCCTCTTCTCTCCTGCTTAAAGCTGTGTGATTGCAAGGAAGTCTGTCTTCTGTGTGTTTCTCATGCTTTGCAGTGGCCAACACCCACCCCTGAATTTCCCTTCCTTGGGGTCAGAAACAGCAACTTCCTAAATGCAGGAGTAAAACAGCAGTAATAATACAACACGTGGCAAGTGGTGAGAAAACGGCTGGAATATAATGTTGAATGCCTTTATTTTGTCTGTCACTTCAAAATGTATGAAAAACTTATGTTACCTAGAGTGCAATATTGAGGATATATCAGGGTCCGTGTTGACATGAATAACTAACATGGACTTAATCAGGGTTCAACAACTCTGTGGTTTGTTTTATCTGTTGATTTGATTTGTGGTGGAAAGATTATTACACGGTTCTGCATGGTGTGAAGGAAGTCACTAGAGATAATTCTGTAACTCCTAAGCCTAATTCAAGTTCATCTAATTAGATTGAAGGAAAATCTGCCGTTTAGGCGGTCTGTAGTCCATTGAAATTGTTGCTCAATGGGAGGGTGGCTTTATGGAAGGATTTGACAGAAGTTAGGGAAGGTGTGTATGTGGATGATAGTAATGTGTTGCAATGAAACTCTGTTGTTAGCGTTAAAATCCCAGTTGTTATGAAAGTAATCACCAAGTGGGGTGTGTGTGTGTGAGAGTGAGAGAGAGAGAGAGAGAGAGAGAGAGAGAGAGTGCTGTCTTCAAGTCTTGCCTGTGGGTTTCCTGAAAACATCTGCCTTGCCACGCCTTCCATGTTGTCCAGTAGGATGTTCTGGAAAGGAACAGATGACACAAAGCTAGGATGAGTTGCTTTCACTGTAAAGACCTAATCAAGACCCGAAAGGCTTTTGATGGATTGGAACAGTGGGCCAGAAGGAACAAGATGAAATTGATGAGGGAGAGGATGAGGAAAGGCTTGGTTTAGGATGCTGCAAGGATTGGTGTTTCTACAGGATGATAACCTGATAATCCAGCAGATCATGCAACTCTTAGGCTGACTTACCTGAAGCATAGAGTCCAGGGCCTCAGCTGTATCCTCCCTGGAAACCAGATCCTATGGCAGATGGCTGAAAAAGTCCTGGGAGGAGAAAATCAATGCAGGGCATAATAGCAGTCTTCAGAATAGTTTAAAAAGTGTTCTGCTAACTTGATCTCTGTGGCTGCTTCAGAGGGCAAGATGAGGGGGTGTATGTTTTGGTGAACGTAAGAGGACCTTCCTGTAGATGAGAAGTGTTGGCGGTGGAACAAACTGCTGCAAGGACGTAAGTGCTCATTCAATAAAGGTACTTAAGAGGAATCTGGTCAGCCATCTGCCAGGGAGGGTCCAGCAGCATCCGTGTTAGAGAGCCGGCAGTGGCCCAGGGAGTTGGCCTGAACGGTCTCCGGTGTCTCTTCCAACTCTGTTATCTTAGGATTAAGCATGGTCGGCCTTAAGTTCCCAGATCAGCCACGATTGGTAGCAGTACTAGTGCCGAAGGCAGTTAAACGGAAAAGAAGCTGCCTTTTGTTTTCAGCATGTGGAGAAGAACCAGTCTGTCTAGTGTCACCTGATGCTTCATTCTTTTTAAGGGGGAAAAAAGGGTTGATCTGGGTTTGCATTTCAGACCGTACCATCAGCCTTACGGTGAAATTTGATCAGCATTCCGATAGACGCTCCCCGTGTGACCAAATGGACAGGGGTTTTCTGCACTTCCGCTGGTGCAGGTTGTGCTAAATGCCGGGGGGGGGGGGGAGAGATCAGAATGATGCATAAGTGTCAGATACAGATTCCTTTCTGTATTTTATTGGAAAAATTGCATTGGGTTTTATGCAGAATATCTGCTTACTCATGTAAACCTAATCAAGGAAAGCAGTGAGTCATAGACATGTATGAGAAAGAGGCTTTTGATATTAATGAGTGGCAATTAGATGTGCAATTAATAAGTGTAACCGTGGCCTTAAAAGGGGATATTAGAGTTCCTGTCATCCTTCTTGATTGATGGCCCCCATTTTGCCCTTACAAGAAATTATTCTGATTTCATGTTGAGTACTTTTGCCTCCAATAAATCTTCAATATGTATGTGAGCAATAGAAATATTGGGTTTCAGAGGTCTGAACGGTCAAGGTTAGGGGTGATTCCACAGGAAGGAAGAACCCATTTGCTTTGCTTGCTGTATCAGTCACATTCCTTTTTCTAAGGTCATTCCATTTCTGCATTTCTTTCCATAGTTAGGTCTCCCTGAAAATTTGTACTCATTGAAAATTTGTACTCATTTTCATGCTGATTTTCCTACATGTTTTTTTTGCGAGCAGTTTCTCTAATACACATTTCTGTATGCCATTTCCACTAATGCCCACTTTTTGATTGGAAACCACATTGCCAGACACAGATAAGTGTGATAGCCAAAGGATAATAACATTCCAGTCTGCCAGTTGCTTTGAGAAGTGCAAATGAGGTTTGATCCATATTAAAATTGGATCACGTTTCTTCTCCATCCCTGTTTGTTCTTCGCTCTGTGTTGCTGTGAAGGAGCTTGGTGTCTCTGTTGGCGGACTGACACGAGGACCATTATATCTGAGGGTGAGGTGGAAACAGATGGGCCAGGGCACACCTTCTGCAGAGCCAAAATGGGGCTTTGGGGTGTTGGCTTAGCAGGATGTATTAATTCTGCTGCTATGTTTGTAACAGTGTGTATACTGTAATGTATGTTTACCAGACTCTAGGCAAATCGAAATATTTATCATTAAGACAACTTCAGTATAAAAGCCAACATTAAAACCCTGAACCCGTTCCTCTCACCTCTTCAAGTCTATCCAGTTCTCTGGAAGAGAGAACTGTTTTCACTGCCCTTTGAAATGATGAAAAGATGGGAGTTAACCTGAACTTGGGGAGCATGCTGTTTCACAGAGCAGCTGCTGCTGCTGAGGAGGTCATCCTGGCCCACCATCGCCTGCAGCATCCCTCTCCCACACCCCACCAGATCATGCAGAAGAGATTCCACCTGAGTAGACACTCCCCAAGGCGTGAACCTCTAAAGCAAGGCTTTGCTAGGAGACCTTGCCCCAGGACCTAATCTGAAGATCCGTCAGCTTCCAGAGAAATCCTTGGCCTTCCCTTTGCAGTCTGCAAGGCTTCTGCAGGTGCACCTTCCCACTCAGGTTGGTGCCACAGAGATGCACACAGGTTTTCTGCCAGGTAACGTCTACCCAGATTTGAAAATAGCAATAAGTGAAGCATTTCAAAATCACACCTTTTCCAGAAGGGTTCAAGACCATTTTTCTCTTGCAGTAAACATCTTTCTCCCTAGGCAGATGCATGTTTCCTACAGCTGGTATTCCCCGTTGGATTTAGTAGATGAAGCCAAAGCTTTTCTTCTGTCTAAAGCATACGAATCCCCCTTCTCACTAGATGGCATACAAGGGACAGTCCCCACCTGCAGAAGATGCAGTGGAGGAACCATGACAAACGAACACCCCTGTTTGTTGCTTCTTTCTTGTGCCCCTTTGGGAACGTCATCTGTTTCAGTGGGACCCAGAAAGGTTCATACGTACAGGCACATGTGGCTGTAGCTCTTTGCAGGTTTGCTGGGAGTTTAATGAGCCCCATCCATTACCACCTGCGAGAGCCCAGAAGGAAAGTGATGTGAACTGTGTCCAGGGACACCATTAAGGCCTCTTAATGCTCCCTACTTATTATCCAGAGCTGAAAAGGTTTGGTCCTGCTGCAAGCTTTTGAAATCAGACACACATTTTGTGCTAATAGTTCATTTTTCTCCCCCACTTTCCTTAGATAAGTGAATAATTTGTGGGGGTGCCAGTTGTTCTGGCCCTGTTCTGCTGTTTGTAGCCGCGCAGAAGTGGATGGAAAGAACTAATAGGAAAATACTGCATTAGGAAGCCTAAAAAGAAAGCCGGTGCGTCTGTTCCTTGTTTTACAGATTCTTTATCCGTTCTGGGGCTCTGCTGACGTTTGAAATAGGCCTGCTTTTACATGGGCCCCTTTTGTGTGCACCTGCGTAGGCAGCGGCCTAGTAGTGTCTCTGTCGGCTTTTACAGCATACGATTCTGAGCCAGACCTCAGGACAGAGGCTTTTCTCATTCGTTTATTTCCCTGGTTAAAGAACAATTTTCCACTCAAGGCAGGTTACAGGACCCTAAAAGACCAAAGTACGTTCAGACCATAATGCAAAAGCACCATGTGGAATAAAGCGATGCGGTGGGGATTAAAAAGGCAAACAGGAGGGAGCGCATTTTCCCCTGGCAGCAGAAGACCAAAAGAGGCAGCAAAAGATTCCTCTTTTGAGGCGGCAAGTTGCACAGCTGAGGGGCTGCTGCAGAGAAACCCTTGTCTCAGTTCCACCAATTGCACCCCAACTTGGGGTGGGAGTTGCAGCAGACCACACGGCTGTCCTGCATGAAATAGTCCCCAGATGCTGAAGATGGGAGCCGGTTCATCCAGGGAAGCTCCCATCCCATCCCGTTCAACACCCCCCCCCCTTTCTAGTTTCCGAATTAAATCTCGCCAACTGCATAATTCTTCAGGAATGCCTTTTGTGTCAAATGGGGGCATTGCTCTGAAACATTTTCCCATGGCCACCACTTAAATGGAAAAAGAGGGTGCTGCTGAGCGGCTGAGGGATAGTCAGTGGCAGCTCGGGGGGTCTGGAAGAAAGAGATCAAAGCATGGACATATTAGTTCTCAGAAGGGCCCGATTTGGGGAGTGTTTAGCCCCCTAAAAAGAGCGAGAGGCGATTTAGTGGCGAGTCCTTTCTGGCTGCCGTTTGGTGCAGTGGGACCACCGTGCAAATAGCAGTGTGCCGGAAGTTTGCACAAAGATTTCATGTGCACACAAGACTCTTCCAAGAGATGCTTCCTTCTGACTTCATCTGTGGAATAAAAAGGGCAAAGGGACTTTCAGGAAAATGAGCTTCTCCAGATGGAACAGTGGGTCTTGCGGGCACAGACCTTTTCCGTGGGCACATAGGGGAAGCCACCCTCCCTTTAGCAGCACAGGGATGCTGACCGAAGCCCCCATTTGTGCGAGCATGGATGGGCGACTGGCTTGGGAGCGGGGCTCTTGAGGGTCCGTAAAATAAGCCTTGTGGGAATCGGTGGCTCTTTCTCGCAGGGAAGGGTTCAGAAGGATGGCCTGAGCTTGCTGAGAGCTCCTCTCTGACTTCCATGTCGCTCCTAATTACACCGAGAGCCAGCTTAGCCACGATTCCTTTGCTGCTTTCGGGTGGCTCATAGCATGCGTAAGTGCTACTATCATTCCCATGGTAACCGACCAGTGCCTGCAGCAGCGGATTATTAAATTGCACGAGTGCATTAAAATATAATGTTACAGGCCCGGCGTTCAGAGGTTCACGTTCAGGCAGGCTTCCGCACAGTGTCTACAAACCGCTTCCTTTTCCAAGCCGCCACGGCTCCCACAGAAGCAGGTCTTCTGGCGGCACCCTTCCCCTCCCAAGCCGAGCGTGGCTGCTTGTGGAAAAGCCTTCGTGGCATGCCTTTAAATCGCCAGCTTGTTGCCATGGAAACGGCTGCATCCCAACATCCCAAAGAGGGCTGGGGGTCTGCGTGTTGCGGGGGGAGAGAAGGGAGCTCGAGGCAAACCGGGGCATCGCCTTCGGAGGGGCTGCTTCACACCCTCCCCAGGAAGAGGGGCCTGCAGATCAGGAGCGAGAAGAGAGGCCTTGCCAAGCAGGCGTCGGTGGGTATCTGGGAAGCGTTCGATGCCAGGGAAGGACAGGGCTCGACAGACGCCTTTTGCAAGCAGCGAGCTTGGGGGGCTGCCTTGGCTCTCCTTGGGGAGCCCGTCTCCATCTGGAGCGGAGCATGGGCTTCTCAGATGCTGGGCAAGCCAGTTGGCGGGGATGAGAGCAGGTGCCCGGTTCGGGCTCAGCCGTCTCCGCCATGCCCAGCATGCATAAGAGCTCCGAGCCTGGCTGCAGATCTTCCGTCCCCAGAACTTGGTCTGCAGTCGAGGACCCACATTTTGGAGGGCTTCTCCACGCTCCCTTGCAGAAAGCTGAGTTTGCGTAATGAGGGGAGGGGGGGGGGGCTGGCACATTTGCGTCTGAGCCTTTTCACAGAAGATGGGAAGCCATTTTCCTAATTTATGGTTATAGCCAAACGCTCTAGAATGCAGTGTTCTGGTGATGTATTGAAAAGTCCATTTACTAGTGGTGATTTTGCATTATATTAGGAGAAGCGAGTTTATAGGGTGAAGGATGGAATAGTGTCAGATGTTCTTCCTGCTCCTGTTACACGTTTGTTGGTAATCTGTTTCTGTCCTAACAGCCAGGAACCATGCTGAGACAAGGAATAGGTCTCTAGTACTTTATTACTGCTGCATTGGACAGAAAATCCTAACAAACTGGAGAAGCGTGGGAAAAACCCAGACAGATAAACCCCGAAAGTCAAGGCAGGTCTGATCTGTGTCTCTTCGAATGGCTGCTCAACTCCTCAGTGCTACGCATGCGTTTTCCCCCCTGGATAGGGGCCCCCTCCTGCTCACCATCAGTACTCATGACAGTTTCTGTTTGAACAGCAGCATTGTTGGCGTTCGGAGAGCTTCGGATTTGAAATAGTGAATTTAACTCCTGTCTCATCCTTAAGGGAAAATAGCCCAAATGCCCGGGGATTGCTGTTAAACTCTTTAAAAAATACTTGTCTCGGAGAAGATTAACAACGAGCACACACTAAGCTTTTTATGATGGAAGCCAGAGAAAATGAAATGTGAACATGGAAGCAATGAATATTTTTATGGTGACTTTAACCTTCATTTCATTTCTTTACTTGTTCCGACGTAGCTTTCAAGAAAATGACAGTATCCTTGCCATAAAGGAAAAGCATCAAGAAATTAAGTTCCTTTGTGTGGTGAAAGACAACGGCTTCCTACCCTAACCCTCTACAACAGAGATGTCTCCAAGAGCTTGGGTAGGGGTGTCCACAGAATATGGTCAAAACAATCAAGAGGCACTCATGTTGTCCATTTTTTAATCTTTGTTGCACCATCGTGGCCACTATCTTGACATTCTTGATCACACCCTGCAGACACTCTTGATTGGGTTTGGGAGAGGGAAATAGAAGGTGCAGCTGTTAGAAGTGAAAATGCTGGTAATCCATGGCAGGATCTAGCATTCCTATTATTTAGGTTTAATAATAATAAGACTGCCAGTGATTTACAGGGATTCCTTTGTACAGACCAAGATGAAATAAACAGGTGCCCTTGATGTGTCCTGAACTAAAACTCCCAGGATTCCTATCCATTGGCTGTGTTGTCTAAGGCTTATGGGAATTATTTTGAAGCTTCCAGGGGACATCAGGTGTCTGCCCTAGTATCAACGACCTTTTTGCTGGTCTGCTTTCCTTTGTGGACAGGTCTTAATCCGGTGTTTTTCAGACTTGGCCACTTTAAGATGTGTGGACTTCAACTCCCAGAATTCCCCAGCCAGGCCAAGTTTGAAAAACACTGTCTTAGTCGCTCTACGTGTGTGGTGTATCCCCAACGTCTCCATCCAATTGGTACCCCATAACCTTGCTGTAATGTAGTCACCTCTTCTCAAGAGGCTTTTGGTCCACCTCCAAGAGGAAGATCATGACTGTTTCTTGGAACTGGTGGCCATGAATCAATTTTCCCTGTATGATGAGGGGATATTGTATTCCTCTTTGGGTCCTGACCAACTGCAACCCCTTCAGCCCTGAAGGTTCTGACATCAGATGTCTCTCTATGAGGAGCGCAGCGTGCTTGAAACAGAGTGTTCTTTTTCCAGGATGCCCCAGTTCCAGCCAACCTCCCTTTTTTTGTTTTTTGTTTTTCTTCAATAGCCGGTGTGCACTATTATTGGAAGCAGTTGGGGTGGGGTGGGGGGAGATGGGTCAGAGAGAAGGCTGTGCAGAGGTGATCAATCTTGCCATTTGCTTTAAAGCAGAAACTGATCAATCCAGGTTTTCTGGTTGACTGAGATTTCTTTAATACTCTTAAGGTAGAATTTTTGGTGCCATTTGATGGCTTTGTATGACTCCAGTCAGAAGCTCTACAAACTATTCTGAATTATTCATTAAGGCATGATCACAATCGTGCATTTATGCAAAGGCTGAAGCCACCTTTGACTTTTCCTCTATTTGACATCATCACAGTCTACTGTTGGCTCGAGCTAGAATCTCTTGCTGCTGCTTCATGTGACTGATGACAAAAATGTGTTTTAAAATGAGAGCTCCAACATGGGCTGCTTAACTTTGAGACTTCTTTGCAGTCGGTTTACTGATAAAAGACTCATCTCCCTCTCCATCATCATGATGACATGGGTGAAAACCTTCCCTTTTGAAAAGGAACATGGTTCTTTATTTTTGTTCATCCACTTTGATGAATGATCTAAATCATACATCTAATTGTGCCCAATTATTACAGTCTGTTGCAGATAGGTTAATAGTTTCAAGGCATAACGTATGTGGATTCTTTTGCTCACGGATTGCCAATTCATTCAGCTGTGCCCTGGGTGAATGCCAGATGGGTGTGGATAAGACTGGGATGTTTCTCCTTGGAAGCTGGGTTGGATTGATTGCTGGCAAACATAACATCTGACACCGAATGACTGTCTTGTATGCAGGAGAGGGCCACCTGTGGCCCTCTGGAGGTTGTTGAAACAATCCTTGGTGGCCCCTAGCCAGCATGGCCAACAGAGGGCTTCTGGGCAGCAGTATCTCAAGAGCCAGAGGGTCTCCATCCCTGGTTTAGAGTATTCTGATGTGGATATGATTTGCCTGAATTGTGATGAAACCGTTCAGACGGATCATTTTGATCACGTCAGCCTTCAGCTCCTTCACTGAATAGAAAGGGGCAGGCAAGTGGGAACTTAAATGCATAAAAAGCCAGCAGGGCCAGTTTTTGTGAATATGTTGGATTCACAAGGGCAGAACTTTGAAAATAACTCTTGATACAAGCAAACTGTGTGTGGTTCTCAGATCTTAACTGCCAGGATTTGGGTACAAATGACTGATTATCCATTCCCCAGCTCTGCTGTGGATTTAACTGAGTGGTTATCTGGATTAAATATTAATCTGTGAAACTTCTAATAAAAACAGCAGCCTTGTAAGCTTCCCTTCTAGAACTGTATATCTGGGGGTTGTCTAGAAGCAAAAAGAGAAGGAGGTATGCTGCATTTCCCATAACAGAAGTCGGGGTGGGGGGTGCTAGTTTCCTCATATGTTCCAGGAGGGAAACAGATGTACTTGAAACTGATGATGATTCAACTGAGACTCGTGGCTCCAAGGCTGTGTAGCATTCAGAAGACTGCCTGATCTATGAGTAATTGTGTGGCTCAAAGCTCGGTTGCCCCCGTTACAGGATCTCTGATGGGAAGGGTCTCTAAAAGAGTCTCTGGAAAGCCTATGATGGGCTGTAATGTGCACATATATTCATGCCGCAGTAATGTAATACTTCTGTCATTATCCACCAAGGTTACAATAAATCCTGCTGTATAAAGTTCCAGCCAACGTTTGATTATAAAAGCAAATTGTTTGCTGTTTTTTTGAGCAGCAGGAAAAATGCATTGCAAGTTCTATTCCTAAAGCAATTCTCATTCTAATGAATCCCAATACTCAATATGCACAGCATTTAAAAAAAAAAAAAACACCACCAAATTTTGGGCTGATCTGGAGAAATAAATTTGGCTAATTCAGACACTTTCAAATGTTTTCAGTGGAAAAAAGAATTTGTTTACTGACCTGTTTGCTTGGAAGATCGAGGTGATGGATTTTCCTGCACATCCTGTTTGTAAGGGCTTATAAAATACACTTTGGGGAAAAGGTGGCTTTTCTGGTTCTGGAGTACCTCAGTCAGGTGTAGGCATCTCAGCAGAGAAGTGGGGGGCGGAGTGTGTGGGACAGGCCCCCATCATCTCTTGAAAGGGACAAGAGTGTGGGGCTACCCGGATGAGGCCTTTCCCATCGGATGTGGTTGAGAGACCTGAGAGGAGGCATCTTTTCTTGATTTACTTTTTCTTGGCTACCTTTAAGGAAGGGATGGAGGCCAATGCTTCTGTCTTGCTTGACTGTCCAGATTGTTTTAGGGCCAGGATGGGCTCAAAGGGGCCAGAGATTTTGCAGCGCCTCAGCTAAAGGTGCTTTATTTTGTGCTGGACAGCAGAGTCCTTGGGAGCCACCAGGAGCAATCTTGACTGTGAAAATGGTAACTTTAGTTTGCTTGCTTGCTTGCTTTTTGCCTTGACAGGATTGATTTAGATTAAACCTGCAGTCTCTGGAAGGCCAGTGGTGTTTCACTGGGCTGCTTTGAATCTTTTAACATTTACAGGACTCTAGTGTCGAATTTTCACTGTGTTGACATGTTCTGGCTTACATTCTTGTTTATTTGGAAATAATGCTTTCATTTTGATAGCTTGGAAGCCCCCTCACTTTGCCAAGTGTGGATCTATATTAAATATGGTTTCTGCTGTTTCTGCTCCTCTGCCCTTGATTCATTCTCTGCGCTTCCCCACCTTAGCAGCCCGCAAAATCCATTTTTGTGGCCCAGAACTATAATAAGTATATATGATACCCAGGACTGTTGAGAAGGCTACAATAAGTCTGAATACAGCTTTGTTTTAATAAGGGGTCCGGAGAACCTCATTTAAGCCCTACTGTAGCAAGAAGGGGAGCCATCCATCACGAGCGCAAGCATTTGCCTCTCTGGTTTAGATTACGGCACACAAAGAAAGATGGATGGGGGACTTCTGGGACAATGTGCCCCAAACAAAATGAAATCTAAAGACTCTCAAAGAAAGCTTCAGTTATGTCGGCAAATAGCTTGATCAGAGCTGGAGAAAGGAGGGTTGTGAGGCACTGGAATATCAATTGCTGATTTCTATAGGTTAAAATGAAAACATTATTTTGATTAGCCTGCTTCCATCCACTCTTGAAGCTGCTGTTAGGGCGTGGGGTCTCCTAGGCTGGCTTGCTTACATGGTGTGGGGTTCGGGCTTTCATCTTCCGAATCCCAGGGAGGTTTGTGTGGCTGTTTCCTCCCCTTCGCTAGTATGATGTGCTCTAAAAATCTGGCAGGGAACAATCATATTGCCAGTGCTTTTTGAAGAAGAAGCATGGCTTGTGACCATTTTCCCAGCTGCCTGAGATGACACCAACACTGTTGCCCGGAAAACAGGGCACTTATAAAGGAAACACTGCAAATGATAAAGGGAGGAATGCATGTTTCTAAACAATTGTAGGGAGACACGGTAAATGTATTTTACCATTCACTTGGTCATGTGCATCTTAAAAGGAACTCTGCAGAATTAATGTGAGGAAGCATAAAGGGCCTCAGAAGGAGGAGAGCAAGGATTTAACCCATACAGTTGTAACTGAAAGCTGGAGAAGCAAATAAATAGGCAGACAATTTTTGAAGAGTAACAGATCACCCTTTTACCCTGACCATCTTTTCTGCTATGTCTCTTTGGTGCTTTCTAAGCACTGCAAACTCACGGGAGGGGCATCATTGGTGAGCTGGTTGAGCATCCGTTCTTTGGAGGGAGGCATTGAACGGCCAAGGAGAAGCATGTGTACAAAGTTTTCCAGGGGTTCATGGATGCATTGCTTGAAGGAATGGGGGCAAGGAGAAGTAAGAACAGCTAACTCAAACAAGCATTGTTGCCAGCCAGGAGACCAAGGGTTACAGGATCTTCCTTTCTTGTTCCTCTCTGAGGAACAGCCGGCCAAAGAAAGAGCAGCTTCATCCCTGTCTGAAAGCACACTAAGTTTATTTATTTTTATCTGTTCATTTATTTTCTGTCCCACCTTTATTATTTTTATAAATAACTTAAGGCAGTGAACATACCTAATACTGTTCCTGTTGGCTTGAGGTCCAGAGACCATCCATTGTTTGCAAGGCTCTCTGGGCTTCAGGCTTGTTCCAACCCTTTGTAAACTGCTCTGTGGACAGTTTAATTGGAAGGCAGGGTACAAACCTTCTAAATCAATGCATTTAATACCCTTTGCCTGTAGGTTTCTTGTGGTGCAGCAGATCAAGGACTTTTGGAAGCTGCTTTGGAAGTAGAATGAATTTGGGGAAAGGCCTTTTAAAATGCTTATCTTCTGGGTCTAGGGCAGCGTTTCTCAACCTTGGCAACTTGAAGACGGGCGGATGTCAGCTTCCAGGATTCTGGGAGTTGAAGTCCACCCATCTTCCAGTTGCCACAGTTGAGAAATGCTGGCCATGGGGATGTACAGAAAACAACTATAGCCGATGGTTATACAACAGATCGTGGCCCTTAATGAGGGAAGATTTGCACTTGTACAAAACATTTAGTTTGGGGAAAGAATGCCAGTCAGACGGTCTGCTTTAACTTGAATGACATAATTTAGCCTATTATACTTGGTTGCATTCAGGCAAGTTCTCCTTTTTTTTGTGGGAAAAAGGGTTATGTTGGGCTTTGTTTCATTACTGAATATGCATGTTAATTAACCACTAATGCAAAGGTGTGTGCTTTGAAATGAGTTGCAAGAACTATTTGTTTTCAGGGCTTCTTAAAAAAAGTCAATGATGTACTGGCAGCCAGAATTAACATCAATATGACAGTGATTCAATAATACTCCAGATTTCTCTGCTTTTTGCCCGTTAGCTAACATAGGGGCCTAATTAGCCATTAAGATGCTTTTCGCCTTGCAGTCTTCCTACCACGCAGATATGGTTGCCTCGTCTACCAAACCAGGTCATTGTACCTCACCTTTGCACTGCTTTTACTTTTAGACGAATTTGTGTGCTAGGATGTGCCTGCTTACTGGTTGCTTCTGGAGGCAGCTGTACTACTTCTGTATTAAAATTATTTCATTCTTTTCCCACTTTGTTTCTTTCACATATCTTGGGGGATGGAAAAATTAGGACGAAACATTGAGGTCTCTTCAGCTATTGGCTGGTGGAGGCAGCCAGTTAGGTTTTGTAGATGTCCCTCCCCTTTGTGGTGACTTGCAGTGACATTCTCTGCAACTTTGGAAGCATCTGGAGCGCTTCCAATCTCCATCATGAGGGAATGGACAAGCCGTCAGCCTCTCTCACATTTATGAGAGCTTCTTTTATTATAAATGCACCTCTTCCTTTGTCAGTTGTCCTCCTGCCATTTTTTTTTTGGTAGCTGTCATTCCATCTTCAGTTTTTAGTGGGTTTTGTTATCCTGATGGTAGATTTGTATGTTTGAAGATTCAGTGGGGGTTTGAATGAGCTGAAGGAGGCAAACTCTGGAGCCCCTTTTGCTTCTTAAATCAGAGGATAACAGACCGAGAGATGGTTGCATCTGGATATTGAGGTTCAGGTTCCATCAGCAGCTGTGGAGATCTGCTAACTAATAACTTGAGGACAAAGGCACAGAAGGTTAAATACAGGACAACAACTGCTGATGGATCCAGGGAAAATACATTTTCTATTCAGCACCAGGAGTCTGGCACACACTTGCACAAAGGCTGTGTTGGTTTCAGATGCAGGGACAAAGTTGGGGCATGTGTCTAGTTTCCCATCAGCTATGAAGGGCCAAAGTGAGTGACGTGCGGCTTAGTTGTATCAATCGAATTGATACTCACTGGTAGCCTAATACTTTATTGCTATTCCGTAAAACTAATTGGTGCCTAATATAGTATGGTAGAGTATCTTTAATACTTGTCATCCTCTGTTGCCGTTGTGACTATATTTCTTAGAGAGGTGATCTTTAACATAAAAAATATTTTCCCCAACTCTCCATGTACCTAAGCAAGAGGAGTGCCTCATGAGCCATCAGTCTCCAGCCGTGATCAAAAGCTATTAATTAAATGTTATTTTTTATAAAAAGCGAAATGGTCAATTTTGGATTCCTTTCTCTGCTGCCTTCTGGGGATATCTACTTTGCAAAGGTGGCCTTCAAAAATTAAACTATTTAAGAACAACATAGCAGACAACGCTATTGTTGAATACGTGCAATTAATATCATGGTAAAGCTTGTTACAATGGAAAGATACTCCATTTTTATGTCATTACAGCAATGTGGTCTTCCCCATCTTACCGTCTCTCTCCCCAGAGAGCCAAAAAGAAGGCCGCCTTCTGCTGATGTTCTTTGGGGAAATAGATGTGAGTAGCTGCAAAATGTTTAGGGCTTTAAAGGGAATACCAGCTTCTTCCTATTGAGATTAGAAAGGAATAAGCAGCCACTGTAGGGGCAAGGAGGATGGCGCCAATGTCTCCCTTCCTCTGTTATTTGAAATTTTTGGACCCCCTTTTAGGACAGCCTCACGGAAACGTTACAGTGTCTTGAGTTATAGTGTCATTAAGAAGAATCCAGGAGCATCAGGTGGTTGATGGGTGACCATCAACGATATTGATGTCGATTTTGATCATCACTGACCCACCCAGACTCACGTCGTTTAAGTTGGGTGGCCTTATAAATCTAATAAATAAGTAAATCTGGGGAACTAAGAGGCTTGCATTCTCTCCACTGATTCCTTGGTACAAATTACCCACCAATAAAAGCTAGGTACCTTCCTGGGCCAAAAATCGGATTGCCTTAGCGGAAGAATCTGCCATGTAGCCTGTTTCTGTGGGTGCCTGTATTCCTTTGAAAAATTCTGGAGAATTTGGAACTGGATGTAAGTCCTATCAGTAGCAACCCATCTGATAGCTTGCATCATCCCCCTTATCTGTATTTGCATCCTCTGTTCTCAGGTGTCTGCGCAGCAACAATCCTGTGTAGTACCTGATCTACGTTATCCTTTTCTAAAGAACAATCTGTTCTTTTGAGTGTCTCTGAATTGAATGGAAGCTAATCTTGGCTTGAGTGAAGATGAATATAGAATACTGCACTTCTATCAGGCAGATAATATTTTAATTATACTCTGCACGGCTCTCTTCGCGAATGTGTTACATTCTGGTTTCTCATGAAAACCCATTCTTTGTTTGGCTTTGGCTTTCCTTATCTTTCAGCTTTGCCGGGCCAAATGTCTGTTTGCTCTTCCCAGACGTGATGAAGGGCAACCCATGCATTTCGGCTCCAGAGTTCAACATGTCTGGGTACGCTTGCACATCCCAAGAAGGATGTTTCCCGTAACTAGAGCTCTGGCCCCTGCTTGTAATTTGATAGGCTCCAGTCCCTCCTCAGTCCCCCAAGGGCTCCGAGGGCATGATCCCACACATTGCACAGAGATCAGGTTTCACCATTCGTCTGTTTCAGGGGAATGATGTCGGGGCACGCTCCACTTTTCAGTTAGAATAATTGAGTCTTAAATTTGGTTGCAACATTGATATTCCTCATCTATTCTTCTTTTCCCCCTTAGGATGGTGGGATATACTAAACTCCTTTTCTTGATAACTGTGTATTTATGGGCACATGACTAATGCATTAGTCACTCCCTTTCAATCTCTCTCTCAGATGGTTATTTCAGTTACCCTGTTCCTTTTCAATTGCATGGCTTGAGTTCTTTTCCAATTTCAAAATAATAAATCATCCCTTTGTTGTTAAAGACCCAGAGATAGCTGTGCTGGACATCTTCATCCACCCAGAGTGACCTCTTTTAGATCCTCGCTTGCTTCCACCATTTTCATCTGATCTGTGGACTTCATTTGAGCAAAAGGGAAATTGTAGGTTCTTTCCAATTAGAGTAATTTGGGTATTACTCAAATTGGAGTAATCAGTTGCTTGTTGGAGTTGAATTATCCAGGTGCCTGCTGTGCAGCTGAGATGTGTGATTTAAGCCTTGGGTCCCAACAGGAAGCACATCCCTGCTTGTAATGCGTCCTCTGGGTTCCATAGCTGGATAATGCCTAATGCAAATTCTGTAAGCTCAAGAGAGGCTCCAGAACCTGCAAAGATGGGCAAGACTGGTTCTTTTGCAGCATAGCATTTGGGATGTGTGCTTCACCCAAGAGTATGACAAGGAATATTTAGCCATCAGCCATGAATTACCATCTTAGGGTGGGGATGGGTGTCTGGGGAAGAATGAGGGCTGCCTACCTTCACACTGGGAGCAAGGAGCCTCTAAGGAAGATTTACTTTAGTGGCTTTGAACTCCCCCCCCAAAGAGAGAGAAGCATAATAATGTACCCCCCAGCCCATCAGCACTAATAAATAACAAGGCACATAATTGATCGCATTTGCTGAAGGTGCATCCTGGGGCTCAGAGCTTTTCCAGGTACCCTTTTCTTGCTAAGGCTCTGGTCCCAAATACGACATCCTGGAAAGTCATCCAATGTTTTTGTTTACAAATGCCAAACTGGACTTCAGTATAAAGGATAAAAGTGGGTCCTTTTCTTTTGACTTTGGCCACTTCTCTTTCTCCACCTGGACTGTCACAAAGCATTAGGTGGAAGGCGCTGCTGTGGCGTGTGGCGAGGAGCGAAGCATTCTTCAGGGCTGGGGAATTAGTAGTGGGCAGAAATATGTGGTTGGAGCCTCCATATTAATTCCTGGGGGTGTGAGCTGGGAGCACTCTTCCTCTTCCCTCGAAAGTTCAGCTTGCTAATAAATCCTCTAACACTTTTTCATCTGACATTATAGATTGTCCTCCCTTATAAATATGAAAGTACTTCTTGAAGCTTGCCACTGGCATCTCCTGCAGAATGGGCCTCCTCCTGCACCTCCTTTCTCCCCCGTTTTCTTGAATACACAAAAGCCACCTGTGTGGCTAGCTAAGGAATCTGGGGTTTCCCCTTCTGCAAGTCAGGGGGTGGGTGGGTCAAATGGTGCCTGAAGGCCTGCAGACCCCACTCTCCCCTGGTCCATTTCTTTTGCTCCCTTAGATGTCTGGAAGACAGACTGCCAGTGAATGCCCACACCCATCAATGCAGCATTCTCCCCTTCTTCTGGGATGTGCTTTCGTGTTCGCAGCCTGGCCACCAGCCTGGGATTCCTGAGGGCTCCCAACCAAGAACTAGCCAGGCCCTGTCCTCCTAATGAGGTTGACTCTGGGTTGCTGTCTGCTGAGGCAGTTGCTAACAGATGTGTCCAAATAAAAATGCTCCCAGAGATGATAAATTAACACAGAAGCAATAGTCTTCTGTCATGCTGTTCCTTCCTTCCCACTTGGCATCTCCAATTCAGGCCTTCCACAAATGCAGTCTCCTTACACATGAAATGGACCCCCCCCATCCCAGAAGAATCTCCCCTACCTTTTCACTGAAGAAAAGAGACCCCCCCACCGCCCAGGTTGCCATGTAACTGTTGTTGCCATGGCATCCTCTGCCTTCCACACCTTTCCTGCTGGTCCTTTGTGCTGGTACACCAAGTTCTGTAGGTCAGCTGCCATTCTGCTTACAAAAAAAAGGAGAAGAATTAAAATTGACTTTAAAGGACAACTCTGACACGGTCAATTAATAATTAAAACAGTTTTTAATGAGCTATGCAATTACCTGTGTGTCCCTGGAGAGGATGGTTTATGGGACTGTAGCAGCGTGCCCTTTCTTTCGTCATGGCGTGTGACATCTGTAATTTAAAGCAGGCTGGGCACTCCAGTGACAGAACTTTCATTAACCTTGTCTAAAGTTTGCTAGTGACAAATGCCTCTCAAAAGTGCTTTTGTCAAAACATGCCGGATTAAATTGAAAAGGGGGACTTCATACGAGAAGATGGAGACTTATTCTTTCCCTTGACAAATGTGCATGAATAGTTTTAATTAGCAAGGAGCGACACATTCGCTACGCAGACCGTGATGGGTCTGCCTCAGGCTGCCTTGGCCTTGGAGAGCGAGACGTGGATGGACGCCCACCGGCAGGGCCCCTTCTCTGGCTCACGCCAGCCCAGGAAGCTGCCTTCCCCAGAGAGGCTTTCCAACCCAGCCTTTTCAGGGTATAGAGCAAGCGCCCCAGCGCTGAATAGCTCGTCCTGCCCGCTTCCGCCCAAGAAGATCTGAAAACGTCCGCCTTTGGGCCGTGAGTTCGGGTCCACCAGGAGAACTGCTCAGAAAGCCATTTCACTCTTGCTTCAGTTGTTTGCCCCCAGTTTGAGCTGTTTTAGCCTAGAAACAAAAAACCTCTCTCTCTCTCTCTCTCTGTGTGTGTGGTGTCTTGTCTGTCTGTTTGAAGCAAGAGAGCGGGCACAAATTTCTGGGCAAATTGGGAACTATTACCTCCTTTCCTTTCCTTTCCTTTCCTTTCCTTTCCATTCCACTCCACTCCACTCCACTCCACTCCACTCCGGCTTTGCTTGCTACTAGCAGCATGTTGCTGTCACCTCCTGAAAACCTGATGGAACTTAAAACATCCTCGATTCCATTCTGTCTGCCATCAGAGCCGGTGAGAAGTTAATTTGCTTTTTCACCGAAGTTCGGATTAGAGAGTAAAAATTATCTTAGGGAAAGAAACTTGCAGCAGGAAAATCCCTAACAAAGGAAGATGCTTTTTGTAAGGACAACATTGAGAAAAAGGTGTGCCTGGCAGTAACAACTTACTATGGGATGTCAGGCAGTTGGGCAATGGAAGAGGTTGTTCCTCCTCCTCCTCCTCCTCCTCCTCCTCCTCCGAGCAAAAAATTTAGACTGTGTGCAGTTAAGACAAGTCCCAGAATAGGGCAGGTTTCTCTCTGGTTAGAAATGAGGCAGGTTAATTAAACCAAATTGCTTATCCCAGAGCTTGTTTAGCTCTGTTCTGGGAAGAAGAATCTCTGGGCACGCCACGTATCTCTTGCGCTGCTCAGATAAATGGAATACTTGTGGCTGCATTTTGTCATTTAAAAATACAGAGAAATGAAAAAAACCTGCAGAGCAAAAGCTCTTTTTCAACCCAGCACTATCTCAGTGGATGTGCGAATACACCGGTATGTAGCTGGCTGAGGTCCTCGTTGATTTTTAAAATGGAGAACAAGCTGGTCCTTGGGAAGCTGAAGAGGCTTTGTTCTGTCTCCAACAGGATTTTAGTACATGATTCAAGAAACTCAAGTTGTTACCAAGAATGCATTCCTTCCCTGGGGCAAGAAAACCTTGGCTTAAATTAAGTACGGTAGACGTAAACCATTTTTGTTGAAGCTGGTGATATGTAAACAAAATAAATAAATAAATAAAACAAGCAAACTCCTCCCCCTCCCCCTGTGGTGGTGGTGGTGGTGGTAGTGGTGGTGGTGATGGTGATGATAAAATGTCCTGGAGAGTATGTAGATTGTTGGTTTCCTCTGGCTGATTGTAGCTTTCCAGCAAGGTGGAGGTATTAGCAGAAGCTGCAGCAACAACCGCTGGTTTTTTCTCTTCTGTTGTGTATTGTAGAGGAGCTTTGGATTTTTTTTCCCTGCAATTTTTCATTGTAATTGGGGTGTTGAGCTAAGATGTCCCTGTCTCAAACAGCCATTAACAGAACATTTGTAACTAAACTTTGGGTTGGGAGAATCTACTTGATCTCTGATTCCAAGCAATAGCCTTGTGAGTCATCGTTACCTTAATGAAAATATTTGAGGCTGTACCTGAGACTATACTGCAGGACTTGGTTAGCCAAAAATACTTGCTTATGCATATACAGTTCAATCATTGTCAAGGGAATGGAAGAAGCTACCTGTAAATGACTTAAATCTGGTTCATGGACTGAAATGTTCAGCTTCCCACTGTTTGGGGAGATGATGAGACTCCTTGTGCTTCTCAGGCTGTTACTCAGCTTCATTTGTCTCAGTTCCCACCTGCCAGCCAGACCTGCAGCTCATCACACCTTCCAGGTGACTTGGGAGCCTGCCTTCCACCCACCGCCCTGGAGACCTGATTGCTCTTCAGCCAGCCATGGTGCTCCTGTATGTGGCTAGGGATGGTTTTTCCATACATTCTGTCAGGTGTCACTTGCACTAGTGGACATCTCTCTTTCCATCCCATCATGTGGGGATTGAAGAAGAACTGTTGCTGAAACAAAATGGGGAAATCTTCTTTTGTGAACCTCCTTGTCTTCTTTAAAATCATCTTTCTCTCGCTTGCCCCAGTTGGCAGCTTTTTGGTGGGAAGAGAGAGCACATCCCAACTGAAGACCCCGCAAATGCTCCAACAGAATATTTCTCTGGATCTTGTCACCTGCATGGTTTCCCCGTGCAATTTCCACTGCAACTGGTTTTGCATAACTATATATGAATAGAGGTGAATCAGAGCAATGTCTTGCCATGTCCTAACTCTTGTTGGGCAATGAAAATCGATGCAGGAAGTTGGAGAGTGCTCATCTACAAGCCAAGTTAGAACACGTCTGGCATTACTTTGCTGTGTGTGTCATTGGAGTTGGGGGATACTTACACTGTTTTCATGTCATAAGAAACTCCCAGAAAAAAGCAGAACCACAGCGGGGTGCAGGTAGCGCCAAAAGAGAACAAAGTGACTGAAGGGGTTTTCAGGAGTGATGAAATTCCTTTATATTTTCTGTGTTTTGATATAAAATGGAGCATGAACTAGTGCCAGAAAGGAGCTTTGGCAAGTGGTGGCCTTTTCATGGTGGTGGCCTACCAAACTAAAGGGTAATATTCCATGTCATCTTTTTGTGACCTACATCTGTATGATTCCTGCACATAAATAAATATAAGTGGGATGAAGTTGTATTCAGAAATTTCTAGCGGCCTGGAAACTAAGCCTTACCAGGAGGTTTAGGGAAGGAAGGGTATGTTTAGTCTTGTGAAGAAATGACTGGGAGGGATATGAGAACACTTCTCATGTGTCTGAGGAGGAGACACCCAGAAGAAGTCACATCCTGTTCTTTCTTTCCAAGGGGCAAGATGTGGCATAATGGCCTTGAACTATAGAAAAGTTGAGTCCAGCTGAGTGCTAAAGAAAGCTTTCTGACAGGAGCAGTTCAGCAGTGGAACCAGTGACCTGGAGGGGTAGTGGACTTCCCTTTGCTGGATGTGTTCAAGGAGAGGCTGGCTAGCCATATGTCAAGGCAGTTATAATTTGGATTCCTGCCCTAAGCAGAGATTAAACTTGATGGCCTCAAGGGCCTTTTATTGTTCTAGGAGTCAATGAAATAAAGGGTCTGTCAGCTCTCCAGTGGTTGGCTCCATGGACTCAGGGTCATGGTGCTAGGCCACTGAGTCTTGCCTACTTTAGGATGAGACGGTCTAATTGTGGGTGGTTCTTCTCTGACTTGATCATTTTTTGCATCATCCTTACATTCTAAACCTAAAACTTACATAATCCATAAAACTACAGTAGGAAAAGAAAGCATGTGTATTGTGGAGGTATATTTTCAAACAAAGCCAAATCTCTTGAATTGTTAATTCTCCGGTTAATTTATCCTCCATTCTGTTAACACTCCAGGTCCTGAATGCTCCATTAGAAAGAAAAATGCCACTAGCTGCCTATCCTGAAAATATTGTATGCTTAAACTACATATACTTGTTGAAAGGCGATGTTCAGCTCTACCACTTGATCACTTATTCCCTATTACGTTTGTTGGATTGAATTTTTGAGGAAGATCTGCTGTTTTTGGCTTGAGTCTTTGCTTCAAGAAAGGTGATGTGAAAGGTTCCTTGCTAATAGACCTCCACATATTGCAACTAAACCAAAGACCTCCTCCCCGCCCCCTCAAAGAAAGCCCAAATCTCTCTTTGCTCCCTCTCCTGCATGCTGCACAAATCTAAGGTGCTCCTGCCATTTTAAGAGCAACTTGCTTGGAGAGGAAGCTGCGTTTCCTTTCATGAAGAAGAACGGCACGGTGTTCTTCACTTTGTAGTGTTCACCATCATTCATACTTCTCGAGACTGCCCGTCGACTATTTGCGAAGGGGATGGGGCAGTGTGCTGGGAACGCTGGTCAACCTGCACCTGCCCTTCGATCAGTCTGATCTCAGCACAATCCTTGCTTGAAGGCTTTGAAGGTGAATTTCTGTTTCATTGACTGAACAGAATGCAACGGGGTTCTGTAGTCTTGAATTTTTCATCACTCCATCTGAGTTAACAATCCAGTGGCAACTCAAGTGTGGTCACTGCAATATCCGTATTGCTCAGTTCTTTTACTTCACAATGTGAGGGTTGGCGCAGTCAAGGTGGGAAATGAAGTTCAGGGACGGGAAGGACAGAAATGGAGAGCACCGTTTTTGTAAACATCCATTGACCGGCCGGTGTGAGGAAAGGACTGTGAGCAGGTTGCTACAAAAGAGCAAGAGGAAGATGGGTTGTGACGTACAGTATGCACAACCAGATTCTTAGTTTTTTAGTAGCTCCTCATCTTACTAAGGTTACCTGTATTAGCAAGAACGAATCTTATATACTTAAATCAAGCAGAAGCCAGTGACTGAGTTTTTAAATAAAATTCAGATTAGATCAGGAGCTATGTAACGGTTGGGGTATCAAGTATGATTCAGTCTCTGATTTCCAGGCTGGAAGTGTGCTTTGTGTTTTTGCTAAAGATCCATGAAGATTTACTCGGGCTCCATTTGTTTCTTTTAAGCTTTCCTATTGCATGGCAACCACTGCTTTCCACTCTTGACTAGTATGTTGGCTGTGGCTGATCAGAATTGGAACCCCAAATATTTGAAGGACACCAAGTTGCTTGTTTCCTAGTAAGCTTTGAAATGCTGGTTTGTTTTAGTGCTTTTCTAGGTATGTGCAACTATCTGGGAAGGTGATGTAGACAGAAGAGACATACCACCTATTTTTCTGTGATGCTGTCTTTGTCGCCAATCCCTCAGAAGGATTGGCATTTATGTTTTAAATTCCACCCATTTTCAAGCGGCACCCTTTGCATTGTCTGTACACTGCTGGATGACATGGAAATGTACTCCTTGGCTTCTGATGGGGAATGGCGGACTGAGCGGCGGTCCCTGCGGGCTCAGTGGGCGGAACTGACATCACGGCAACTTTTTTCAGGCTCAGGCAGGTTTTCTTGAAGCCCAGGAGTGTTTTCTGGTTGAAGGAAAATACCTGGAATCAC